>NW_024884978.1:1299019-1645141 GCF_019232065.1 Centrocercus urophasianus
ACTTTTTGCTGGATTTTTTTCAGTTGCCTGATTGACTTGAGGATGAGGAATTTTATTTTTACTGGGTATGTAATTTGAGGGTTACTGTGTGTAACAGAGTTGTGTTAAGTTTTGATTTGCGTATATTTAAGCACATACTGTATTCAGTAGTGTTTGTGATGGCATTAGAACAAGTGGTCACGTCTCTGCTTAGGGCTGTCTGCCATTCACTGTGTGGATTTAATTTTTAACCTGATTTCTTTGTCTTTCTCTTCTTTCCCTTTTGCCATATAATGTTTGGCTTGAGGATTGTCAATCTCAATAGGGCAATTTCTACTCCTGTCATGGGATCTGGATCAGACTCAAGGGGAGAGTGAATAAAATAGAATAGGTCCCCAGGGGTATAAGAGTGACTTCCTTTCTTTCCTAGCGATCAACAAAGCATAGTCTCCTCACCTGCTTGTTTTTGCTCTTTCACTCCTGCAATTCAATAGCTATTGTCAGTCTATAAGCTCAAGACATGCAACCAATGTACAGAGCTGTGCAGATGGGCAAAGCAGTTCTGCAGTGTTTGTGTTAACGGCACTAGGCAGCTGTACATCTGGGTGACCATCAAGCCCTGAGAAACAACTTTCCTGGCTGTAAACTAAGCTTTCTCGCCCTTGAAGTTGCTTGTTTATGCCTGTGATGTCCTTTTTGGGCATGGGGTCTGTGCAGAGCTCTGCCTGCCCCAGAACTGTCCTACTTGCCTCCTCTGGATGTGTCTCCCTTGCTAGTGCTCAACTTGAGGGGCAGCTCTGGTTCCTATTTCTCTTTTTAGGCTTTAGGCGTGTAGGTAGTGTGATGAAGGCGTGTGAAATGTAGTAATTTATGGGGAAAAATGTTAAAATACGGATTAATTATATTGGATTACAGTCTACAAGTAGGGAAGGCTTTCTGCAGGTTTCAGCTAGCTTCTAGTTTAATTGTTTTGAGTGGGATTTATTATTCACTACTGTTTGGGAGAAGAAAATGCTCTGTTAGGAGGGCGTGTGTCTTATTGGGTTGGCTACGATATATTGGATGACAGAGCAATTTGAAGAAGTTAACTTAATTAAAATTGTGCATTGATGGCATAGGGAATCCATCTCCACTGTTGTGTGTAGTTCAGTTTGGAAATGGTCCTGGCAATCAGAATGCATTTACTACCCAGACTGAATATTTGGTGATGGCTCATTTAACCATCATAATAAATACTTTAAATAGATGCAGCTTGTTGAAAGTAAATATTGACGGGACGTTGTTTAGCAATAGTCTCTGTGTCAAGTGACCAGTCTGGTATTATAACAACTATTCTTTTTTTTCATATTGGAGGGTTACAAGTGATGTGTAAAATAGCTCTTTGCTCTGTTGTTGCAAACCTTATGTTTAGCTGATAGCAGATGGTTTTCCTCTGCAGAGAGGGGGGGTTCTTAGTGTCCTGTGATGTTAAAGCAAGGATGTGTCTGTGTGGAGACCCTGGCTTTAGCCTGTTTGTGATGATGCACTGATTGATTTCAGGCTTTCATATGGTTTTGTCAAGAGCTGGACACTGGGTGAATGCCTACAGGTAGCAGACCTGATGACCAATGCTTTTGACTTCATAGTTGTCAGGCTTATACTTGCAACAGTTCACAACTAAGAGGTGTATGTATGTAGGATAGAGATGTGGAGCTGTTAATTTAGGTGGTGTGTTCTTGGAAGGAAACCAGTAGTGAGACTGGATCAAGAGGACTCCTTCAGATGAAGAAAGCTGAAATAACTCATCTCCTTTCTGCATGAGGCTTCTCATTTCTGTCCTAATGTAATACCTGACAAAAAAAAAAAATCAAACCACCACACGTTACATAAGAGGTTATATAGCTTTTCTAAAACTAATTCTGATTGTATATGCAGCTAACATGTTTGAAAGCAAACAAGAACTTTTAGTAAGCAATCTCTACCCCTTCATAGTCTTTATTCTACAGTGAATCTGTTCCTGAGGAACATGGAATGCCATCACAGCTCCTCCTTAGAGCTTGAGGTTCACTCTTACTAGAGGTTTTCTCTACTCTTATTGCCAAAAACAATGAATCTGTGCAAATAACCTCTCATTCACCCCATTTCTAACCACCTGTTTTAGAAAGTTTGGTATTTTATGAGTTTATGCAGACCGTGCCAGGATGATAAGAACCTAATGTTCCTGGAACGCTACTGGTTCTTACTGTGATTCGTCCTGGCCACTTGTATAAGAATTGGATACGTTTTGAAAAATGATATAAAAATGCTGAGCAGTTGGTAATGCTTCATATAATTTGCAGAAAGGTTGAATAAATGTGGCTGATCATCAATTTGGCTTTCTCTCAGCTGCATAAAAATGATTGCAGTGGTTTTCATCCTCAATGATGCACAGATCTCAGCTTGGTGTAAGAATGGCTGAAGAGCTCCACCTCAGGTTTTGGTAACTAAGTTATCTGCTTATAGTTGCCTATCTCCGATCCTCTGCTTTTAATCTGATGAACTGTGACCAAGCTTCCTCAAGGCCACTTAGCAAGACTTGTTTTCAGAGAGGTTCATGTACGTAAGAATTTAATTGGGAATCTGCGTATCTTCTGGCTGTTAGCTTTTCTCCCACTCCATTTGCAGTAGATGGAAATGATCGCATATATTTCACTCTTAGCCTAAAACTTCAGCATCATTAAATATGGGAACTGTACTGTATTGGGGATGTATTTTAAATGAATGCAGTAAGCAATGGCAATCCTGCAGGCCTATGAAGAAGCCTTGTGCAATATTTCTAGTTTTTTGCTTCTTTCTGTAGAAATCAGTCACTGCTTCAGAGGTCATAGTAACCACTGCTAAGAAAAGATTGATTGTAATCTGTGAACTTGAAGTTATGGACGTTAACTAGGCTATCACTAATAATCTTATTAGTGCTTTTGATCCCATTTACACCTTGGATCCAAAATGTGTACGTATATATACACTAGCAGGTGTTGAGAGGTATTTAGAGCTGGTTTTAGCACCCCGTGCTGTGAGTTGAATGAAGCTGTTCTCAATGCTACTTCATCCCATCCTCTCTAGAGATCAGGGGACATGAGGTGCCCCTGTGGCTCTGTGGCTGGTTGGGTACTGGTAGAGCCTTCAGATGGTTTTGTCTACGTACTCCTTGGAATTACTTCTTTACACTGTGGGAATCTACTTTGTGGCAGCAGTATGGGTATTTGGGCAGTTCTTGTGTGGCTGAGTGGAGTCCAATCTGTTCATCGAGGTGTCAGACTCCTGGGGTAAAAGAAATGCACAAGATAATAAAAACGATGAGAAGGAGAGTATTCTAAAGCAAAACAGAAGTTGTGTGCAAGTTGTGGTTGTGCAGCTGGTGTAGTAGGTGGTGAAAGGGCTGTGTTTAGGGCTGTTCTCACTGAGTTGGCATTAATAGATTTTGCTGATTGTCTCTTGGGATGTAGAATTTAAAGGATCACTACTTGGACAATTCGTAGAATAACCAGTGACGCACAGCATTTTGAAGGATGCAGATGGTTTGTGTCTAATAGTGAGCTATTGATAACTCTTGCAGTGTCCTTCAGAACTGATGCACCATCCTGCCCGTAAGAGCAGATTTAGAGCCTCAACAAGTGTAGGTGAAAGGAACACTCGAGAAAGCAAGAACATCTCTTTTTTGTGTTAAAAATGAATAGCCTCTTCTGAAAAGAATAGGATAAAGGAATTAGAGAGTGAAGAGCTTATCTTGCTTCCGCCCTATTTCATGGATTTATTTTAATCATTCGACACAAAACAGATTCACTTTGAGCGTATGGGCTTGAGGGTGATTCATCTAAATTTTGTTATTTGGACACAAAGGACTCAATGTATTGTGTGGTGAATGTGGGTAAACCTCAGGCCTGGCTGAGTCAGTTGGTCCATGTAAGTGACTTGCAGTTAGAAAAGGTCTGATTTTCCCCTATGTGCTCCCACTACTACTCACAGTGGCACACTGGGTTTATCCTTTGAGCTTTTATAAGTCCATGGGTCTAATTTTAGAGAATATATGCTCTGTTTTGAGATGCCTACATTTGTACTAAGAGTACAGCGTGCACCATGGTAACTCACTGTACAATAGTGACAGCATTTAGTAACAAAACATAAATAGCCAAAAGCTGTAGCAGCAAGTTAAGGTATTAGCACTAAAAATGTAGGTCCTCTGCTATTGATATTTGGATTGAACAAGGTTTAACTAATTTTCAACAGTATCCAAAATCACCTTAAACTATTTTCTCCTTTTCCTAAACTTATCTTCCTTTAGAGGTGTAATGAGAGCAGTCAGGTGCTTCTGCTTTACTGCTATGGTCTGCATGAAACTGGGAGGGAAGAAAGAACGTGAGCAGTTGTAGCTGGAAACATGAATGGGGACATAACAACCTTTTGTGACCTGTGCTCTCCTCATATTTGCTTAGTTTACCTCAGCTCATTATTTTCATACATCACACTGTGTAGCGAAATAGAACCAAGGTCACCCTTCCGTGGAGGTGACATCTATTTTTATAGAGCACAGATGGCAGAGCCCCCCTCTCAGTGCTCTTCTGCCTGTGTGAGAGTTCAGGATGTGTTTGGAGTACATCTGAGCAGTGCACGAAGCTGGTGAGCACGCAGTGTGTTCTGCACACCATGCAGGACAGCGGGTGACAGATTGGGAAATGAGATCCTTTGGCTCTGGGGACTTCAGTCACCTGCTGTCACACAAATGCTGTGCTTGTTTGTACACACTTCCAGAGGTTCATGAGGAAGCATTGTTAAAAGTCATTAGCTCCTCACTACCACCCATTTAAACTGCAGTGGTAGCTCCAGAACTTCATGTGCCTTGAATTTAAAACTACTTCCTAGAATCCACACTAAGTATTTCTAAGGCTGATTATTACATGCTTTAGTTGTGCAGTTCTGGTTTGTTCTGCTGCTTTTCTGCTTCTGGAATCTGTGGAAAGCTATCATTCTCTTCTGAGTATACCTGGACTGCCAATCTACCTTCGGCTCTATTGGCAAACATAAGCCATTGTGACTTGAGAGCTCTTCAGCTACGCTAGGTCTAGTACTGTGCTAAGGCTAATTTGGTTTACTGAAACAGATGGTTCAGCTGATCTGAAAGCTTCTGCTGCTTCCCTTCCTTAAGTTTTCCTTCTATGGGCTCTGTAAAGGGCTCGGTGCCTTGAGTTCAGCTGAGAACTGGAGGAACCCTCTGGGTCACCGTCTGCCTTTGCACTTCTCTGCACAGGATAGGTGTGCTAGGTCAGGATTCAGTGAACAACGTGGCTTAGCAAGACTAAGTCCAAAGTGTTCAACCTTCAATACAGTGAAGTTAATGGTTACATAATAACTTACTGCTTAAGACTGAATAAGAGGCAAATATTTATTAAAATGCTATTTGTCCCTAAGATATTTTCCCAAATGAAAGCTTTCCCCTTTGCATGTGCTTTTGAGCAAACATGAAATAAGCAATCAGCCTGAGCCTGCTTTCAAAATGCCCATTTTTTTCTTGTGCTCTCTGGAAATAAAACTTCTCTAATTTGTTTCCTTACCTTCCTCTTTCCTTTTCCTCCCTTTCAGCCAATGTCAGTGCTGCAGCCTGATCAAAGTTATCCCTTAAAGCTGCTGCATAAAATACTTGGGATGTGGTGCTATTGATTTTTGCAGTATTGGTTCTGATGCATATTTGGGTATTGTAATGCAACTACTAAGGAGATGAGGTCTTCTTTAACCCTTTGTAGGTTTATTCTCTGCCTTCTCAAGACAAGGTGTTAAGTGTGAACTGCTTTCTGGAGCACTGTAAGAGAACATCCTGTACAGTTTGTTGTATTTAAAGAGCTCTCCATGCTCAAGAGTGTACATGGTGCTTGTCAGTGATTAGAGGCATTCAGTGTTACAGGCAGGATTTCACTGAAGGAGATTTTATAGCAGGAGGAAGGAAAGCTTTATCCTTTTAATATGAGTAAACAGTACTTGTTTTCATTAAAACATATTTATTTTAAACGGTGTGTTTCACTTGTTCTAATTAACGTAAGACATCTGAAGGGTATTTCAGATTCTGTTGTGACCTGTGCAGTCAGCTCCTTCAATTCCTAGCTCTTTATGCTCTTTTCAGAGGTGAATAGCACTAGATATCAGTTTTGTGTCAGTTTGCACTACTAGGAGCTGTAGTAAGTCCATAAATATGATGTAGAGCATCATATTTAACGAAGGCCAAGGCAGAAATGTAATTATGGGCAGCACAAAAGCAAATGATCAGTTTTAGAGGTATGGAAATGGCAAGGATTATGTAGGAGTTGAAAGTTGTAGCCTCATCTGTTGGGACTGGCTATGTAGATAACCTGCCCTGCCCATTTCATGCTGATATCAGGATAGTTGATTGTGTGGAAACCACTCAGGTGCTCTCCTGATAGATGTGAAGTGCTTTTGCCAGATTTGTATGGGCCTAATATGGGGAAATACCTGAAAAACGTGGTGCTGGGACAGATGCTGATCTGCTTTGGTTTGTACCAACTGATCTGGAAATGTGAGCAGAGCAGGATTTCTCCTGGAGAGGAAAATGTTTGAAGTTCAGAAGAAAAAACTTTCATTTAATCTCTCCTGCCCAACCAGTAGTTTGTCCTCATACTGACTTGAGTGCAAATTCCTTGTGGGGAAGACCCAGGAGGAGTTCTTTGCATGGAAGGATGGCAGGGAGGAATGCACAAACTGAAGGAGAGCTGTTGTTGGTGGCAATGCATTCTGTTAGCACTGGGAGGCCAATGATGGCTGTTATCCTGGGAGAACTGCTCCAAAATGGGGTCAGAAGCTGAGCACCTCATAAAACCTTATTTTTTTCTCTGATGTCTCTGTTCTCTATTTTTTATAACATGGGTAGATCAACTGAAGAGTTCCTCAGGTAGTACTGGGTGCAGTGCTGTTGAATCCTGCCAAAAATACTGCATTGAGAAGGCTTGTATTAAGCACAGCCTCAAAGCATTTCTTCTGAAGTAAAGGTAGAGCAGGGCTTTCAGTTTAACAGTGGCATCTCATCTGTCTGCAAAGCTGTATTTCAGTGTTCAGCTCTATTTCAAATGATATGTAGGGTAACTCATTCTCCACCCAGTAAATAGCTGCTGCATGCAGGGCACCTTTTGGAAATGATTTTTCTTCAGTAGGTCAGAAGAGGTCAGCCTGGGACTGAGGGAGTTTGCAGGGTTATGCTGGGTGTGCTGTCAGCCTGCATAGCTGGGATTTGGCCATGGCCAGGAAGTAAATTAACTCCCTGTGAAGCAGTTGCCTTGAATATCTTGAAGGCAGAAATGTTGAGCTTGAGGCTGGTAATCACAGAGTATTTATTAAAGATAATTTTAAAATATGAATATGCTTTGGAGCCCCAAGCTGAGTGTTTCTCTGACAACACACTTGATGTTTCTGTTGATACACCAGTGTGATAGGCGACATCTGGTTTACAATTTGCTTGAAACCTTTAGTTTTCAGCCTGTCAGCTCATTTAGCTAAGTTCATTGGTTTCTGTCAGACTGGTTTTATAATAAGTACCATTGGATAACCTGTAGATCAAAACTGCAGGGAAAAGTAAAATATTGTAGGGGGGACTGATATTTGAGTGCACCATCTTCCTTTTCTAATTTAACCTGCTTTTCTCCATGCTATAAAATCCCCAAGATACATGGATGTAGTGAGGATGGAATCATCACTGGAATGCTATGAGTCAAAGATGTTCTCAGGGAATGCAAAACACATGGGGCTGCTCTTCAGCTGGTGCATGTAAGCAAGTGTGCCAGTATGAGAAGATGATAGAAATGGTCTTGAAAGCTGAAGGTCTTAAATTCCAAGATAAAGAACCACAGTGTTACACTGGGGGGGTGATGTGGCTGCTGCTTGAAAAGGACTCAACAGATGAGCATGAGCTTCATTCCTATGGCAGCACTGTCTCAAGTATGAGACTTGAACAGAATTAACTTCACTACAGCCTAAAAAGTCAAGTTAATGTGGGATTCCTGCTTTCCATGCGTCCCATTTTGTTTGGTACTGGGTTACTCCCTAGTGGGAGAGTCTAATGAAACATTTTGTGTAGGCATTGCTGCTTGGAGTGTTGGCAGGGGTTAAAAGTTCTTTTCTATTTAACTGTCCTCTAAGAACAGGCCTGAAATATTCTCTAAAAAAGTGATAGGCTGGGTTTGTTTCCATTCCTGTGCAGGGCGAAACTTTGAGCAGTAGGAACCTTCACCTCACACCCAGTGGCCATTTCTCAGGAGAAATGAGCACCTTCTAATATGGTTTCTCATCTATGGATTCATATCTAATATTAGTTGCAGAATTGGTAGATGGTTGTTGGCCCTTCCTCCGAGTGTTACTTGAATTGTAAAAATGCCTTCCATAAATGTTCTTGTAGTTTTCACAACTTTCAAGAATAAGTTGGACACCTTGTGCTGCAGGCTAGTGTTTCATTGTGCATTTGAGTGGGGGAAAAAAAGTGAAATTTTTGTTTCGTGAAGGTCTGAATTTGTTGGACTGAAGAAATAAAGGAGTCTTCCAGTGAGCCCTTTGCAGCACTGACAGCACTGTGGAGCTGGTTACTTTCTTTAAACATCTGGATCTGAACTTAAGACCTCATTAGTAATTACTCTGTCTAAACTGCATTATGAGTTCTGAGCAGGGAGGATTTATCTTGCTTTAGTGCAAATAAAAGAGGAGGCTATTTCTACTCAATGGTTAATGAACCAGTAAAACATCCTCAAAACCAATATAACTGATTCTTCTCTACTCTGCTGTTAGCTTTGGGTGGTGATACATTCCAGCTGTGGAGGAGGTTGAGCTGTAGCCTTATTTGATTTCATAGTGCTCTTCCTACTCGATCTCATGTGAAAGGCCAGCAGGAGAGACCGAGGTCCATTACTTATGGGGAAAATGGTAAGAGATGTTTATGCAAATCAGTCTTTGTCAGCTGCTAACAGCCTGCAGCACAGTAGCTTGTGGAGGTGGGAGTGAGCTTGGGGATTCCTGTGCCTGGTGCTGCATGGATAAGATGCAGCCCTATTCCGCTGCCTTTGGTAATGAAAGGGTAAGACTAGGTTGGCAGAAGCTTTCTGGGCAAATGGAGCTTGATCGTGATGAAAGATGCCTTCTAGAAACAATAGTAGTTGCAAAGTGTCTTGTTTGACCCAGCCCCCCACCTTCTTGCCTTGTTTCTGCAAGGAGTTTCTCTGGCTGGGGGAGGGTTAGCAGAATGGTTGCTCTGCAGCCATCAGGCATCTAGCTTTATAAAGAGCAGAGAATTAAGCAAATCATGAGAACACTGTAACCATTAAATAATAGTACATCTGAATTTTGTATTTCTTTGCTGTCACAGCATGACCTGGGTCCTCTCTGTATATATACAACGTGATGCTCACTTTTCACTCTCTCTCAAATGTAATTTGGGCCTCTGGGGCATTCCCATGTCAGTTCTGTCACCTGTGCTGGCTGTCATTGCTTAAGGAGGCTTTGAGCTTACAGTATCTTTCATCTGAGCTCTCCGATCACACTGAGAAGATGACAGAAAGCCTTGTGACACCAGGCACTATTTAGCACGTAACTATTGCTTTCCAAAGGTCGTAACAAGAACTGGGGTATGAGTCTCATGCTTGGTAGCAACAGCCATCATTAACATGTGAAGGGATGTTATTCTATAAGCCAATAAAAATGGCCTTTTTAAAGTAAAGGCTTGACAGCTTGGTTTCCTGCTCTTCTGACAGCCATAATCCCTAGCTGGGGATGTTTCCTTAGCACAGAGAGCTATGGAAATGCCATGGTTTCCATACCCTTCTGTGGTTTAGTTATCAGAACTGACAGATTACCCTGCCCTGCATTTAGGCCAGATGATATTGGGGGAAAGACACCAGGCACTGTGGGGTTCAAAAACTACAATGGTGTTCAAAACACCAGGGCTGCCCAACAAGTTTTCATGGACTGGATGAGTGTTATGAGAAAGCACAGATTCAGAACTTCTATAGAGCTGTTGTGTAAATGGAGGGGGTGGTAAAACTGCAAGCTCCTGACTGCGGAACTTTGCTTGAGGGCTATGCTGGAAAATGATGAATGTTCCCCTCCAAGCAGAGATAGCTGTAATAATAACACAGGCAGCAAAGGTTGAGTTTGGCAAACTGAACTGGTATTTAATATAAATGTTTTCTTCTTTCAGTATCTTTGTTCCAAAGGACTGAACAAAGTGTCCATTAATTTAATATTTTTTGCATGTATTTTTGCTTCAATTCCATTTTTCTCTCATATTCTGATAAAAGCCAGATTCCATGTTACATTATGAACACAGATTTGTAGCCAGCAGCTATGTGGAAAAATCAATACATTTCCAGTTCACTCCCAGGTGTTTCTGCTAACTGGGAGGGCAGGCTCTGTTGCCAGGAATGTACAACACTGCCTGCTGATTAAAGTGGATCAGGGCAAGATGGCTTACACCATTGCAACTTTAAGAAAGCTGCGTTTGCTGGGTTTACGTATTGTGCAAGTTAAGGTTCAGTTAAATCAAGGATGAGCTCAAATGGATGCAAGTGCAAGAGATGCTACTTAAGAGCTCACTGCAGTATGCAGATCTATTAAACTTGTTACACACCTGTAACAAATCTATGCGAATCTGCTCAGATGCTTTGTGATGGGTCAGTGAAAAAAGACCCAGCCTAAACTGATACTCATTGCTCAGCTACTTTGCTATGGCTGAGCCTTGTAATGGAAATTGTGTGAAATGTATTAGCTGGAGAATCAACAAAGTGAGATAAAACTGTGTAACAGACAAAGCTGAAAGCAGCATAGAAACGAGTATTTTTTGAAAGCCTTAAACAGTCTCTGATCAAAAAATCTTTGGCAGTTGTGCAGAATTAAGTGATAATGCTTGTCTGCGTTACAATTGCAGATTGCATTTTGGACTGAGTTAGGTTGCTTCTCTAAATCTGAGCCAAAGGCTGTGCATAGTTAGATTTAAAATAGACATGAGTCTGAAAGCTTCTAGAAGTCTCTTTTGCTGCATGCTGTCACATCTTGGAAAACATGCCAGTTACTTAGTTAATTAGGAGACTGCAAATTAAATGTTTGCTAAGTGAAATTGAAGACAGTTGTAGTAGCAAGTTGCCCGGAGTTGTCATCATTGGGATAATTTGAGTTATGATGCATCAGCACAGGGCTAGATATAGAAAGCTTATGTTTCATAAGATGGAAAACTATTAGCCTTATTGCTCTTTCCCAAAAGATTCCTCCAACTGCCAATGTCATTGTTAGGATTCCATCAGCTCTGGTATGGTTACTAAAGTTCTGTCTGAAGTCACCAGGAGTCTGAAGTTCGGTTCTGTATCCATAGATCTTAGGGTTAAGACTTGGTAGTGTAAGACTCCCAACCTGTCTGAGAATTGAGGGATTGCGTGTTTTCTTTTAAAAGAACATTAAAGAACTTATGCCATTTAAATGTCTAAATATTTACTCTGGTTCATCTGTGGTACAGCAGATGTAGTCCTCATACACCAAAACTATTATATGTGTGCTGAAGTCATACTGATCCTGTAAGATGCTGCTGGGTGTAAGTGCCCTCAGTGTAAGACCACATTTTAATGACTATTGGCCTTTAAATGAAGCAAGAACTGACTGAGGATGTAAGCTCTTCCTGGATCAGATGAGATTTTAAAATAGCTTCTAAAAACTAAAAGTGAAGTGTTAATTACTTGAAACTGTGTGTAGTGTATGGAACACATTATGTTGTTTTGATCCCAGCAGCCTTGGGTGCAAAGACATCTGTGGCATGAGCATGGAGACTGTAATCTCTGGTCTAGGCTGTGGACTAGATTATATTTGCAAAGCTATCTGTTTTTGCTGCAGAAAATGGGATCAGAATGCAGCCAAGTCACTGAGATCGATAGGTTGGTGGAGATTTATGCTTCCAACTCTTTAGAGTTGGTCTTATCACCACAGGATGTACAGTATCTCCACGAGTGAATGCAATTTGTGGTGCACTCTGGATTTAAGGTCTGATGACTTGTTCTGATGCTGTGCTCTTGCTGGGCTTAGTTTTGAACACCCTGGTGCTTTTTCAGTGGGTCTTGAATAAATCAGATGGTATGGACTAGAAATAGGAAAAAGTTTGAAGGGCAGAAGGGAGAGCAAGAGAGCTCCATCCTGCGGATCTTACATCTGTTGGCAGTGCTTAAAGGCAGCCTCAGCAGTGCCTGGCAGTGTCCACTTTGTGAATCACGGAAGCTATCTTAGGAAGCTTTTCTCCTTAAAAAATACTTGTTCAGATTTTACTTAAATGGAGGAAAAAGTGAGGTTTGGCCCAGACTTTAATAGAGCCTGTAGGAATGCCATACTTGTTTTGAAACTGTGTTGTGTGTGGTGAGTGGAAATAAATCCTCACCTGTCTAGCTGTAGTAGTGTGCTCTGGAAAGGAGATGTTAGTGCTGAGCAGGGCTAAATGAGCTCTGTTTGCCTGTGGTTGGTTCCATTTCTCTCTACCTGCAATCCTGTGCATGGTCAGAGCAGCTCATAGAAAATGGGGCTGTGTGGATTCACTGCAGTAGGAGAAAGTAGAAAAAGGCAGACAGGTTTCCAAAGCAGAGAGCACTGGGAAGTGACAATATTTCCCTGCCTATTTTTAAATTTATGCCTTTATTACAGATTCTGTCCCCTACAATATTCCTGCTCTGTTGTTCCTGTGTAAAACAAAACCTGTTCTGTTCACAACTGTTGCAACTTCCTTTGCAAACAATGCTTGAAGACATTGATCAGACAGCATTTTGTGGGTATTATTCCAAATCTTAAAGCACTTTCTAAATGTAGAGAGGGA
Organism: Centrocercus urophasianus; assembly: GCF_019232065.1. Taxonomy (NCBI): domain Eukaryota; kingdom Metazoa; phylum Chordata; class Aves; order Galliformes; family Phasianidae; genus Centrocercus; species Centrocercus urophasianus. The sequence goes on from NW_024884978.1 coordinate 1,311,840, forward strand.
GATGACAGAAATTACCTGTAGAATAGGGCAGGATGCTTTGACATTTTTTTTTTTTTTTTTAGCTTATTAAAACAATTGAGTGGGGACTTGAATGTGGTCATTTTTTCCTTCAGAATTTTTATATTTGAAAGTATTTTTAATCTGCCAGAGAATCCATAGTATTGAATTGGAAATTGAAGCCATACAAATTGAAATTAGAGACTGGGCACAATTTTAATGCAGTTTATTGATTATATTCTTGAACAAATTGCCAAGGGCAATGAAGATACTCAAAGGTTGGGAATCTGTTACCCCAAAAGGAGGATATGCAATAGCTAAACACCAGCTTATGCTCAGTTAAGCCAAGTATATTATTCAGTGTAATAAATGATTGATTGAAATTCAGTATTCATATTAGAGAATTTAATTTTATATTCTATGCTTTCCTGAATGTAATTCCTATGTTTATTACCAAGTGAATATTACCTGAGCCAACACTGACAGATGTGCCTTGAAATGCTTGCGTGTTTCTCCCCTTGGTCCTGTTTCCCCTATGTTGATTCTGCTTTTTTTCAGTTGTGTTTAGTGTGCATGTAAATAATCACAAGTGAAGGAGACTTTTCTCAGTAGCTCAGTGTCTGATCAAACACAACCACCTGAAATGGTTATGCAGAAGATAAATGTCTTTGAGAAGTAGGGCTTAGAAGGATGAGGGTCACAAAAGCAGGTGTGGTAGATGTAATAAGGCTATTGAGTTCTATCAGCTGTGCATAGCTCTTCCCTATGATGCTGTGGGAAAGGATTAGTATTTTAATAATGACTGTGAGGTAACTTAACTTTCCTTCATCCCCAAGACTGATGAATGCTGTCATTAATTTTAGTAACTATGTCTACTTTGAACAAAAAGGATTGCAGAACAATTATCAGGGACACCTACAGGTTCTTTCACCTCTAATATTTTGGGTTAAATTCCTTGTCTTTAGGTCAGTGTGACAATGTGAAATATGAAGTGGTATGAGGTAGATGATTACCTTGCTGGCCCCTTCTATTACAGGGGTAAATTCTGCCATATTTCTTGGAAACATTTGGTATCACCTTTATAATTCATGATCTCAGTAGATCAGCATTTCAGGGTGAGGTGAACTATTTTTTCTGTGAAACATCAGAGTTCATAAAGTCAGAATGCTTTCTCTTTGCCATCAAAATGAATTCTCTATTGAACTAAAAGCAAGTTTAATGTGCTCTGATGTCATGTAGTAAAATTGCTCTGTGGATGAGATCCTGTCTGCAAAATACACCGTAAAGGGTAGGATTGTGCACTGCATGGCATACAGAATACTTCTTTCTCATACAGTGAGAAATCAGCCAAGCCTTGGCTACGTAAAGATCTGAAATCAAGCTGGCAGCAAAGCAAGCAACCCTTCTAAACCAGCAGAGCACCTCATGCTTGACCATTAATCTGTTACAACTCCTTTGGTATGGAAAGTGAGGAAGGATGCTACAAGTGGCACATCCTATGGAACTGTCAGGGCTGTTGTGTGATTGAGCATCTGACTGTCCCACTGCAGTGGGAGCCCAGCGAATGCTCCAGTGTCTGTGGCCATGAGCATCCAATGCCACAGTTCCTGTGCTCTGCTGTGCCCATCACTGCTGCCTTCATTCTGGGAAGAGATTTGAGTGTATTTCATCTTTTGTTGCTGAAGATGGAACTGTTCCTGTTCTGCTTTCATCATCTTTCTGATCTGTGCCTATTATCTTCAGGTAATCCTCAAGTCTGGCTCTAGACAGAATATCCCATGTCTGACCTTCAGGAATTGCCCATGAGGCCAAGTTGTGCTCGTTTCAGGAGTGTCATTTCTAGCAAACCAGTACAGAATTGCTTCCCTGCAGCCTTTCACTTCTTATCCATCTGACTATATCAACAAAATAATCTGGGAATATCAAGTCCAAATGATTTTATTTTATTATTATTTTTTTTTTTTTTCTGGAAAATTGGGGTTTCTTACTGTACAGGAACAGGAATGGGAGGGGAAATGGCTTTTACAGAAAGGAAGATGGGGAAGTTCCAGGGCATCAAGAAAGCTGAAAGCCCCAGATGTCAGTAAGCAGATGTTCTGCATTGGTGAGCTGCTGCCAGGGGAAGGCCGTGATCCTTTATTAATGGTTGAAGTTTCCTATGGATTGCCCATTTGCTGAGGCTGTTCATTTAAAGGGTTCTCTTGGTGATCCCTCTGCCCTCTTCAGCTGGGTCTTGTTGCTGTTTGAAAGCAGCACAGGGTAACACCTGCAGCTCTGTGGCTTTGGTTACTTGCTGCTGCAGGTGGGGCTGTGCAGGAGCTGGGCTGCAGACCCCTGTGCTCCACGGCAGTGGTGGCTCCAAGGTCCCTCTTTGGTTGGAGAAGGAAAGAAGCAGAATAATTTCAATGGTCTTCCACACTCATTCTCCCAGGAATTAAGCTGAGGTTCCTTATCCCAAATTATTCCCAAGTCACCTCCTTGAGCCTGGATGAACTGCCCTGAATGGCAACACGCCATCTCTGATCAAATCCAAATTTTAGAACCCGTTTTATTCTAGGCTTAAATAACGAGTATGAAGATAAGGCAAAGCATTAGCACAAATGTCCTTCTAGTTCCTTTCTGTTGGGGAGTGTTATTTGCCTTTCCTGGTCAAGCTTCAGTGGCACTGGTGTTCATTTGTGACAAACAGGGAATAGGGAATTTACTGCCTCTGTTTTGTGCTGGAAATCCGGTGAGATGTAATTTGCAGTGACTGGGATTCCTGTATTTCCTGGGGTTGATTTGGCAGGAAACACCATCACTTACTGTCTGTGTTAATCTTTCTATGAAAAACGTGAGAATGAAAGTGTGAAATCTGACTTTGGGATTAAGAACCGTTTTCTGTTACTGTGTGGTATTTCTACCCACTGTGCTCACTTTCCTTGATTGCAGTATAATTATTACTGAGACTTCGGTGAAATGCTGCAGTATTTTCTCCTTTTAACTACATCAGAAGAAGCAGATGGAAGTCCCAATCCTTCCTGTCATAGCTCAATTAAAAAGCTAGCTTGAATGTGATTTATTTTACTCTTGCCATTATGCTAGCTTAAATATAATAGGTCAAGAGGCAAATCTAGGGTTGTACTGTGAGGAAGAAGGCATCCATCCATCCATTTCAGCTTCCCAAATACTTTGTCCAGGTGGAAAACTGTCAGCCAGTACCCCAGGGTGCTACCCCATGGCCTGCAAATGCTGCCTGTCCCTGTTCTGGCTTCGTCATAGGAAATAGATGTGGAAATAATGGATGAGGATGGAAAGCCCTTTCCATTGCCATGTTCAGTAGTACAGGTGAACCTCGGTGTGAACTTTGCCTCCTTGTCCTAAAGCAAAACTACCATGCTCCTCAACTTTGTAAAGCCTTGTTTTTAGATCTAGTTTTGTAAAACCTTGTTTTTAGATCTAGTTCTGGTTGGTACAGGTGATGAGTTCACATCTTGCTCCTTGCTGCTACATCTTGTGATCCTGTTCCACAGTTATCCATCCCTGTGACAGTTACTGGAATGCTGAGTGGCAGGAAATGCCCTCAAGGTTCTCTGTAACTCTGCGGAGTGAATTAAGAAGATGATAAATTGCATCTGAAAATGTTCACTTGGGGAATCTAATGATACAACGAATGTCAGTAGGAAGGGGGTGCGGGGGAAAGAAAATCTGTGGTGTGATGTGGAAAGCAGAAGTTGGCAGCAAAACGGTCCTAAGCAGGGAAATGTAAATAGGAGCCACATATTAGCCTAACAATACTTTCTTGAGTGTTTCCCAGAACATTCCCTTGGTGCCTTTGACTTTCTGCCAGGGCACCAGCTGTGTTCCTGTCCAACCTCCTTCCTTTGTGAAGTGTTGCCATGATGCTCCCAAATACCAACCAACCCCTGCCCTACAGGCTGCCAGGAGCTCTCTCTCCATGGGGACAGACTTAACTGAGGCACACTTCCTTGCCATTAGGACTGTTGGGAAAGATAGGTGAGCGCATGTAGACATGCTTACAAATGTGAGTGAATGGTATCTAATACTTCAGTAATTAGAAATCTGTCAGTGCAGGAGCAAAGCTCAAGGCAGGGCTTCAACTGGGGTTGCTGGGCAGCCTATGGACCCAGATAGGTGAGGCAGGCAGGTTCAGGTTAACAAGTGGACCATCGATTTTAAGAGAATCTCTTCAAACAGAAATCTTTCCTTTGTGAGACAAAAATGGAAGCAGCTTTACCTGAAATCATCACAGGGACTTCTAAATCTGTCTCTGTGAATGTCTGCTGGAAGCAATGTTTTCTTCTGTTTTTGTCTCTAAAAAGTAAATATTCCTCTGGAGGCATTCTGCTGTGCAAGTGCTGATGCAAACTGTCCAGCATGTGAAGTTATGTTTGCAGAGATGAATCCACAGTAAATACAGCCCATGAATTTCACTTTGTATTCTTTATCAGTGCCTTTGAATCTGAAAATGGGGCTGCTTAACCTTGTGGGGTGACACCTGGGTTGTCCAGTTTCAAGGGGTGTCATTGCAATTAGGAGAGGGCTGACCAATGCAGTGTTTCAGGAACATGATCTTAAAACTAATTGCTTCTTCCTATAGAACTCTGAAGGCATCTGTGCTCATCCTATTGTGATTCATCTGTGTAAGACAGTCTTTGTGATGAGCACAACAGGGAAAGCTGCTATATTTTCTTTTAATGGCAGCTTTTAATTTACGGGAAAGAGTTGTGATCACACTCGGAAGCTGTGGCAGAATTGACTGTTTCTCTTTATGCCCAGATAGCTAAATCATCTCTCTCTCTACAAGGAATTATACACCGGGGAACTCATCACCAGTTTTTCCTCAACCTTTTCCTTCTTTTCTTCAGCTTATGAACTGAAAAATACGCTGCATGCCAAGGGGCTTCTGCTCTGTTCATGGGTAAGTTCTGAAGCTGAGAATAGAGGGAATAAGCCATAAGTTTTACTTGTTGTGAGCAGGTTGGGTAGTGAAGACTGTTACCTTAAAGCCATGGCCAATTGGAATAGTGATCTTTTGATTGTATCTGATGTTCATGCATCTGCTACTTAGCAGATTCCTTAACAAGACCTCCAGCATGGTTGCCCTAAATATTAGCAATGCAATATTACTGATTTATTGGTGGTACTGAGGCAAAACCTGAGGAATGCTAAAACACAGGAGTCCAAATTTTGCTGAAGTTTTTGCCAAATCCAAATCAGGATTCTTTGTCCTCCATCCTGCTTTGACAATTCATAACAGCCTGAGTGTTCTCTTGCAGTTTGTGTGTATACAGATAATCCTTTTCAGTGCTGAATTAGCAAATATAGTAATTACTAATATTCTGTGCTTCAGCTACTGATCTATGGATGAAGTCAACTGCTTCTGACAATTGAAGTAATTATTTGGCTTGCCCAGTCCCTTCTCTACTTCCAACTCATATTCAGTTCTTGATGGTATCAATTTCTGGAATGAAACTACTATTCTGCCTCAGTAAAATATTTATGGTTGTCAAGTGTTTCCTGATCTGCTGTGAGCTTGCTTTTGCTTTATTTGTTTATTGGTGTTCATGTTTCTCCACTGTGCTTTGATGGAGAAACAAAGGGCCTCCCTTGTTAATGACAGTAGTGTGAATTACCCAACCTCATGTCTGAAATGGCCTTTTAGTTACCTTTAGGTATATTTTTCTCAGGCTACAAGCTGTTTGAAAATGCTGATGCTCAATATTTCATTTTCCTACTGAATGAGCATCTTAAACTAAAAATACAAGTAGTTTATCACAGATTTAAAGTGACCATCTTATATAATTCTTCTTAACCAATTAACCAACATCCTTGATTCATCCTTATCAACCTGCAGGTGATCTCTCCCCTTCTTCTAGGTAAAATCCACAGCTCTGACTTAATTTCATCTCCTATCATAAGATTTCTTTCCTTAGCCACACTTAAATTCAGTGTTAAATTGTAGTAAGCCAGAATATAAATGTAAGCGTGACATCTGAGATATAACCAGGGCTATTTCTTCAGTTCTATTGTAATTTAATAATAGGCTTGTGGCCAACTGGCATTTATGAATTTTGTTGTTTATGAAGGTTAAAATGGAATTGACCTGCTGTAGATGTTTCCTTAATGCTTCTTTCATAACTGATGCCAGACAAGGTGACTAAATCTAATACACCATGAAAGTTAAAATGGAAAATAAGCATCTGTGGGCTGAGCTTGGCTTTGAATGGTCAGAATATGACTCTAAGAAGCTGCTCATACTCCTTTCCAAATGTTATGATTTGATTTAGAAGATAAATTTCTGCAACTGAATGTGTGCATCACAGCTGTTGCTATTACTGCTTTGGTTAAAATAAAAAATAGCATGTTACTTCCCATCAGAAGCTTACTGAGTATCTGTCTTCAGCACATAGTTTGTCAGATATTAACTTAATGGAAGACTGAAAAAATCTTATATTTATAAAAATATTATAACAGCCATTCCTCATCAGCTGGGAAAATTGGGGCAGCTTCCATTTTAAGGTAGCAGATACTTCTATGTAACTCATGGTGTCTTCAGAAAGGGCTCTGGGATCAGTAAGGAACTTTGGGAATGGTACTTTGCTTTCAGAGCATCCTGATTTGTACAAGAGTAAAGAATGAAAGCGGAAGTTGAGGATAACTCCTTGTGGAACTGGTAGAAATTTCTCCTTGCTTCTTTGAGAGAAGAGGGCTGGTAATGCGTGATGCATTGCTAAATGCATTCTAGCCAGAATTGCTATACAGTGGCTTGCTGAGCCTAATTATAGCAAATCTGAAGGGAGATGAGACAACAGTGGCATTTTATGCTCAGTAAAAGCTTATGGCATTCCCCTAGTGGTGCACATACCAATGTGGCGTGACTGACTTCAGTGCAAATGAGTCCCAAGGTTTGTGTTCAGTTTCCTGGTGGCTAGATATCCCTTCTTTGTCTGTGAGTTGAGGTTTGTACAGCACTTCTCATCTATGGTAGCTTTCTCCTTCTTTCCTTCCTTGGTTAATTAGGTGCATGTTGTCCTTGCTGAATTGAGTCAGTTTATAAAGCCATGATTTCTGGGAGCGTGTGGCAGCAGTTGTGGATTTCTTCAATCAGATGTGTACAGCCTGATTTTTTTCTTAAATCATAGAGCTAATTCATATCCCAGCTTCCAAGCGGGTTTTGGGCACAGAAAGAAGCCTCTTGCACCTTCCGAATTGAGTCAGTGAGTCTGAATTTCTGTCATCTAAATAAGTCTTCTGTGGACTGTAATTCTTCCACCCCTTCAGGTTGCTTATCTGTTGTCACCTCTTACCTCCTCTCTCTCAACCTCATTTTGTTTTTTTTTTCTTTTCCTCCTGAGCAATCCCACCACCCATGGTTTGTTTTCATTGCAGCTTGCACAATAGTTATCACTTGAGCTTGGGCAAATTAGTTCTTGCTGACATACGTGATTCTCTTCCAAAGAGTTCATTGGCCTGGGCAAGGATGGTTACATTCAGCTTCCTTAACTGTGCTTGAAGTCTCTCTTATTTGCCTTTTATTTTATTAGTTGGAATTTTAATAAAAATGAAAGATAAATAGGAATCTAGCCATGCATCTGAAGCTATTTTCTTGCTGATAGTTCAGTTCAGTGTTGAACGCTATTCAAACTCTGGCTTATTTTCCTACATTAATCTGAAAACGGTGCACAGTTCTGGCTCTGTGCAGTATCTTAGGCAGCTGGAGGCCAGCACAAGTATGTGATGCCTGAGTCATGGTACCATTCTTGCTTTCATAGGTGGAATTATGATTATTTTTATTAACATGACTGATTTATCTCCACTTTGGGATACTAAATGCAGTGCAGCTGTCTTGTTCTGGCTACACAAAAAGGCAATAACTGTCCCCAAAAGCTCAGGAGCTGAGAATAATGTGGAGGTGACAGATGGCTGAGGCTAATGTGGGAGCATGCAGACACCAGGCACAAGTTCTGATGCTCTTACTGTAATCCTACAACAGTGTCCACTTCTCCTTTAAGAGTGCAAAAGACAATTTGTTGCCAAGCCAGAAACTGCAGCAAATTCAGATGCATATAACATAAGGGATTTTTTCCTACATTTTAGTTGTGGGCTTCCTATAAAAGCAGCCAAACTCCAAATACCTGCTGTGGCCATCTGAATGTAATCTCAGGCAAACAGACACGGGATGTGCTGTGCCTAATGACAGGGTCTGTGAGTGTAAATATTAGTATGAGGTAAGGAATGCAAACTGAAATTTGGTTTGGATGGGGGGGGGAAAAGCAGTGTAGCACCAACTTGTGCGTTGCTGAGAGCCTTAAGGCCTGATGCTGCAGAGCTGGTTTGCCTTGGGTCAAGCTGAATTTTGTAGGACCGTTATTTTGGCTTCAGATTTTGGAAATCCCCATGTGCTTCTGATGATGTGAGCAAACAAACACTGCTGGAGGTGCTCAGGGCTTTATCAGAGAGGGACATAAGCATTTAGGTGCCAGGGGGATCATAAATTCAGGGAGTGTTACAGCAACAAAGCACCTGTTAGGACAGGATATAATACAGATCTGAGGTCATTTTCCTACCTGGACATCTCTCTGGGAGTTAACTCTTTCCTTTGTGCACAAGCAGGTGTCATTGTCTGATGACTGCGGAGAGGAATGCCTGTGGTGTGGGTCACAATGTATGGAAATACCCTGATCTTGCAAATGTGAGGCTGCAAGTGTTAAACACAGCAACAAGTTGCTGTTTCTCCTGCCCTGTGCTAGGAAGATCTGGAGATAGTAAGAATCAAGAATGAATTTATTTGTCTGCAGGGGTATTTCCTCTGTTGTGGGGATGGCCGTTGCCCCATAAGCAGTGGTGTTTTGGTGTTGATAGATAGGAGAGAGAATGGTGAATTTCCTCAGACAGTAATGGCTATCTGGAGCCTGAACGCTGTTGTCCAGTGAATAGTTCTTAAATATAAGCATTGAAAGTCATTAATGTAAGGCCAAGATTTGGAGTATATGAATCTTATGTTACTTTTAGAAATGTCTGGATGCATTTTATTGGTAATATTTGTTACAAAGATTGCATGTTCAGTTTGAAATACCTGGAAACATCAAATAATGTCATGCAAGTCTCATAAAAATACAACTGATTAAAAATGGTAATTCAAAAGAGCACCAGTAGCAAAGGCATGGCTTGGGTAAAGCAAAAGGGACACTTTGTTTCAATGGCAATTGTGAAAGGAGTCTCCTATTAAAAGCATTGTTTTCAGCTAAATTCTCAGAATTTACTTTGCATGCTGAATAAAATAATTAGAAATGGCTCTATGGTAATGAAGGTTTTGTCATGAGAAAGTGAATTGGTTTGATGCCAGGCTCTGAGCAGAAATCAGCAACAAGCTGTGCCACTATCGTTGCATTAGGAATCTTGTACTAATATTTTCTAATTAGGACCATTCAGAAGTAATGCCATCATTAGTCAGATAAACATCCTGCTTACCAAAATAAGGGCTGTAACTTCTGGACACTTGAGGGAAAAATTCAAAGCCTGGAAGCCAGTACGGAACTTCCATTGATGACAGTGTTCAATTTAATGAATACCTGAAGGCAGAATTTGACCCTTTCTCACTGAAACACTTGCTCTGTCTTTGACCATTTGTGCATTCAGTTCTTTTTATTGAAAGAAGCGCAGGGAACAATAGTGTCCCTGAAGGATTTCAGATTGCTTGTCTTGAATATGAGTCAGAAAATCCTGGAATAAAATCTCCCCAATGCTAGTAATTTTTCTCCAGAATTTCTCCCTCCCTGTTCCATGGAGCTTAGAGCTTCGAAATAAATTTTAGCACTTGAAAGTGTGAAAGGCACTGACCTCACTTCTAAGGAGTTCATACCATCTGCCTTGGCATTATATTTCTTCCTTGATATTGTCTTTTTTTTTTTTTTTTTTTTCCTGCCATCATTATTGTAGCATTATATTATGGGTAGGTTAAGACTAATACTTATTAATTAAGCCTTTTGTACTGACCTGGTCTCATTGTGTGGCTGAGGCTGATGCCTGCTCACCCCTGTGGGCTGGTTTGCTTGGGAGCAGAGAGGGCAGAAAATTCACTGCAGAGCTTCATCTGCTTGTGGGATATTTGTCACAGCTGCATTGTGCTTTCCAGTCCTAGACCTTCTTGATGATGGCTGCTTCTTGCCTCTTGGTGCCCTACCAAGGTGCCTTAAGGCTCCCAACCTCTTTAGATCATTGATGGCATCATGCAGAAAGGTCATTCCTTTCTGTTCTCAATCTTCCCCAAGTCTCTCAGCAGCAGGTGCTTTGTCCAGGTCGGATGTGTTTCTCTGAAGATGAAAATCTTCACTGCTCTTCCCAGAAGGACCAGCCCAAGATAAACTGGGCCAATAGAAAAGCTCCACATCCATTAGAGCAGGGCAGTAGGGAGCAGCTAATGAGCTTTTATGGGAACTACAAATCTTTTGCTGTTTTGAGCATTCAGTACCAGATGGAAAGAGGTGGATGTGTGATGGCCTGAGAAGCCTTACCCAGGAACTACTCTCTATCAGAGAAATTGGTCTCTATTTTATCCTTATAAGTATTGATCCAATATCTCAGCAAAACACTGTGGTTTAGACTAGTTCCCAGTAACTTTGGAAATAAAATAGTCTTTGGCACAAAGTCACTTCTGCCAGCTCCTTTTGACAGATTGCAATACAGTAAGTAAACTCCCTGTGGTCAGTAGTTTACTCTCAAATATGTGCAGTTCCAGTTTTGTCTTTGAGTTCTCTGAGGAAATTGGACTTCGTGGTTGCAGAGCTCAGGAAAAGTTTTTTCACACCTATTTGTTGTGTCTAGGGCTTAATTTTCAGTTGTTGTTTTTTTTTTTCTACTGGAAGGTGGGAGAGAGCAGAGGGGAATGGGAAAATGAATCCAATTTGGCAAGTTTATTTTCTTTCTATCCTGCAGCCAAAGCAGGAAGAAAATGTCTTAGAGTTGGCTGCTGTCCTTTCTGGATGTGTCTAAGTGTTTAAAGTAAAAAGTGATGACTTTGGCCACCCAGACCTCAATGCCAAATTTAAGATGGTCGTGCTGCATGTACAAAACAGGCAGGTTTTGGTGAGGCTTTCAAGGGGGTGGAGGTACAAGAGAGAAAGAAACAAGGATGAATAAAGCAAATGTTTTCTGTTAGCTGGAAATAATATTATGAATGACACAGCAATGTTTAGAAAAAAAAGTATCATGTGGGACGATTTGAGGATTTGGTGAGATTACCCTTAATCTTTGTCAGTCAATAAAAAAAGAAAATGAGAATAGATCCTTTCTTAGAAAGACAATGACATGTAGTATGTTTGCTGGAGCTGGAAAATTGGCACAATGCGGTTCATGTCATAATAGCATTTAAATCCTAAACTTCAGGCACAAAAGTTTATCTGCTTTGTACTGGTATGCTCATAGCTAAGTGCGTTCTTCCATATGGCTCTGGAATTCGTTATCTGAAGGCTCATACACTCATCTGATGACAAATTAGCATTATTGCTGAGAGATGCTCTTGTGTTCTTCAAGTTATCATTGAAAAAGACAGCTTGCAATGGATACAGGCTTAATCTATCTTGATAATTAATGAGCTGCTGGCTTAGCTTTTGTTGCTTTTCTTGTTGATTTTCTTGTTTTCTTACCTGTGTTTTGAGTAAAAAATCTTATTTCAAGAGTATTGAGATGCAGTTCCCAGAACTAGGTCTAGAAAAAGTGCAAAGACACTGAATGTGGTGTTGTGTTAAGGAATGCTGAACAAGGCTGGAGAGACCTGAAATAAATTTCTTATTCTGTGAGCCCATAGAGATCTCCAGAAGAAAAATGCAGTGCTAGAGCTAGGCAGTAATAACTGCTATCTCAGATCCCTACTTTGAAATTGCGTAAAATTACTTTTGGGTCTTAGAACACTTTTTAATACATCAGAGGTTAGCAGTTGATAACAGTTTGTGGGTGTGTGGAACCTCTAGGATTCAATGTTTTCTCCAATGATAATTCCAACTGGAAAGTAACAAAACATTGACTGGTTTTATGGTGAGAGGTAAATGGAACAATTATATTCATGTAAAGGTTGAACATTCAAGTCTGTGAAGATCATTTCTAATACAAGTGCAGCTTAAGGCATTACTGTGCATAGAACACAGCGATGCATTGCAAAATTAATGCTTCTCCTAATAGGTGAAGAGTGAGTTGTGTGTACATGGATTTAGTGTGTGAAGCTCAAAGAACAGTGTGTTTCTCATAGGAAGTGGAAGTCTTGTGCCAGCCAAAGCTAATGCTGATTTGTGGAGGAGAAACTGCCTACACTGAGCAAACCCCAAGCCTACAGGGTTCTGCTTGTGAGAGGCCCATTGCAGTAGTGAGATGCTATTGAGATTTGCTGATCTCTAAGGTGACAAATTTTAGCTTCCATGTGGTAGAGTAGATGCTCTGGTCTTGTAGTTGGATTTTCCCTATTTTTCTGCTACTTCACTTCAGGAATTATGCTGTTCTGGAAAGCATCAACTATTTTTCACAGTCACAAAGAAGTTTGTTAATGGATATTTCATAATCATTCTCTAAACAGAATACTTACCCTCTCTGGAGACGGGCTGTAATGAGCAGCTCTTGGCAGCTCAGAGCTGGGTGGAATTGTCAGTTTTCACCTTTTTTGAGTGTTCACAAAAGTTTGCAAAGTTAGAGGGTGACATTTCTTGTTTTCCTGCCAGCAAAGGAGGCTATTTGTGGTTAAGGTTATAAATTTAGTGTGAGCAAAATCTGAAGGTATTAGTGATTTGCCACACATGGAAATACATTGAATTGCAGTGTTCTTACTTTCACCTGACCAGAAAATCCATCTGTCTCCAGTCCCTTAAAAATAATTCAAAAGAAAATGGAAAATGCTATAGAGAACAACAATTCTTCCAGGAAAACGTCAGTAAATCTTCTGCCCTCCTTACTGCTTCTATATAAATACTGATCAGTTTAGGGTTCATATTTATGAATATGGAAGAACATGGGAGGGAAAATCTGAATTGCAAACCTTGTGCATTTCCTTTTTTGCTGCAACCTGATGGATGCAAGCGATCTGTGCAAGTAAAAGGAAAACTTTAAGCTCTTTAGCTGCAGTTCTGCCCATAGAAGTTACCATGGCTCCACCAAATGCAGCTGAAATATTTGAGCTTGCATCAGTTCAGGATTTGGCATCAACTTTGTGAAAACGTGAATGCACTTCCAATAACCCACTTGTACCATAACCAACTTGTGTCAGTAGCCATTCATCTGGTGTCTGACCAGCTCTATTCCTCACTGGACTTGCCTGCAGCGCTGCAGAACTCAGGGGTGTGCTGAGAGATTACTTTTGGTCCTGAAAATGCATTGATACAGCTGAAGCACCCTATACATGTGAAGAGGAGCTGGAGGTGTGTAAGGGAGGAGCTATCTGCTGGTGTATGTGGACAGCTTGCATCTGCCTGGCCTGAGAGGAATAGTGCAAAGTGCAGTAGTATGAAACATGCTGACTCCTCGGCTTTGCAGCTGATTCCTGCTGTTGCTGCTGGGTTTTTCTCCCTTGCGATGGCAGCTGCACACCGCTCTGTTGTCACAGATGCTTTTTGACAATTAAGAAATCTGCTGCTGCTCACAGCAAGCCCTGCCTCCCTGGTTTTATTTGGCAGCCTTTACCTTAAAAATGGTTAATTACTTGGCTTCTCTCTACCCCTCAGAGTTGCTTTTTTCAAGTTTACATTGCCATGACTGGGCAGCAGTAAATCATAGCCCAGCTGCAGCTACTGATCTCCTACAACCCTTTTTTTCTCTTAGTTGTAATTTCAACTATAAGCTCAACAATAAGCTCATCTCTTAATCTCAGCATGAACAAATGGAAAATGGTCAAATGACGCACAATTTTAAGCTTCTTGCTGTATAAATTAGACAGAGTGCGTCAGTTCACTGGAATACTCTGACCTTTTCTCCTTAAAAATATTGGTGGGGGGGAAGATCTGGGTTGATCTCTGGGTTAAAGTCTTCTATATTTACAGTGCAGAACTGCCTAAGCATAAGGTACCAATATGTACAGAAGCTGGTGCTTAAAATACATAGGGAAGTGGAAGCCAGGGCATATAGAGGAGAGTGCCAATAAAAGCCGGACTGTTACTAGCTTTCAGCAGCTAAATTTACTATAGTATTTGTATAGGATAGTATTTCCCATCCTAAGTATAGGGAATAGGGATATGCCAGCTACCTGTGGGATTTAAAACTGGATTCAGAATCACTTTAATCAGAGCATTGTTCCTCCTTTATTTCAGCTGTGAGCCAAATTTGGCCCCGCTTCCCCCAGTGCGAGAGGCTATTGCAGCCAAGCAAAGGCAGAGCTTGGCTGTGTGTGCTGGGAAGAGAACCAGGAGCAGCACTGGCCGTGGGATAATTTGAATATTAATCTTGCTCAATGCACCCCATGACTGTGAGTGTTGAGCCAAGTTAGGTTACAAACTGATCTATTGCAAAAATCTGGTTTTGCCAGTGCTAAGGGAATGGATTTTCCATCATCAGTGCTTACCTTGTTATTGCAGTTCTGTTATATCAGTTGGGTTTGGTTTTCAATTGCCTGCTGCAATAATGGTGATCAAGTCATATAGAACACTTAGCTTGATTTATAAACTCAGCAGGTGGGTGATTTTTGTATAGGGGTGTAGTTCTGTACGCATAATAGACTGCATTTGGAGAAAAGATTTCTCTATTGTGTCACCTGATGCTCAATGTAAAAAAAATTACTGCTATAAAAGAGTTTTTTCAGAATTTCCAGACAAAGAATTCACTTTTTGTACTCATTACTTGCTTTAGAGAGAGCCTTTTTTACAATGCAAGTGCAGCTGATGCTTGTTTGCTGTTCTCCGCAGTTTGTGCCCTGCATGTGGGGCTCAGAGCTGGCTGCTGATTTGTCCCTTGCTCTCCTTCACTTCGGTGTGGAATTAGTTTCTTCGTTATCAGCATCTGCTAATAATGATGGCTAAAAGTGGAGGGCAAGAGGGCAGAAAGCCTAACAGGCTCCGAAGTCAGGGACAGGGCTGAATTTGATTCCTTTTTTTTTGGGGTGCTATGTGCAACATGAGGGGTGTGAGCTTGAAATCATCAGGAAATCAAATTATTAAAGCATTTTATATCTGCAGTTCTCAGTGTTTCTGAAGTAAGGAAGGAATCTTAGTGAGATCTGGGAGGGCAGTGCCCATGTGTGTTTGGGCGTCCTTCTGCCAAATCCCTGATCTGAATGGGTTCAGATGTGGGACTGTTTGCCATCCCCTAAGCATAACCACCCACATGTTGTGCCTGTGCTTATTGACATCACGTTTTCATTTGTTCCTTATGTATCTTTCTTCATTTTCTTATGGATAGCAGAGCTGTAGGACCTCACTATTTGATGCACATGCTTCACAAGTTCATTCTAACCCTGAAACCTGCTGCTTAATGCATTATTGAAAGCTGTTCTTTATTTTTAAACTTTCCAGGGAGTTAAAAATAGACGACCTGATCCTTTTCATTCTGTTATAAATCAAGAGTGGATCAGAATTATACATTGAACACTGTATAATCCATTGGTTAGGGATTGCATCTGGTGAATGCATAAGTTAACTGAACCAAGTCTATTAGTTTCTCTAAAAAATAAAAATTCCAACCTGATTCTTGGCCACTTCTTCACTGGATTAAGGTGCCCTGACTCAGTTTAAGTGTACCGAAGCATCACTGGATTTTGAGCTATGTATTTTCATTTTCATCTAGTAGAATGAGTAGAAATTTGAGCAGTAATGTCCTGATTTTGTGCTTGTTGTGGATCTACTTTTAATTCTTTTTTTGTGAGAATGGAATGTAATGCTTTAAAAATCTATTGCTTTGAACTGGATAGCTTTCAGGAACCCAAACCCCTGGCTCATCTGTATGTGAATAGTGGTCTGTCTTGACACTTGGCACGTGACTATGAAATATGTAATTAGCAAGGCAAGAGTGGAACTGGAACAAGTTTGACTACCATGAGCTATTTTGTAAGGTCTATGGAAGGGATCTGGTCCAATGAGAGAGTGCCTGTGAGCATCCTGGCTGCCCAATTCTTTCAGTTTCTATGAAAATGTACTATGCAATGGTGTTAATTATTGTTACAGGTGAGATTCTCAGATGTACTCGGAGCCAGCAAAGCCCTATTCATGCCAAGGGCATGGATAAATGTTCTAGAAAACCACACTGAAATATCTAAATAGTAGAGGTGACCATGGACTACTTTTCCATATCTGCTCTTGTCTGTGTCCTCCTTTGCAATTTTGGGACCTGAGAAAAATTTCATGGGCTGAAATCTCATTGAAAAGAGAATTCTTCATACCTTGACTTGATTTCATTCCAAAGGAGTTTCTTAAATCAGGGTGGGTAAAGTTCCACCAAAACTGTCAGTGAGCAGTAATTTGGGATAAAATATTGAGATGATTATTCTTGAACAAAAAACTGTCATAGCATTTTTGTATGCAATTGTTTTCTTGCACTGTATCAATAGGAGATGACCTGCTAGCTTACATCTGTTCTGAAAACCATCTTACATGCTCTTCTGCAGTTTTCTAATCCTTAAACATGTCCACTCTAAGAAAAACCTCTTCTTGGAAGATGTTTTTTGATGCAGATATGCAAATAAGTTCTAAGGCAAGTTATGGAGGGAATTTGTAATGAATGCTACATCTCCAGAGAAATTATCCCTGTGCTCATACGCTGGTAAAGAACAAGCTGAGCCAAGAGATTCATCTCGAATGTGATGAGGCAGAGAAACTTTGCTTGTACTCCTTGTGTATTTCATGCAGAACACTGCTTGCTAAAAGAGAGCCATTAGGGCCAACTCCAGTGTGCATCTCTCAGCCTCACATCCCACCTTCTGCAAAGTGTTATCTCTATATACGGGGCGTAGGATGCTCTGTGCAGTCAGAATAGGTGCCTGCTTTTTAGGCTTCAGCTTTTTCCAATTGTAAAACAGAATACTTAGAGAAAGGAAAGGTTTAGAGGACTTTCGCAGCTAGAAACTTTCTGCAAGGTGTTCCGTATCCTATTGCTCATGAACTCTCTGATCTATATTTACAAATGGCAGGTAAGCAAAAATAGGTTTGGATGAAAGGAATACTGCCAGCCACCTGGCTCACCAGCTTAGTGTCACGTTCACGGTTCTTGACCTCCCTAGGGCCTCCACAAGGGTGTTAGAGCTCGGGGGGATTAGAAGGAATGCAAAGCACTAATTCAGCTTTTCCCGCAGCGGGTAGGTTACATCCACTGCTGCCATCAGTTGCAATATGATTTTTTTGTTTTCTAATAAAGAGAGGAGTTGGCTGGGAAGTGGACATGCTAGCTGCGTGAAGACAGTGGTGGCTGGCTACCTCTCAGTGCTTGTGCTGTATTTTTGGAAAGAATTCTGGAACAGTTGATGGAAAAACAACAAGCTGAGAACAGTGGCCACCATTTAACAGTAATCTATAGATGTGTTTGTTCTTGAATCTCAGAGGTACAGATGGCAAAGTGCAAAAAGAAGAGTTGGGAGTTTGGGGTTTTGTCAGCATGGGGATGTTTGTTAAAACTGCATCGTGTCAGAGCTGGCTGTGCTGAAAGGTAAGGTAGGCAGTTACTTAATACGATACAAGCTCTTCACCCATAACTTGGATATCTAAGGGTGGTAAAGGGTCAGGATTTGTGTTCCCACTTGGTAGCAGGAGAAAATGAGGTCTGGCGTTCACCCCAATGACAAAACTGTAAGGTAATGGCCCCAAGCTGTGCCAGATGAGGTTTCAGGTTGGCTATTAGGAGCAGTTGGGCACTGGCATGGCTGCCTAGAGAGGTGGGGGACTCACTGTCCCTGAAGGTGCCCCGTAACCGTAGGATATGGTACTGATGGGGGCATGGTGGGGCTGGGGTTGGACTTGGGGATCTTAGAGGTCTTTTCCAGCATTAATAATCCTATGGTTCTCCGCCCTCCCCTCAGCTCTGCACACAGCAGCAGCTCCCTGTTCTTGTGATTCTTGGGGTGATGGAGTTCTGCTCTCTTGCTGTGTGGATACCTTGTGCCAGGCCACACTGCAGGCTCTGTTTTGTATATCGAGGAGAGGGTAAGAAGGAGAAGCAGAAATGGATTTGTAAATAGGCTGGATTATCAAGGACTCCTATTGCAACAGAAAAATCTGAGTTGGAGTGTTAGTAAGAGGAATGTTTCTGGCCAACGCTCTATTTATGTGAAGTGTTAAAATACTTCAGTTCTCACTAACTTGAGCTTCTGCCCATGTGATTTCTGGTCTGTAGCAATTCTTTCTGTGTATCTGTAACAAAGCCAGTGACACTGGATGACACTGCTTTCATTTCTGGGGATATCATCCAATGCAATGAGCTGTGGATTAACGCACTGTGAAGTATTTGATTTGTTTTTTAAGATTCTTATGTGACTATCCCACTTTAACGTAGCTAATCAATGCTCATACTACAGCAGTTTTATGTTCCCTGAAGTATATAACCTATCAACCTAAGTAATCCCAGCTGGTGAATATTAGGGAAGGTCTGTGCTAAGATGTACATAGGCTTTAACTGCTGTGCATTGCTCTGGTTCAAACAGCAGAATTCTCCTCTTTGGAGGAGACAGAATTCAAATGCAGTGCTCTGAGCAAAGGGAAAACACAGTTTATTTAGATGCCAAAAAGATGACTTGTTCTGGATGTCACCTGCTAAATAAGCAGCTGAGGAACAGATTAAAGCAGGGTTAAAGAGTAGTACCAGTTGGAAAAAGCATTTTTCATCTATATTCTTTTTCTATGAACTGTGACTGCCCATTTGCAGCACAGGTTCTTCTCTGCTGTGTTAAGAATTCCAGGTGAAGAGGGAGATGTTTTTATTTTGAAATTCCTCTTCTATACCAATTTTGAGTTGAATTGGGAATTTCGATGGAAAGATGCTCAGCTATGTCTGAATCAATAGGAGGTATAGCTGCTCTGAGTTTATACACAAGCATGTCATGATCTCTCAGCAATCATTAGATGTATAAGTTGTGTTAAAGTGCATGTTTCCACTCAACACCATGTCTGGGAAAGTCAATCCTGTAAAACAGTCAAGCTGAAAAAAGAAAGTCAAGCTGTAAAACAAATAGTCTTAAGCATGATTTTCCCCTCCTGTAGCAAGGGCAAGCTGTGCTGGTTGCTTTTCCAATAGCTTTGGTTTGCTACAAAGAAATGCTGAGAAGTGTGATATGAGAGTTACTATCATGAAGGGAAGGTGGAAAAAAGTGCATTTGAGTTCAT
Organism: Centrocercus urophasianus; assembly: GCF_019232065.1. Classification (NCBI taxonomy): domain Eukaryota; kingdom Metazoa; phylum Chordata; class Aves; order Galliformes; family Phasianidae; genus Centrocercus; species Centrocercus urophasianus. Next base: position 1,331,114 of record NW_024884978.1, read on the forward strand.
AGGGCTTTCTTCTGTGCAAACAGGAAGTTGCTTGAATAGAAAGTCGACTACCAAATAGGCTGTGTATGGCAATACAGGTGTGTATAAGTGGGCTTCAACACTTACTATGCTGTAAATGATTAGGTCTTTAAGATTAAGTGGAAACATAACAGAAATAGCTGATAGATTTTCAGTATACAGATTATTTTTATGAAAGCCACTTGTTTCCAATACAGTCTGTGTCACTGGCAGGGGAATTATATCTTGGAGACACAGGATAGATGGTAATCTGCTAATCTCCACTAACAGGTGCTTTCCAGGCAAATGTATGCCCATCCCTTTAAGATGCTCTGGAACTGCTTTTGGGACTCTTCGTGAGTCTATTCTTCAAACCCAGGGCCAAAGAGGCTGTATTTGTCTGCCTACTATTAGGTTCCTAAATCCGTGTCGTGTAGATTTAGAACATGGAAGCGTGATTGCAAAGCTCAACTGGCACTCTATTAAGAGAACTATTTGCAGAATGCAGCAGCCCAAAGTATGGCCAAATCTAAAAGATGAGCCTATGGGTGCCACCTCCAAACTCTTCTTTCTGAATTTCTTCTTCTGAGTTCTGTGAACTGCTTACTTCTCCTATTAAGCCAAGCATGCTGCTTTGGGGCTGAATCATGGAAATCAGTTCTGTGGCAGGAAGAGAAACCCGAGTCTTCTGACTCATAGAAAACTGCTCTTAATTGGTTGAATAATATTGTCATAGTTTAATTTGAATCAATTCATACGTAAGTTATATAATTCCCAATGCTCCACCACCAGCCTGTAAAGAAGAGATTTCTTCACATTAGAGGCGGAAAATGGAAGCCTTTACCTATAACTAGGAAAGCGTGGCACTTCCCAGATCATAGGAAGAAATGAGAGAACATCAGATGCAATAGTGGCATTCTGTGCACTTCACTTGGTCTGGAAGGTCATCAAAGCCTTATAGCAGTGGAGAGATCATGACACCTTTTACAGAGTAAGAAATCAATTGAGAGAGGTTAAACAGATAGTTTAAGACTGTACATCAAGGGAAGTCAGTGCATCCCTGATAAAGCTGCTGAAAGGACCCAGTTCACTGGTGAAAAAAGGACCTTCTTAGCAGGGACTTGGGGTGAGGAAATTGGAAATGCTGGATGGAAAAAAAAAAAATAACTGCCAGGTTGAAGATAAGTGAATAAAAATACACTGCCAGCAAGCAAGGACAGCTGTGGTGTTACACCCAGTGGCAACTGTGGAAAAACAAGGCTGTAAAATAAATATACACATGGGGAAAGGTTAGGCAGGTCCTACATTCCACACTACTGTTACTGTAACCCAGTGAATACAACACCTTGTTTTTGGATGTGAACACAACAGTGATCCTGTTGCTGCCAGCTAATGGAAAGGATGGGTGATGCTTGTGTCATTCAAAACTCACTGTGTTGGTCTGCCTTCATCTGCAAATCTGTGACCCTCAGCTAAAATGAGGGAGGAACTATGATACTGGATTCATGCTATCATGATTGTATTGTCATTCTATCAAAAATATGTACAATAAGTTGGTTTAGCTGAGAGACTTAATGTAAGGACCTCAATGGTCATTCTTTTCTTAGCAGAAGTGTGTGCCAGGAGAAAAAGTTCATTAGTGCCTGAAATAAAAACAGAACTGCCTCATTTTCCAATTACATCTATCACAGCACAGTATTAAGATTTTTGTGCTGTTCTGAGGGGGAGCAATTTGAGATGTTCTATACATGGACTGAGGTCAGCTGGCCTCATGCAATGACCAGCATCAAGGTAGCAGTGATGGCATTGCCAGGTAATAGTTATTCAGAGACTTTGGCTTCATGTCATGGGGAAGTCCAAGCATAATTTGAGAAATGGACAGTTGTGGGAGGCTTCCATGTCTACGAATAGATGTTGAACAGTTTGGCCGTGCAGCCTTGCTTTACCTCTAACAAGAGTTAAAACATTTGAGACCTTTTGCCAAAGGTTTGTGGGTCTAAATGTCATGCCATGTCTCTAAAATCAATCCAAACTATTCCAGAAAGTTTTTTAAAAAAAAGAAAAAAGAAAAAAGAAACAGAAATGATAGAGAAGTAAATATAAAAAACATAAACTAGCCTTACTCCTACATAATAGGATTTCTTCCCAGCAACAGGCTGGGCAAGGGTTGGTGCTCAAGTCTCCTCCAACCACTCAGGTTATTCTCAGTGCACTGTTGGTGGTGCTATTTAAGAATTTCCAGTACACCGAATGGTAACTGTAGTCTGCATTGTCAGGAAAAAAATATCACCTACAAACTATTTTAGACTTAAGCACATCAACAGTTACTAATACAGTGCTTTACGAGGCTCAGTTAGTTATGGAGCTAAGCTCTCTGTTGGTAAAGTAAAACCAAAGAATATTTAATCTGCAGCCATGCACATAGTGTATTAAAAAGTTACTTAATTTTCCATAGGGGGAGGGAGATGTTGTGCTGTAGTTATCAGGTGGTGGTTGTGCAGTGGAATTGTATTTGCCAGTTTGACGAATGCATTTAATAAGGTATGTTGTTCAATGCCTGATAGATATTTGTCCCATTACCATTTGATAAATACAGTGTTTGCTTTTATATGTGTGAAATAATGAAAAGTAGGCTAGCCAGTGATGGCTGTGTAAAAGACAAAAGTGCATGAAATCAAACAAGTAAAAATACCTACACTTGTGAGGATCGCACAGGTGAATGACTAAGCAAATAAATACGAAAGACATCACAGTGTCAGAATAAAGAAGTCAAACAATTGAAAAGGATGAATTGTTTCTACAGAAACTAAGGAAATTGTCAGCTTAGTTCAACTTAATTGTTGGACTTCACTGAAAGTTGGCAATTCCAGTTAATTTCTATGGTATTTCAGATGCTTGTAATGACATACCATGAGTTGCAGCCGCTGTCTGACACTGGTGCTGAATCATATGGCTTGCTGCAAAGTTTGCAGATGTCACAGGCAAGACCTAATTAAGAGGTTGTAATCAAGATGTATCTGAGCCCTGACCCAGCATTCACTGAAGTCTCCAATAATCCTTCCATCAACCTCAAACAGTGATGGCTCATCCTCTTTAAAGCAGCTGTGTGCTGCCCCCAAACTGCTCTTATGCTGTGCTTCTGCAGGGCAGATTTGATTCTCATGGCTTTTTAGAATTTCCAGTATTAAAGAGCTATCAGATAGTTAAAATTACTTAGGATCGCTCTGTCTTATACACAACATCTTGTAAGCTTAAAAGCAAATTGTTGGCATTTCTCTCCTAGCGATCACTGGCAAATGATTGGGATGAGCTCCGTCTCTGCCAGACTCAGCGCTGTGGAGCCTTACTGTTTTGGCGGAGAGTACAAACGATTTCCATTGTGCTGCTCAAGCAAAAAATATACGAAGCTGTTGAATCTTGCACTTCTATGTGCTTTCATTTGGCAAAGGAAAATGTAATCATTAAACAAATCTGTTTATCTAGCAGGTCAACTTTGATGTATCTTAGCTAGTAGAAATCATTACTCCACGTCTATTTCTTGCAGGGTGTGAACGAGTTCTCTTAGAACAAAGAACAGAAAGCTCATGTTGCCAATGAGATTTTTATGGCCTTTCAGTATCTTCCAATAGCTTTGAAAGGAATTTTTATTCTCTATAATTTACCTCTTCCTAATTTACCTTTGGAATCAACCTCTGCTTTATTAAAGTAAAAGGTCTTCTCGTTCCATTATGCTTAGTCTTGGGGCAAGCCAATGTGATTTATGGAAGGCAGATAGAAGCTATCTTCTGGCTTCAGCCAAAAGCCACGTAGGCCCACAGTTATCTGAGCAAGGGTTGAGCATCCCATGCACAGCAGCTGTTTGCTGAAGGCTTTGATGGTCTGGCTGCCTTGGAAGGTGATCAGGCTCATCTCACACCTCTATAATGCAAAGCAAAACCTGATTTATTTCCAGTGTGTTCCAGGGTCAGTGCTACCATGTCAGATTCTCATCTGCAAATTGTCTTGTGAAGCATGAGGCTGTTTTGGGTGAGGGCATAGGGAGTTAATTATCTATGTCCAGGTGTAAGGAACTTTGAGAAGGAAGAGAGTCTGATTGCTGTCAGTTTCCCCACAAATCTTTCTAAAGCAGCTCTTCCCTTTTAATGAGTTACAAATCCTACTAATTCACTTTCTTTCATTTTATTACAAGTTGGAAGTGTCCAAAAGTTTCCCCATGCATACTCTGACTGTACAATACACTGCATATTCAGTCCAGTAAAACTTTGCATTTATGACATTCCAAAAGCTGTTGCATATTAGCAGTTTCTCCAGCTCCAGGGTGTTTTGCAACACAGCAGTCTAACTAATGATTAAGGGGAAAACAACATAATCATGTGCTGACACTGAGTTATTTTATAAGCTACTTTTATCTCTGATGCCCTTTTTCTACCTGCCACAGAGTTTCTGTGGTCCAGCCCAGAGGTGTTCCTGCAGCTGCACTGGGAGGAGGTGGATCTTCCCTACTCCAGGGTCCAACCCCTTTATCCACCAGAAGAAAAGGGAATTCAGCTCTTATCAGCTGTCAGGACTCCATGACAGTTATCCTTGCATGCACATTTATTACCAGGTTTAATTTAACATATGGAGAACAAGTGAAAACTGCAGCTGGTTTTGTGGCGTGGAAGCAGTGATTGACAACTCTGATGTATCTTAGCTAGTAGAAGTCATTACTCCACGTCTATTTCTTGCAGGGTGTGAACGAGTTCTCTTAGAACAAAGAACGAAAAAACTCATGTTGCCAATGAGATTTTTATAGCCTTTCAGTATCTTCCAATAACACAGCTTAGCCATTGGGCTTGGGCTGTGTAGGTCAAAAAATGGTTTTCTTGCCTGCACTGAGCACACAAGGATGCTCATAGAGTGGTGTATTTAGAGGTGTTAGCATGACTTGAGGGTTTCTTTTGAATGTTAATCACAGCGATTTAGCTCCCTTGTATGACTTCTCCAGAAGAGTAGTCTGTCAATCACATAATTCATGAGTGATGAGTATGAAACCTCTGGGGTTACACATGAAGTAGAAGAGAGCCCACAGAACCATTTCCCTCAGGTGAGGTTTGCTTCTAGCTGCCTTGCAGTGAGTGGGTGGCTGAGCTTCCTGGGATTTCTGAGCTCTGCTGAGCTGAACAATTCAGCAGGTGCTGTGACTGATCCCTCCAGACAGCCTGGGGAAATGCAGGTGCCCCACTGCTGCAACATGAAGCTCCAAACTGGGCCAAGTTCCCTGAAAAGCTTTAAAACTGTAATGTTTTCTGAATAAACAGCATATCAGGTTGCAACAAAGCACCAACTGACTTAAAAGTTGGCTTTGTTTGATCTAGTTCTTACAGAAGCATCCAACATTTCCTATTGCTGAGCTGAGATTTACCTGTGTGTTTACAAATCCAAGTGTTAATCTGTGAAGGTAAAACTATGTCAGTTTTCCCATAATTCTCAGAGGAGAGGGAAAAAAATGTTGTAAAACAGACTGAATTCTGCAAAACAAATAATGCAGAGCAATTTAGCAGTGCTTCTATTTCCTGCTTGATTTCTTCAATCCTTCCAAGAACACTTAAGGAATCAAAACTGATACTTAATTCTGACAGTGTGTTAATGGAAAGTTTGAGGCAGTGGAAAATCATATTTATTTATTTTTTTTTTCATTTCAGCAATATTTACAATTTGCCAATTCAGTCATTTTTTGGCAATTGCTCTCTATGCCCGTGAATCCCAAACTCACTTGGATGCAAGGCACGAGAATGGGGTAGTAAAAAGATAGGGCTCGTTTTATCTGTGAGCCAAGCCTGTTACCTTTAAATGAGATTGATCATCCTCGGGACAGATCAACTATTTCTGTGGGTAAAAGTTGTGTAAAGACTATTGTCTTGTTAAACTATGGAAGAGGCAGAACTTGAACTCTCTCTTGAAAGTATCTGTCTAAAGCCGTACAGCTCTGTTTATGGTTATACGCATGAGGCCAAACCACTGTGACTTCAAAAAGACTTTTCAGAAGAAAATAGAACTCTAGTTCATTCATCCCAGAAATTAAATTTAAAAATAATTAAGTAAATTGAAAAATAAGAAATTATTTCTGCATTGTTATATGTTCATAGTTTCCAGTGTTTAGATGTTAAAATTGTGGTCGTTTTTGTTGGTGGCTGACTAAAGAAAGAATAGAGGAGAGAAAAAGGTCCAAAGGGGTTTTAATTAAAGTATTAAAAGTTATGAGGGGCACAGCTGTCTGATCACTTCATTGTCCCTCAGGGAAGAGTCAAAGGGTTAAGATTAATGACAAATACATCTAAAGCATGTCAAAGGAAAAATATTGTACATATTTAAGCAGCCTTTGGAATTAACTGTTGCAGGGAAGCCGTGTGAGAGTATATGGTGTAACATGACTTTTTAAAGAGTCGGCTATTTTATAGGTAGTAGTAGCTAGGAGGTAGTATTTATATCTTGACGTCTGACAGCTTTAACCTTAGTGATGGCTCTGAACTTAATGGTGCTAAACTCTTAGCAACTGTAAGGCCAAAGAAGTGGGTATTGCATTAACAGTAACAAAGCAGTGAAGTTGCAGAAATTCTAATGACACAGAGTACATGCTGTGCATCTCTTATAGACTGGCCTAGCTAAACGTGCAGTGGGCTTTATTTCAAGGGTATTGGTTTGTTCTTCAAGTATCCTGTAAGAAACAGCGTTAAAATATCAGCAATTCTATTCAAATCAGTTAGCTGGAAGCTTGCAAACATAAATGAAATCAGTGCAAGCCGCTATTAAGGTCCATACTGTTGTTAGGTTGTAAGGAAACCTCAGTGACAGTGCATTTGAAGGTTACCTTAAATATTTCCCAAATTGCTATATGTGACTCTGGGGGTTTGATATAGCACACACCAGACATGTATTCCTTCCTTGAGTTCTCAGATGAATGAAAGGTGGACAGAAAGAGAATAGTTTTTGCTGTTTCTATCAGACTATATCTGTCAGGGAGAGGTACAGGAGAAGCTGAATTAATTGCAGTGTGCCACGAGCAGTTCTGGAAGGCACAGCAGTGGAAAACAAAGAGCTTGTATGTCAGCTGCAGCAAATTAATAGGGATTCACTTAGCCAACGGAGTTATGCCATTTTAGCACCAGCTGTGGAAGGATCTGTCCCACTATCTTTCACTTACATGAGCTAAGAAACAGAGATTCAGTAACATGCCTCTCTGCTGAGTCAATAGAGTAAGAACCTTTCTTTCCATGTGCATTAGTTTTGTGGCTATGGCAACAGTGTATGCGTGAGGGAAGGGATGGCTTAAAATAGGCTCCTGCTCCCAGTTGGAAAGAGCTGTCAGCAAGCGTGTGGTCACCCCAGGGCAGCAGGGAGGCAGGTGCTCAGCTCAGCCTCCCTTGGGTCACCTGCTCCAGAGAGAGGCTGTGACAATTCCTCCTCCTTGAGAGAAATTGTTGGTGGCTGCTCAGGCAAAGTCTACCTCAGTACCTCAGAGGCACGAAATATTTCCAGCACTGCTCAATGTTGTAGGCTGTTCATCCTCCAACTCCTTCTCTACTTACTACATGTAGAGAAAAGGAGAGGGCCTGGGATGTGGAAAATAGTAGTTTTGGCTGATGAGCTGTAACCTGTTTTGGTCTCTGTTAATTAATTTGGCATTGGTTGTATTGCATTGCATGCTATTATTAGTTTCTCTCTTCCCCTCTGCAACAAATTAGGGCTTTCACATCTGCCTAAAAATAAAACTTTCCTGTCTGCTGGCTAACAAGCAAAACCAGAATGCAGCATATGTGTAATAAAGATGCACAGCTGTTCTGTCTGTGAACTCAGGAATGTGCAGGGGGGTGTTGTGTAAGGGTCTGTAGGTACCCAACAGCAAGAAAGGGTATTTCCAAGAAACTGACACGAGGCATTGTGGAGAGATGGTTGCAAAAGATGAAGCTAGAGGGGAAGCATCCAGGAGATTACTAGAACTTAAATGGGAAAATACTTGTTCATTATAGTTTTCTTTTAACGCCAGTCCTGTATGGTGGTGATCTGAATGAAAGAAAGTTGGATGCAGAGGAAGAGGTGTCATTCCCCTAAGAGTCTACTTACCTCCCTGCTCCTGCAGGCATCTGTCCTGGGCACAGTCCTCCTCCATCCTAGCCTAGAAACTAAAGAAGAAAAGCATACCTCAAAAGTGCCATAGCTTTTATGTTTCTAACAACAAAGCATTTGAGAGCCCTCTATGATTCTGTTTTCTTACTCTCACGAACCTCTACTTGAGATATTGCTCACCCACCTGAGAACGTCACAGAGTGAAAAGAGTAGGGCTGGTGGCACGTTCTGTTGTTTCAGCAGCCATGTGCTTAGTAAGGCTTCTGTCAGCTCCAGACTGTTGCTTGTGCTACTTAATGTGCTTCAAGCAAGGAGGGCTGTGTAACACAGCCCGCGTGTTTTCATTCTTTCCATGGCTCAAATAGACAGGCACCCTCCAGAGAGCTGGTTTGAGCTGGTCTCACTTCTTATCACCTGACACATTTAGATATGCTCTTTAGGTAACATTAGCTAATGAATTTCCTTTGACACTGGTATTTACTCTGTCTCTGCGTTACTTACATTTCTGTGATGTAGGATGCTTGTTTTGCTTGTTCTCATTCTGGCTGTCCGGGTGATGTATTAATATTGAGGGCTGTTATGTAGACAGTAAGCATTTTTTTTTTAAGAAACTGGTTAAATGGAAACGATCTGTTTTACATTTGCATTTGGCCTCAAAGTGACAGCATAGAATTGTTAAGTAGCAAAACAATGGGGCTGCAAGGCATTTTCTTGAGATAAAAAAGCGGAAAGAAATCTGTTAATCAGATTAATAGAAAATGTACTTACCAGGTTCATACAGATGTGTTAAGAGGAGGAACCATAGTAATTGGTACACTTAATTTCTGGTTTTACGTACAGGAAACAGTGAACACTAAACTAGGGAACCTGACTCCAGGTCATGCAGGGTATCCTGCCAAAGCTCCTTCCCCATGAATGAGACTTTCCTGGTACCTGAAGGACTTTCCTGAATGGGATCACTGCAGTACAGACTCTTGATTACAAGCTACCAAGTCAAAGTTACAGACCATGCAAGGCAAAACAGAAATAACTCTTGTTTTTCTCCTTTTCTTGCGAATTACATGACATTTCACAGAAATGACTACAAAAGATTTTCCATTCAGTCTTTAGCACTGGTTTGGTGACACACTTGGTAAGATTAGCAATTTTCCATGCATTGTAAATGAAAACTGTTTCTGAAGCTGACTAAACCTTTCCATGCAAAGATGCTTTTTCAGGTTTTTGGGGTGTTTTTTTTTTGTTTTGTTTTTTTTTTTTTTTTTTTTTTTTTTTTTTTTTTACAACTTTGCAAACCTTAAACCTCTGTTTAATAAACCTTTCTTTAAGGATGATATCTCCTGAGCCAGGAATCTTCTTCACTGTTAGACGCAGTCAAACAGATTTAATTTTTATATTAGTGGGAATGTTGTCTGTGGCAGTTTCTGGCTATTGTTAATCCCCTAATTCAATCTTATTCTATGCTCACTTTCCTGGCTCTATCTCACAACACGCTTCCATGTGTTTTAAACATTGAAACAAGATAGTGTTCATCAAAGAAGGGAAAATCCTGATAGTTTTGAAGTATTTGTATTTTCCAAGTTGAAAAAGTATCTTTTTGAGTAGTCCACACTTGTAATCAAACATTTCAATTCTGTAAGCATGGATATGTTTGTGAAAGATGTTCGTTCTAAAAATAAATGATGGTTTTAAGTTCATTAATACTTAAAATGCGAAACATGAAAAAGTTCCAGAAGTCTGTTTTCATGCACTAAGTTGCATGTACGAGAGCAGATCATTTTTCAACTAAGAAAAACATTTTGTCTGAAAAATAGTGATCAGTGGTAATGCTGTGCATTGCCAAACATGCCTTATCTCTCCTGACTTCCACGTTTCTCTGATGATAGGAAAAGCAACAGCTTTCCCTCTTGCTGATGGAGATCTACTTTTTAGAGCCAATGTCAATAGCACTACTAACATACTCTTTTCCACCCAAAAAATCTGGAGGTTCAGTGCTCTATTTCATCTTGGTGAACGTGCATGTGAACAAACATAAGATTTCAAGGGCAAACACTGGACAGTAACTCATTACCTGAGGTTTTCAAACTTCTTATCCATTTACAGTAACTACCAAAGCTTGGTAATAGGGGTAAGAAAAATAAAAAATGATATAATGCAGAGAATTTTTAATAATGGTTTTCCAAAGTCTCTTACAAATAGCATCTGTTAATGCGGGATATCAAGAATCACAACAGTGACTCACTTGTGTTCCCCAAGCCCTGTGCAGTGCGTGTAGGAACGTCCTGCCTCAGCCACTGCTCCTGCTGTGAGCAGGAGGAACAGGTTGTGACTCAGCACAGAGGAAGATCTGTATAACCTTCTCTGTGCTGAATCAGAGAGCAGCCAACAGCAAAACTGCATTGCAGTGACCAACACTGGGTCTGCTGACCTCCAGAGATTCAGCTCTCGTCTCCAGCTCTGTGCAGTGCTGGTTGGAGGTGATGGACTGTAGCCTGGGGTCCTTTAGGAGGTCTGTCCTCTTGCCAAGTGATTCAGTGGTGAAGCAGTAAGTGAATGGGCAGTGAAATAAATCATAGATGGAGAAGCATTAAACCTGCCACTAGGCTGAACATTGATGCTGATTGCAAATGGTCAGGGCCACAGCATCATGTGCAGAAGGATAGCAAAGTTGCTGCTTCTGGGATCTCCAGCATGGAGAAGCGCTTGGGATAGTGTTTGGGGAAAAAAATTGGGGTAGAGGAGTGAGCAGCAAAGCAGAGGTGCAATGGGCTGACAGTTTTTTCTGCAAATTTGAGTCTCCCTTAGAATGGGGGTTTTGTTTGGCTTTGCAGATGAACTGACACTGGTGTGCGCACGCTGCTCCTGTGGTCCCAAGAAGTGTATGTGGAAAAGACCTAGATGGCTCGATAAAGGTAGAAACCAAGAACCAAGTCCAAACTTGCTGGAAAAACTCCCTTTGACTGCAACATGTGGTTGAATCAAACTCTTTGGCAAGTTAAACAACAAATGATAAAAAGGAATGTGAGGCAGTATTTGTGTAGGGCTCTGTAGCAGAGATGTGTCTGAAATAATAGCATTCGAATGCCTTCAAAGGCAAAATAAAAAAGTGTTTTTCATGAAAAAAGCCCAACTTGATAAGAGGTCTATATTTCAGAGGTTAGATCTCTTTGTCAGTTGAAAGCTGCTCTGCTCTCACAAAACAACATAACTGGTGGAAAGAATTATACTGCCTGTTTGCCCTTTCTGACAGTTATCTTACAGGCAGATTGGCCTGAGAACACAGCGGAGCAATGGGCCTTGCTCTCCTCCATTTGATGCTCTGTATATCAAAACAAAGCAAGGTTCTCAAGCAAGACCACCTCACTTTGTCTCCATCATCACCTTGATGTTATTCAAATACTTGGGTTGATTTATGTTTCTGAATATCTGTAGACAGTTATTTCAGGCCGTGTTCCTAATTATTTTTTTAATGGGGCTGTTATCATGCTATAGATCTATTTGTTTAAATCCTGGCTGACTTTACAGGAATAGCTCTTTTTAAGGAAGAAGAAAATGAAAATCACAATCAAAATATGTGCTAGTTTTTTTGGGACGGATGCCAATCTGGCTTTAGTTGGCACAAAAGTGAACAATAACTACAGGATAATTCGTTCTTTTGTCCATCCAAATATCATCACGTCTCACTGTGATATTTCACCTGGCTACTAAGACTTCATAGTCCTTCCCAACCCAACAGTAGAGAGTGGGACTTCTCTTTGAATTCAGGGTCTGTTTTCATCAGTGCAATGCCTGGAGACAGAAGGAATTAAGGGGGGAGAAATGAAACCAAAATCACATGAAATTTTCATCTGTGCTTTACTCCTAAAGAGAGCTGTCTATTCATATTGTCACTCTTGTAACTTATTCTCCTACTGTGGAATAATTGAGTGGATTTAGAATAGCTTGTATTTTCCAGAATATTATTAATCATTGCCCGTCAAACTTCAGCACTTAAACAGTCTAACAAATGATGGAGAGGACTGCCAAACCATCTTTCAAGGTTTTCCCATACCTTTTTATTATCCAGCGTTTTGAGGATTCTTCTGAGAAATATTGGATACTTTCATGGGCAACAGAGTGAGGATCTGATCCAAAGCAGTGGGGTTTTGAAAGTTGAGCTAAGGATGATTACTGAGCACAAGAGAGTCCAGGAGTGGAAGGCGATGTATGGGGAAGAAAAGAAAATGTGTTTTAACAAGGACAACTTGGGAAGACTCTCAAGAAGGATGATTTTGGGTGTATTCTCAACTGAAGTCTAACTATCAGCCTATTTCCTTCAGTTTTCTCAGTCTCTCTTTCCAGGTTGCCCCTTTGACTAAATAACAGCTGAGGAAATTGCCTATAGCTTAGCTTAAAGCTGGATGAAAGGTCTGAAAGACAGACCAGTCCAGCAGTGCTTCACACAGAACACGCTAACACCAAGGTTGGAAAAGACCTATGAGATCATCCAGTCAACCACCCACCTATCACCAATAGTTATCACTAAACCATATCCCTCAACACAAAATCCAAATGTTCCTTGAATGCCTCCAGGGTCGGTGACTCCACCACCTCCCTGGGGAGCCCATTCCAGTACCTGCTGTTGAGAGAGCAACCCTGGCCTCCAGCACTGTCAGCGAACATATAAAATAGGAAAACAGAGGAACCCTTCCCTCAAACCCTGACCAAAATTGTCCAAATTCAAGTTTACATTCTTTAACTTCTAATATTGGCATCACTGCTAATGTTTTCATTCTGAGTGAAAAAGCACAAAAAGAGAAAAATAAAGAAAAAATGACAGATGGAAAAAGTGTGCTTTAGCCACAGCTGTTTCCTCCTCCTTAAAAAAAAAAAAAAAAAAAAAAAAAAAAGGAAAAAAAAAAAAATTTAAGTACCTTATAACCTAAGGGAGAAAAAATGATAGTTTTCTAAGTGAAGTATATCCTGTCAAAAATCTGCTATTAAATTGCGTATTACTTAGATAATATCTCAAAATTATTGCTTAGTGATTTAGGATTTGGGTTTTTCTTAACCAATCACTTATAATATTTCCGTTACAGAGAGGAAAAAACAGTTATTGGTGACAGGCTTTATGAAAATAATAGGAACAGAGTAAGGAAAGCAGACAGAAAAAAATAAAGCTCGGGATTTTTGCTTACATATGGTAGTCTGCCTAGTGAGCATGGGAAATATGGAGTGTAATCAAATGTTCTGTTAATTAAAGTGGAGATGAGAGCACTTTCTCCTCTGAACTTCTGAGTGGAAGCTTCTGGCTGAGGTTCATCTTCCCTGATACCCAGTGGTAAAGTAGCATTGGTCATCAGATAAATAACACTATTTTGATTTGAAAACAGGAAGTTTAACACAGAAACCAATAGAGAGGAATGGATGTAGCCTTACCTTTACATTTCTTAAGGTTCCTATTCCATGCTTGTATTTTAGCATATGAATGTCTCTATTTCCTTTCATATGGTAACTCAAATGCGTAAAGCCAAACATGTTTGGAAATGGTTTCCAAACATGGGTCTAAAACATAATTTAAAGAAATGCTTTAAAAAAATCTTCAACAGAAAAGTAATTTGGAACTGTAGAGCATTGCTGCTTGGCATAGGAGACCTATGTCAAAACAAAATTCACTTATCAATCTTTAATTCAGCTTATCAATCTTTAATTCAGCTTTTGCGTGAGATGTCAGGTATTAACAAAAACAGACAGGTTTGAAATAAGAAGCAGATGGTCACCCACCAGTTCTTGTCTTGGAAAATAAATGAGAGGGAAAAAAAAGCGAATTGACTAACAGTGATGGTTTTATATACAGTAATCTGGTCTGGGATCTGGAAATAGTTGACAATTAATTGAAGTAACACATTGCAAATTGTCACCGTATGATGAAAAATCTTCAGGGGGAAAAAAATATTGTTTGGTCTGGAAATTTGGATTGTACTAAAGTCATTGTAAGGAAAAAATGTAACCCAACTCAACCCAAATTTCCACAGAATTTTCCCACCCAAAGCCATTGCAGGGATTTTAAGTGCAAGCTGGTATTTCATGTTAAGACTTTCTCACTGTCAAGAGGCGAAGGTGTCCTTTATCTTGTGCAAAATGTTGGTTCCTTTTTTTTTTTTTTTTTTTTTAAGGTATCTCTTCAAAGTCAAATAAAAGCACCTGAGAGCCTTAACCCTATCTCCACCAAGTGCTGGGATTTTAGTGTGTGATTTGCATCTACAAGAATAATTAGTTCAAGTCTTAACCTTGTTTCTTGCCCACGTAGGAATACCCATCAAAATGTGGTGTTTGGGTAAAGCAAGCTCTCTTACAGGGTATGTTCTCCTTTACAACTCTCTTAAGTAACTTCTGCACTGGGGGGAAGAATACGGGGGAGGGAAATGCCACCCACCATGACCACATAAGTAAAGGAAATCAAAGCAAGCTGAGATCTCCATGCTCCCTGCTTCAGCGTGTGCTCAGTGGAGAAAGACAAGCGTGTTTGGTTTCAGGGAAGGAAACCCCTATGCACAAAGTTCTCTTGTCACTGTGATTTGTGCAGGATTGGAAGTCCCAGGTAAGGAGAGGATGAGTCCCTGAGCTGCCGACTTCCTTTTGCCTTTGCCGACTTCCTTTTGCCTTTGCGTGTGCGCTGAAGGCAGTTACATGGTGCAGTGCAGCTCTGAGGTAGAGCTCCTTGAAGTACCTGTGCTTCCCACCTGGAGCTGAAGGAAGATGGTGCAGAATGCAAAGGGGAAATTGAAAACAAAAAGAACAACCTGGCTGCAAATCCAGACCCTCGCAGCCAAGCGGGAATTGAAACTATCTTCCTGTTACATTCTTTCCACGTCTGCAAGGGCTGTACTTAGATTTCATTTTAAAAATATTACCTCTTATCATGAACAGGTTCTGACACAAGCCAGGTATTTGTTAATCCTAACACGCTTTCTTTTTTTAGCTGGGCAGACTTTTCCTGCAAGATCTACTTGTTCTGCACTTTTATTTGCAATGAGGGCCTGTTGTGGTCTGTGTCAGGGATTTGGGAAAGCATAACCCAAAGACAGGACAGTGTCTGAAACACTTTTTTTTTTTTTTTTTTTTTTTTGGAAATTCCCCATGTGGTCATTATTAGTAGAGAACTGCAGAGGTGTAAATAACATGGAGTGTGCAAGTAGAGATGTGCACAGTGTGTGTTAAGACCTGGACTGTGTGTGTGAGCTGTTGCTTTCAGCAGGGATCGTCAGCTGCATTTTCCTAACTGCATGCTTCATTCCCACTCTTCTTCCTATAGCTAACTTCTACTGCAGCCTTCAAAAACTTCTGATTCTGCATTTGATAAGTGTGTTCTGTTAAACTGAGTTGTCACTGGTCTTCATTTCGTTCCAGCAGATTACAAAAAGCAGACACGCGTCATTCCTTGCTGCAATGTGGAGTCAATTCACCATTGACTTACATAGAAGGGAGAAGATGTTTCAGGTTGGATGTTAGGAAAAACGATTTCTCTGAAAGAACAGTCAGGCAATGGCACAGACTGCTCAGGGAGGTGGAGTCACTGTCCATAGAGGTATTAAAGAACCATGGAGATGTGGCAGTGAGACACATGCAAAGTGGACACGGTATTGGGATTGGGTTTTTCCAACTTTAATAATTCCATATTTCTGTGATTATTTTTTTTTGTCTACCTTTGCAGTATGCTTTGCCATGAGTAGATACGATGTTGGTGAAGAGGCAACAATTGTAATAGTAGTAGGAATTAGTTGCTTTTGCCAAGGTGTGAAGAGGAAGCTGTTCTCTTACCTTTCTGTGTTATTCCTGAGCTGATGAATGTGTGCATTTATTTGCTTGTGTCTGAGTGCACGTACAGACTGAAATTTGCAGAGGAAGAAGCAACATTCTCATTTGCTATTGTAGATGAGAAAACGGAATAGCTTGTGAAGCTTATTGTAGGAAATTCATTAATATGATGTACATAACATCTCAAGTCTGTGTGACACAATGGATATGATTAATCATTGCCTTATTAAGCAGTGATTGTTTTGTTACTGGCAGGGGTGAAAGTGAAGAAAGAACCATGCTGACCTTTCTTCTGAGTCCTCAGATGATGGTGTGATCCTAGAATGTGTTGGATGGGGAACTTTGGGGAGGGAGCTGGGCATGCAGGGTAGCAATCAGCACACCCAAAAAGAGGAGCAGAGGGCAGGAAGAATCTGGGGAATGGGGACTCTCCCACAAGAGGTTATTAAATGGGATTGACTTGTTTTGCTGAAGGAGAAAAGGCTGAGGGGAGATCTGACCAGCTGCCTGTGGATGCATCAAGGAGGCAAGCAGCAGGCAGAGGAAAGTTATTTAAGAGAAGAGACAATGTTGGCACAAGAAGAAATGGTATAAATAGACAGGCGCTGGAAATCCCTTCCAGTAGAAATAGTGAGGACACATGAAAAATAAAAAGGAAATCAAGCCAATTTTTAAAAATAAAGATCATGAAAAGAGATTTTACGTGCTTTCTGTGGCAGCTCGGATCTCTCACACACAGGAGGTCTGTCCTCTGTTTCTACAGAAGTCATTTTCCTACTTCTGCGTTTGAAGCGAAGGCTGGCATCAAACACAGCAGTGCCTCTGCACTAGTTGAATACAGAGAGCTGGGTACAGGACATTGCTACATGATAGCTGTGACTTTGGATGCTCTCTCTGTGACGGAGTTGGATGCTGTATGTAGCACCAGAGCCCATCCAAGCATAGCCTGGTCCAACTTCTGCTGCGTTGTGTTTCGCCAGCAGAAATGAGATACTTTCCTGAGTCTGAAACTTCTGGTGTTGTGTAAGCTCATTAAAAAGTCAAGATTATTTTTGTCTTTCTAAGTAAAAGGGAAGATTTACTGTGTTGATTTGATGACCTGATGTGTTTTCTGGACCCTGTAGTACTCCAGTCTTGGAACAGAGGAAGATGAGCGCATCCATGACTTTCATAAAGTGTCTTTTCAATGTGGCATTGGTACAAACATTGCAGAAGAGGTTTGGAGTATTGAGTGGCTTGCTCCAGACAGGCAGAGGTTTGAGTGATCAGGAAAAACAGGATATGAACAAGTTTCTTGCACACATCCTTGTTACTGCTGTTGGTAAGGCTGGAGTAGTCTTAAAAAGAATTTACTTTGATATTCCTTGAATTAGAATTTCCACTGTAGATTTTTGGGGAGGTTTTTAAAGAGTTGTTTTTCTTTAGTCCAAATAATGGTGCTCTGCTCCTTTGCTTTTCCCCGAAGTTTTGGGTGATGTGCAAAAGGAAAGAGCCAAACTCGGTGCTGCACGACTTCAGGTTCTCCAGCTGTGCTTTTGCTTTTGAAAACTGGTTTCTTTTAGTGAAGCTTTACTTTCGTAGTTGTTTTGCGCCTTGATGCTAATGCGGTTAAATAAAAAATCATTGTTAATTATTTCAAATGAAAGGAGATTTATAAGCTGTCCCTTTAATGTATTGTTTTCCCACCAACAAAATGAGTATGTATTGTCTTTTCCCCTACTATTAGCTTTCTCTACCAAGATTTTCTATTTGCTTTGATTTTAAACTTCAGTTTCAACAACTATTGAGCAAAATCTTCATTAAGCTTTGTTTTAGCAACATTACAACACGTAAGATTGTCACTTGGCAACCATTTCTGCACAAAGGTCATACCCAGTTCAGGAGCATGGATGTTGGCAGTCATCAATGCAACGAGTCTTGTATTTTCTCCTTGTGAGTGGTGTGGCAAGAGGAGGAACACTGACGTTTGTGGCTCAGCTGGAATTATCTGGCTAACCAAATGTACTGGATGCTGCAGCAAAGAGGACTTTTTCCAGACCTGCGAGGCTCCTTGTGCCATGTCTCCTTCTGCACCCCTTTCCGTGACTTCACACTGCAGTCATGAGCTCTTTGGTTTTCTCTTCGAGGCTCCTCCTGGCCTGCAGTACCAGATCCCTCTTTCTGCCTTGGGCTGATGAACAGCCCAAGTCCTTGCCTGCACTCCCATCATTTTCTCCTTGCAAACAAATGCTGTCTCCTGGCTTATGCTGGAATAGCATAGGGCAGCAGAGGCCACATTTTTTCCTCCTTAATAATTTGTCCAAACCTCTGCCTTCCTATCTTCAATCCTGCAGCAACTCTATGATTTGTAATAACCAGTGCCCTTTCTCCTGCATCTTTTGGAAGAGCCATGCATTAAAGAGAGCTGTCTGAACTTCAGTTTGAAATATTTTTGAATTGAGAATAAGCATAAATTCTTATTTTTGCCTTTAAAACAAAAGAGGTGCTCTCTGAATTGATCTTATCTGGTGTAGTGTGAGTGTCCGTGTTCTCCATGTCTTCTGTTAATCTGTGGGATGTGGATGTGTTTGTTGCTGTATCTTCATAGTTTGTTCACTTCTTTTCTTATTGCTGTTACTACTTTTACACATTTTCCTGAGATTGGTGGAAGTTAACCAGCAAAAGAAAAAAAAAACCAAACTGGTAGACTGTTGTTTTCTGAACATATGTTAGAACAAATTAGAAGCTCTATACAAAGGCTTAAGGCTATTCATTTTTATCTTTTTCTAATCTCCCCTTCATGCAAAGGCGTTACAGCTTGGCGTTTGCTTACAGAAGGATATGGCTAAGAAAATATTGGATGAGTGAGTGGCAAAAGCAATAGGCTGTAGGTCCCAGGGCAGAGCCTAGCAACAGTGGGCTGCCTTCCAGCCCCTGAGATTAGCAGGAGGTTTCAAGCTCACCATGAGCAGCCAGTTACAAGCAGCTGCTGCCATGGGGTGGAATAGGATGGGGCTTTATGGAGTAAAGCTCGATGCTGCACAGGATAGCCAAAGTGGGAAGTTGGAAATCTAAACTCTGACTCTGAAATTCAATGGGCTGTTGCAACTTGACCAGACCTTGTTCTGCACTAATCTGTAATTTTCTATAGATATATTCTGATTTCTATGTTTAAAATACATCCTCCTGCCTGTTAATGATCATCAGTCTGATTAATGGGGAGCTGCTCACCAGCAGACATCAGCTGCTGCTGGTGGGTCTCCTCCAGAGTTGGTATTCGTATAGTAGGGCTGGTAAGGACTCTTCCAAGTTCCCCTTCTTCAAAGCATTACCAATTCTGTCAGTTGGTCTATCTAGATGCTCTTAATGGTTCTATGATTCCAAACACTTATTTTGAGTCCACCTGCACTGCATCTTATAGAACAGGAGAATTATGGTTAAGGAAGTGTTTTGACCAAATAACTTATATTGAATTATTAAAAAAAAAAAAAAAAAAAAGGAAAAAGACAGTGTCCTTTCCCCACTTCTTCAGAATGAGGCAGATTGGCATACATAAATTCAAGATCAAGATAAAATGCAATAGCATGGTTGTGACCAAAAGGTTGGCTTTGGCTTAAATTCCAAGAATCTATTTAAAATAAATTAAAACACCATCATAACTATTTTTTCCGTTCCATTAGAATTGAATTTCCATCCATGGCCACAGAGCTCAGAACTTAAATATTGTTCCAGAATGGAGAAAAAAAGTTTTAAAACAGATGCTCTTCCAAGTGATAGTAAAAGAGTGAGTTTGCAAAGAGCAGAATTCCCACAGGGAAAGCTCATGCTGAGCAGTCCTTGCAGCCACGCTGTTGTTCCTATGGTGAAGTAGTTTCATTACATTCTTTAAGACAGGATGCTGGGTTGTACCTGACTCAGATTGGGGTGAAGTCTGTGGCTTCAACGGTGCTGCTGTTCTTAATGCTGCCACATGCAAGTCATCCGCACAGTTTTGGAGATGCCTGGGTTTAAGAAGCAATGGCTTTTGCAAAGCTGGATAGATGTACAGCAGAAAACTGCAAAGGGCTGTTCATCAGAGCTTGGGAAGTCCCGGGAGCATCATAAGCACTGAAGCCTTGGCAGTACAGCTGCTTGGAGAAGCGTGGTTTAAAGCCTAGATAATGCCTCAGTCCCTTTTTGACTATTCTACATTTATGCTGAGCTCAAAGTCTCTCTGCATTTCCCCCTGAAGGCTGACAGACCTCATTATTTAAACAAAATCCATCCAGCCACCCACCTTGGGTCATGCCTGCCAAACGGCAGGTGGAGAGATAGGCCTGCTGCGGAATATTGACATCTACACAAGAAACCAAACAACCAAAAACATGCGAAACATTTCTCCAAAGTGCAGCTGCAAAAAGTATTTTTGCTAGGAGCAGTTGTAGCTCTTAATGACTGCTGAGCCCCGTGCACTTTTAACTCACGTAATCCTTTTTCCTACAACAGCACCATCTTGCAAGAATCAGCCAGGGACCATGGACATATTTTCCTAGGACTTGCATTCTTGCTATGTATTAATGATACCAATGGAAATGCACAGGGAATGGGAATACAAATAGCACTACCTTACAGTTCAGATACTCCGCAGAAAGGTTTCCATAGGGATCCAAACATTTGGATGCTTACCAGGAGCTGAAATTAGCTTAGGGTTTTCAAAAGAGCCCCGAGGGGTTAGATGGTTTGGGGGACTTAATTATTTTAGGTCCTTTCAAAATCCTGACCTTAAAAAGGAAAAGTAAGGCTCCAGGCAGTCACGCATCAGTGAGGCCTGGGCTCATCCCACCCAGCTTCAGACTGCTGTTGGACTACACCAAGGGCAAGGTTACCTCATCAGGCAGTAATCAGAGGGGTAGAGATGCTTCCCCAGATGCTCTGTTTCTTATAGAAGGAAAAAAGTGGCCTGAAAATGTTATTTTCAGGACTCAGGTAGCAGCTTCCTGAAGGCTGCAGTGGTACATCAGCTCCTAGATGTCTGTCTGTGGCTGCTTGCTGTGTGTAAATATAATATTACAAATAATGACCACCCAGAAAAAGAGGAAGGCATTTAATTGAGGCACATTCAGTGGGACAAGTGTCCCCTGATCTCTCCTTTCATATACACCATGGGCTTCTTCAGCATTAATGATGCCATGGGCTAAACCCAGAGCTGGCTGCCACTGAGAAGTAGAATACAAATAAAATCACTTAGAAAAAAATGTGAAAACCTATTCATCTCCCACTGTTTTCCTCCTCCCTTGTATTTAGGTCTGAAATTTGGCCTTGACCACACAAAGTTAATTATAGAGTGAAGTCAAAGCTGTGAAATGAATGTGTGCACAGGACTGGCAAGCATTTCAGGCCGAGTTTTACGTCAAAAGTGGTGTAAGGAGACTTATCATGAAACCATTCTGATTTCATGTCTGCATCTGCAGCCAAGGCACAGTCTCCACTAATATCCCGTCTGTACAGTGCAAAGGCACCACAAACACTGTTAAGAACTCTATTGCTTCCTCTGCCAAAGATCCTAATATCTCTCCTAAGCTGATTCATTCAACACTTGCTTAATGAAATGTTTTTTCAGATTTCCTTTTTATTGTCCTTGAGAAATGATGCCAGGTTGCTCTCTGGCCAATTTTATTGGAGAGGGCTTGTAGAAAGGGATAAAATTTCCTAAAGGCATTACATGCAATCTCAGGTTCAGCTGTGGTAAATTTCTCTAGCATGAAATGATCAGATAAGCCTAGGCCTGGAACAAAGGATTACTGCACTACTATGCTTACATTTGACCAGCATTTGATAACAACTTTGTTATTTATAAGCCGTAGATAGCCATCAATTTAAGTGTGTATTTAAATTAATGAACACCTGTACGACCTACAAACAGGTGAGGGAGATGGGGAGCTCATTGCTAGTTGCCAAGGTACGGTAAAACAGCAATTTTTATTATTTCATCCTATTGGATCAGTCCACCCCACCTGGGTAAACAGTGCTCACCTGTTCCTAGCTTCACCCAGGCAAGGGGAGTCCTCCAGCCTCTGCCCTTCCCTCAATCATCCACTGCCCTTTCGGGGTACTGCTGTGTACTCTGACTTTATTTAAAGTGGGTAAAGAAGCGTTGTTGGGTGTTGCTGTGTTCTGAAGTTGACTTTTCATTTGACACATCCCTCTTGCAGGAGGTGAAAGTACAGCACACTGTCATCCGTTTGTATGAAATGCACCTGAGGGACTGAGATGCTGCTCTTTGTATTTGCAAATGGTTTTTGGATAATGGCAGCAGCTTCTCAGCGCTTCATAACACATTCCATGAGGTGCTGGAAGACGGATTTTTGATTTTATGGCACGTCTTTGCTGTCCCACAGTTGCAGTACTCAGCTGGTGCTGATGACTAGATGATCTTAGCAGTCTTTTCCAACCTTAATGATTCTGTGATGGAGCAGTTCCCAGGCACAGGGCTCAAGGCTGACCCAGAGCCTGAATACACGCCATCCCAATGTTCATCATAAAACCAATAGGGATGCTGTTGTGATAGCTTGATTTTGTGATTGAGAAGCTGATAAAGGCTGTAAACTCTGATCCAGGGTGCAATCCCCACATTTACTGTAGTGTTCTGCTTCCTTGTCCTCATGTGCTTGCTGGCTGCAGAAATGGAAGTGTATAAATGTGTACGTATATATATGTGTGTGTGTCTGTGCACAAAGTAGCTGGCTAAAGGGATGGGTGGAAAATGCCTGCAGTTCAAGGGTTAAAGGGCAGCTGATGCAGTATGGAAAACTTCTCAAATAGCCTATTTATAACAGTTCTGTCAGAGGTCAGATTTTTGTGTTTTACTTCCCTGAGGGTATTTTTATGCAGAGGGATATTTTGTCAATTTACACCTGCTGATTAGATGACCTCAGAGAAGAATGGTTTTGGAGGTTTAGGGCCTTTTAGGATTCTGATGAACCTCCCTCTATTTTTGGGCTCAGAGACTGTCTCTTCTTCTATGCTCACTCACTAGAGAGTGTTTGTACGAAAGAGTGCAGCAGCTGATAGCAGCCAAGGACTGTGTAGCTCTAAGAATTTCTCTCTACAGCTTTTCTACATGTGTCTGTTGTTAGGTTCCAAAGTGCTGCCTAAGGTCATACCCACCTTACCTGCTTTTTTTAATTGTTATTTTCTCCCCAGCCTGCAGCATCCCACTATGAGAATAGGAATAGCAGAAAGGAAGACTTTTCCACCTGGTACCCTAACAGTGCAATTAAACGGTGGATTCTGAAATAAGCTGAGTTTAAATAATTGCATGCAGGGAAAATATTTCTATCTTACTCCAAAATTACCATAACTTTGGAATATGTTCAGCAAAACTAAGATTATTCCACTTCATTTTAACTGAAATACAGAACTTTTGAACAAGTAAGATATCCATTTGCACTTTATTTCAATTTAAAGTAGAATCTGGTTTAGCTGAGGCCGTGATTAATTCAGGAGGCTTTGAAGAGCCTTGAGTGTGCCCAACATGCGTTCCCAATTTGCTCTGCAGACATTTGTGCTTGCTAGGGCATGTATACAATCTGTGCAGGGTTTGCATTTTTCCCTTCTCTGAGCTCTTCTTTAAACATTCCCTCCTTGTGATCCATCCTCTGATATATTCTGTCCTTTGGCTTGGCTACTGGCACTAACCCATAAACTCAGTTGTTAGAGAGGTGTTCTGCTCCCTCTATGCTTCCATGCTTTGCTGACATTTTCAGGTATTAGCATTTTATTGAGGCAACCAGAAATGCTGATTTGGCCAAGATAAAGAGCGCATGTGGCTGAAATTTGGGGGAAAAGGGTTTTTCAGGTTCAGAAAGAGCAGTTAGTAATAAAGAACCATAGAAAACTCTGAAAAATATTTTTGAGAAATCCTTGTCTTATCTTGAAGCCCCTGAGTTTGTTCTGCCAAACTGCCCCGTACACCCAAGGAGATGGAGAAAATCTGTGCTCATGATGACTTGAGACAAAGGGAGGGTGATGCTGATTATCATCCCCAGTGACCCCTGTATTTCAGTGCTGGGAATGGAGCACATATGCACACATGTAAGCTTACCTATGTATTATTTCTTATAACTCAAAATTTTCATCTAAATGTAAAGCTGTGCTTCACACAAAAGACAGTCATCCATCCGTCCAGGCTGGATGTGGCTCTGGGCAGACTGGTCTGGTGGCGAGTGACCCTGCATATAGCAGGGTGAAACTGGGTGATCATTATAGTCCTTTTCAACCCAGGCCATTCTATGACTCTACCAGAGGAACAGTGTTAAGAAATTAATGAGAGAGTATATTGGTCGGCGTAGCCGCCTAACTTTTTCTTTAGTTTTCCAGCTTATTTTCTGTTCATGTCTATAAAATTAAGAGTTCTCTAGTACTGACGTATGTTAATATAAGAGACCAAAGCCTATGACAATAGAACAGGAAGTTTTAATGCAATTCCAATGACAGGTTCTTAATGCTGCTTATCCTGCCTTCCCTCTAAAGATTTAGTCATCGTAGATTTCCTCCCAAATGTGAATGAGATGGCTTAAATCAACCCATAAATTATGCTTCCACTTATTATTTGTTTGCTAATCAGGATGGAAATGAAAAGAAGTTGGTTGTCAATGAGGGCTGTTTCCCACAATATCCAGGAAAGTATCAGTATTTGGTGATTTAAATACAACAAAAGGAAACCGGATTGCACCTTGAGGAAGAAAGAACGAACCTGCCGGCCAGGATGAATAGAGGACTGTAGATTTTGCCAAATAAGCTTTTAAAAAAAAATGTAACAAAAAAGAGAAAGATACTTATAATTAAGAGGGCCTGCAAGTGAGGCTGGTGAGGACAGAAGTGTGACGCTTCCTGTTAGTAAATACAAAGAATAGACTTTAATAGGACTCCAGGGGAAAGCGATAGCTTGGGAATAGCCTTGGGAAGAAAGACAAACATACACAGAGGATGCAAAACAGTGTGAAAAGTGATTCATGAGGACTCGGTGCTGTTCCTAATTGTTAAGACTTTATTGTATTTAACACATTCCTACAACCCGAACAAAGACTCTTGATTTCAAAGCTCTTTGAATGGCTTGCCTGGAGCTGGCTGAAGCCTGTGGGGAACACCTGCTGGGGTGTGCAGAGCAGAAGCAGAGCAGAAAGGCTTGGATGGAGGTTATGGTACATGCAGATGGGCAAGAGAGCCAGGCAGCTTCCTCTGGATATCTATTATGAGTCCTTTTTTTAAAACAAACAAACAAAACCTGCTGCATTAGAACAGATGAAAGTATGATTGTGTTTCACATGAGCTGAGATGAAATGAGCTTTAATTTTGAGCTATGGGGTTTGGGGACTGTGGTATGCTCAGAGCTGTCATGGAAAAGCTGGTCCAGTTCATAGCTTGGTGCTGTGTACCTGGAAAAGCCAGCCTCCACACATCTGCTCCTTGTTCTTGGACCCTGCCTTCTCTAAAGCTGCTTCTGTGTTTTTCAAGGTCTCGGCAAATGAACACCCAAATGTTTTCCAGTGCTGTTAGAGATTCCTGTGAGGAGAACGTAAAACCTGCTGGTAGCAAGCTTTAGCTTCCTTAGCTGTATTTTATGGGTCTCCTATGCTGAAGGACCACCACAGACCAGGTTAAAGTTCACTGCTGCCTTCCAGAGTGAAATAGCTCCATACTTAGGGAAGGACGTCTTAATGCAGTCCTAAAATGACAGCTTGAGCAGCAGTGTACAAACTTGTGCATTCCCAGAGTCGTTGGGTGACCAGTGCTGGGTTTGGCCAGATCCCTGCATTTCAATCTAGTTTGTTTTGTGTGTTTTTTTGATCTTTTACACTCATACTCCTTGTGTTACACTGAGTTTGCACTCTCAACACAGTTCTTATAACAAAGACTGCAGAAATAATTTCTGTAATGAAATAGAAGCTCCCTAGGAGATATTAGGAGGGTTTGTCTTCGTAGAATTCATTTTCAGCCATACTAATATATCTGAGCCAGGAATTACAGTCCTGTTACTGTTTTCCATGGCATTCAGAATGTACATGCAGTATTTTTGAACTTTTTGGTGATTTGGGAGTTTTTATTTGTTCATTAGTAATGTATGATTAGGAAAGTGAAGGACCTGTCTTGGCAAGTAGTCTGTGAGTGAAGACATGTGCCAACAGCTGGGGAAAAGTTCTCTGGGTGGGAGGGAAGTGATTGAAGATTGCACCCTAGAGTACAATCTTCTCTGCTTTGTCTAGTCTGATTACAAATGATTCAAGTAATGAAGTTTCTACTATTACTCCTGGGAAAAATCTGTGGTTTTATGTTACCCGTGACTTGGGCTATTCTTTAAGCCGGGGAGGGAGGAATGTTCATCATTCATATTTTATTAGTGTTCTCTGAACTTTCAACATTTACATTTGAAAGCGTGAAAAGAAAAACACTGTGAAATTATTTTCAGGAATAGTGCCACTGAGACACACACATGTATTTATAACACACGCACAGTAACCCCTCGTGCATGTTGATGGACTTGTCTGTTCACACCTCATACGAACACTCATTACTTCTGCCTGGAGACTTTCTAATCAAAGCAAGGCAACTAAATAAAATCGGCTCAAACAGATGGATTCCCACCTGCCTCATCTGTAAGTGTGCTTCTGCAGCTTGCTGGGAAATTCAGCAGGTCAGAGATGATGTTCTCTCTTCCCTCAGCATTTGCATCCTGTTTCATGCCTCAACTTAAGTCACTGATGGCAAAAGCAGTAGCTCAAGTAACAAGCACCCAACCTACCAAGAGCATCCCTCTTCTCTTTCATCTTGGGTTTTGCTTCCCATTGATGTAGATTGGCCTAGAGATCTTTCACCAGAAGGACACTTTCATCAGCAAATATCCCAGTGTTATCAAGTTTGGGGCTCAGTTTAAAAATACAATGATGTCTCCCTTGAAAGTCACATATGTTAGAACCCAAGCCCTCTGAACTGGCCTCTGCTGGGTGAGGAAGCAGCAGCTATGGGGAGCTAAGAAGGGTGGAAGCAGGAGGAGCAAAGCTCTTGGAAAACACTCCCATAGAGCTTTTCTCCCTTTTCTATCTTGTTCCAGATGAGCTGTTGGGCCCATGGACAGAACAGCATGATGCCCTAGCTGGTGCAAGCTGGGAAGGAACCTTGTCTGAGTATGGCTATAGGAGTGTTATTCTCTTTTATTGTTTCTTCAAAAACAAGGTGATGCCCTAGATAGATGTCAGAGCCACTCTGTCTGTCCATCCAAACGAGCAGAATTAAAAACAGACAGTCCCAGTGCATGTGGCTCTTTCCCAGTGAGCTTAGAGAACTGGTTTGGCTGATTTCCTTGACTCTAGCTTCTTCTTTGTTAGGGTAGCTGAACTAAAGAGATATATCCCATACCACGCTGTTTACAGCATAACAAGCTGAGCAACAAGCACTCTGTGCTTTTCTGGAGGGGAGTTGGGGGGAAGCAAAGGATACACAACTGAGTGAGAAATGCTCTGTTAGCAGGTTTGATTAGCTGCTATCTTCCTGTTTGGCATAAGAATAGTGGAGTCCTGGAGGCACCCAGCCTGCTGGAATGAACTGCTGCGTTAGCTTTTTGTTACGCTGATCAGCTTGTTTCCAGCTTGGACATTGAGAAACAACTTCGCTTGTTTTTAAAATAGGCAATCTTGCCAGAGCTTTTATTTCTCTTCTGTGGGATCTGTTTTGACCCCTTCAGTTCCTTTCTACGCTCCTACAATTAGGAGCAGCATGCTATTGTCTTGCCTTGTCTTGAACTGAGATGCCTGTAGGATGGGAGCCCTGCAAACTGCTTGGAGGTGGCAGTGCTGATTTCCGCACGATTAACTGAAGGTGCCCAAGCTCGGTAAGGTGTCTGCTTTAGATGACCCAGGAAAGAGAAATACTATGAGAGATAAAATCTGTCATAGGACTCAGAGGAGAAGCACTGAGCAGGAAAAGCCCTGCTGCTCAGCTTGGTTTAGCAGAGCAGGGTTGCTGGTACATCAGCCTGAATTGATAATCACAGTTCTCAGTTGGAGTGGAGCTACGTTTCAGTTTCTAAATAACAACTCTGAAGTCGAGTTATGTGCCTAAGATTTCTCTTGAGGACATAAAGCAATCTGCTTTTGCTTAGACACCAATATACATAGGTTACACACCTCTACACGACCTCCAGAAAGCAGTGTCTATGACCTTCATCCAGATATAAGCATCTGGAAAAACGTGAAACACAGTGAAGTGCTGGGACTCCAAAAAGTGCACAGCAGAGATATCTGTATGGCCAGATAAGGGCAGTGTCTTTGGCTTTATGGATTTACCTATGTTAAACGTACATTTAATCATCCTGTCGGACCAGAGCTTGAGTGAGAAGATGTCATTTGTTCTGCAATCTGATAACACCATCAAAAACAGTACCGTCTCAGGCAGTGGTTGGCTGATAGGGAGCCAGCTGATGAGGTCAGGTTTACACATGTGAGCTATTGTGCAAAGTGCAGTGAATGAGAGGGCTGATGAGTCAAATCAGGCCTGACAGCTGAAAATGAGAAATGCTCCCTTCTGGTTTTGCAACTGTCGATCATGGACTTATGCAGAGAGCGTAAACTCTTTGGAGCAGGAATTGTGCATTTGGTTCTGTATCTGTGCAGGGCTCAGCACAGCAGTGGCCATGGCTAGGACAGCCTGGGCTTGCTGAAGTGCAGGCAGGTGTTACTGGGGTCTTCTGGGTGTGGGACTCCTGTCTCTCCCTTAGATAAAGTGGAATTCTTGAAACTGACAAACAACATTTCCTGGGCAAACTTGATATTGTAAGAGAAGCAAAGCCTTCTTTGGTGCATTTCACGGGCATTTTCTGTGCTCACGTACAAAATGATGCACGATTGGGTGTAGTCAAGGTGAGGGAAGTATTCCCTTTTACCACTGGTTTGTAGTTTCCTTCTGCTGTGATAGGAAAAAAACTGAAAGCAGGAATTCCTACTTCACCCAATCAATGGAGAGAATACCCAAGGTCACAGAAAGAAGGGTCAAGTCCAGCACTTTGCCACCAGGGAGCACTTCACAGCCGGTTCTGGCTGAGGCACAGGAGATGTTCTCACCTTGGCTGTGTCCATCCTCCTGTTTGGAGCTGGGTTTTTCTATTGTTTAGCCCCACTGTGAACCCCTCTGGTTGGGGTATTTTGAATGGTAGCTGTTGCTGTGCTGCCTAACTTGAGCAGGACAAGAATAGCCTGCTCCCCCAAATATAAGTGGTCTTTCAGTTCCAAGTCTTATAAAAGCTCTTTTGCCAATGGAGCACATGCCAGATGGAAAGTGCCCCTCTGATTTCCTCCAAACACATATGCAGCTGTTACTGTTTCCCCTTTTTTTTTTTTCCCCCTAATGAAATTTTTAGACCTCACCTGTTAACACAAGCATTATAGGGTTGGGGATGACTGTGTGGGTTGTTGGTTATTTTTCCTCCCTTATTCCCCGAAAGGAAAATGACTTGAGATGTTTTGGAGAAATGACACGGGGCAGAAGCTGTGAAAATATCTTTGACATAGTTTTAACAGTGGGAAATTTCAGATACCGGCAAGGCTTTGTGCCCTCAGCACAGTGCCTGGCTGGAAAGTCTTTGTTTATAGCGTGCTTTATTTTGTGAGACAGAAGCTGGAAACTGCCCAGGTCTTAGGGGGAATACCAAGCATTTAGCTTTGACAGAAATAGAGCCACAGCTTAGGACACACTGAAACAAATGGAAGACAAAGTGATGACCCAGATCCAAGTTATTAAGGGTAAATACATATTGACAAGATTGAGGATTAGGTAGAAGGTGCTTAGACACGGAAGGAACTGTTTATGTATTGTGTACAAGTAAAGTTTACTCTGCAATCCTTGGATTTCTCAAAATAGATGATTTTTATTTTTAATTGGAGAAAAAAAAAAGATAATCAGATCAAGGAGAAAAGGCTAATTCTATTTCCAGGCTCCAGTGTATTGTGAATGCAACATGACCAGTGCACCAAGATGTTATGATAAATCTGGTAGGAAGATGTTAGTGTCTCTTTGCTACGACGCAAGGATCTGGCTCATGGAGATGTCATAGCTTACATGTGTCCTTCTTTGCTGGAGCTGTCATTGCTCAGTTCACCTTGCAGCACCTCTTTCACTGGGGCTCTGTCTGTGCACGGGCTTAGTAGCTCCTTCTGTGTCTGGTGATGCTATTAAGGATGACCCGGAAAAGTGGAAAAATAGATATTCTTACAACAGGGGCTGAGGGAGGACAAATGATTTTCGTTAACAATTTTAAGAACCTGAGTCCTGTGTGAATATGGTAATAGAAAACAAAATTACAGGAAGCAAGTGGAAAAGATGACAGTGACAGAGCTGATCTTTCACATCTTTCAGCTGACTGCTATCTCCAGCAGAACGCACAGATGGGGTGAGTTGCACATAACAGTACTCAGTGCAGCTGCTGGTTGATGCTCACGGATGCTCTTCTAAAGGGCTGCACAGCCCCACTGGTACAGTCAGTGTGATGCATGCTGAGTGTGCGTGCCTTGCTCCTCTGTTGCACCTGGATGGTGCTTGTATCAGCACAGCAGTACTGCTTGCTATTGCAGCATATTGCAGCTGTGACTGGAAATGGTTACCAGCAAAAACCTCAGTCCTGCAACTGTCAGAGAAGCACTTGCTTTTCTGCATCAGGGAATATAGTGAAGGGAGATCCAAACACACTTTATTTGCTTATATAAAGCAAAGTCTTTTGAAAACGGGGTCAGATGAGAGCCAGGAAACCTCAATTCTTTCTCAGCTGGATTAGCTGACAATATCCCAGGTCAAGAAGCATACTGGTTTAGAGAAAGCCTCCAGCATTGCTAGGGCTATATTTATGACTGTTTAAATGCTGATGCATGCAGCCAGAACCTTAGGTGTGTACCTGAACATCTTAGCAGGCACCACAGAATGAGTACCAGCACAGAAAGAACATCTCAGCTGTGTTTGCTTGTTAGGGAAGAAGGAATGGCTGAGGCAAAACCCTTCACTTTGTGTCACACAAATTGAATTTTGTTTCATCTCCCAGCAACACAAAAAGACCAAAGGTTGTTTGTTCTACAGACCAATTGACCTGAAATTAAAAATCTTTCAGGCTGAAGGGGTTGGTGGCATTTGTGGTTAAGGCTTTTGTTTGTTTTTGTGGGGAGATTTAATATTATTAAAACAAAACTTGAAATTGTTTCTGAAGTGAAAACTTTTCCTGGAGTAGCAGTGAAAGGAAAATACATTCTGTTGTGGAACAGTGTTTATTTTTTCCTATGTTTTGCACCAACTTTTAAACTTCCTCTATGAAACCTGTCTCATCCCAGCAGCTTCTCTCACATGCTGCAGAGCGCATTACATCTCAGCTGCAGGTTCTCACTGTTGGTTTCCACTGTACTGAAGTGATACAGCTTGCCCTGCAGACCCACTGCCCTCTTGAGAAAAGGGCCTGAGATGCAGAAGGTGAATTTCTAGCAGCCATGTGGGCAGCATTGCACAAACTCTGTTCAGACATATCCACAAATAACACTGCTTCCCCCAACCGTTTCTCCTTGGTTAATATTTTCACAAATTTCATTTGTCAGCCTTCTCCATTTGCCCCGTGTCTTCTAAGCTCCTCATGCTTTGGCTTGCTGGATTGCACAGCCAGGTGTCAGAGGTGGTCCATATCTGTCCCCCAAAACATTTGCTTCATTTCTATAGCAGCTCCATGCCCAGAGATGGAATGTTCCTGAGGTTGCAGCTCTGGGGGACACGGAGCTATTTTCATACCCACAAACAGAGGGTGTTTTCACAGGAGAGCAAGCAGGAAGTTATTGTTGCAGCTTACCTTGAATAGACAAAGGGAAGCCAGCAGCAATCCCAGCTCCTGCTCCTCTGACACAACCATTGCAGGAGCTTACACGTAGCTCTGCTCCATTGTTCCTTGATTTTCTATATCCCTTTCTTATTTAAAATTTATTTAGGGAGCCTGCTGATGCCAAGCCATGCTTTCTACTCTTCTTTTACACGTATTATTTCAAACTCTGCTTTGTTCAACTGATGAGGATCAGAGGAAAGACAAAATCCATCATTATTTTCTCGCTTTGGGGGCAGGGGTGTTGTTGTTGTTTCAGATTTTAGCCAGCTTCCTGTATTTACTTTTGCAGCCCGCTCTGGTGATGTGCTGAGTGCTCGTGTTTACTGGTGCACCAGCTGCGGCTGCCCGGCTCTTCCTGCAGCAGGGCTGGCGAGGGGGGGAATGGGAGAATGGGCCAAGAGCGTTGCTGGTCTCCGTTAAGTACACAAAAGCGTATTGCAAACAGTGGGCTCAGCAGCTTCCTGGAAAGAGACTCAAAGTCCTTTCAGCCTGACAAAGATACCTGAAATTGGAGATATTCTTACTGAGTGACACGGTCCTGGTTTGTTGTATCTAACATCTGCTTGATGCTTCTCACCACTGAACTATATCTTGCAAAGCTGATTTAGAAAGTGCTCTCTTAAGTGCTGACACATTCCAAGTATCCTTTTCTTGCACCCTTGCAGATAGCAGAATCTGTAGCAATCCTTGCCTGCACCAATTCCTTGAAGGTCAGTGCTGTGCAGCAGGTGCTGATGCTCCTATATCTGCAAATACTGCACCCAAAAGGCTGAATTTCCTCTGTTTTTCTGACTGGGTAGAAGTTTTGCCAGTCTGGCTTATGTAAGGTTGTAAAGCAACTCTAGTTCTATTATGAAGTAGTAAAAAAGAGCATTTTGCATTATCTCTGCCTGGATGCCGCTTTGCTGGGGGAGCAGCATCACTTCCAACCCCCTCCCACCCCCCGAGAGCTGACAGTGGGAGGGTTATTATCTTGCTGTGCAAAGCTGGGGGCTGATATTCCCCAACTTGGCTCACATCCTTCTGGTAGCACTTTCATTGCATTTAAAATTACTCGTTCTGAAAAGGAAGCAAACTCCTTGAGCTGAACCCCTAAAATTTCATGTAGATTTGTATTCCCATTGCCTTAAGTGGTGTCAGCCTAGCCGGAGGGATAACCTCTTCTTTTTCACGTGAGCTGGTACTGAAGTGCATTTATGAGTCTAACTTATTCTGGTTGGCAAAATAAGAGCTATCTCTGGAACTTTTACCACTAAAGATTTCAGTATTCCTCTCTTTGAGGAACACTGCCTCGTATGGTCGTGCTCCCAAAGAGCTCCTTAGGGTTGAGGTGGAAGGATGCCACGTTACTGCAGTGAACCGAAGTGCCTGTGACAGCCCCGTGCACAGCTTTATTTTCACAGTTCGCCTGTGCTTCCTGCAGGGTGTAAATAACCAGCAAGAGAAGTGCTCTGGAAGACATGAGAGATGGGTGTCATCAAACAAAACCAGGAAAGAGGGAGAGGAAGGGCAGTGCTACGAAGGACAGGAAGGTGGATGTTAAAAACAAGGAAAGCATGAGAAGGAGAGAGACATCAGACTGAAATAGCACATGTGAGAAAACTCTCCAGGCAGCTTCAGGCTGTCCTGAAGTGGGAGATGGGGGCAGGAGAAGGGGGGAGTGGGAAGCTGCCAAGAGACCCTGAGCGTAATCCCCATCAGAACACATTGAAAAAGGAAGGAAACAAGAATCTTGTGCCACAAAAATCTGAAAGCTCAAGTTCTGCATGGCAGAACTAGCATAGAAAAGTGTTAGAGAGTTGGTGAGAGGCGTTGCTGCTCTTTATCTCCTATACCCACAGGTACTCTGGGCCTGAAGTTTCTGTGCCTCGAAGGCTTTTCCTTTATTGCTGACAGTGAGGAATTTAGAAAACACACAAGGTGGCCTTTCAGTAAAGCTTTGGTTTCATCTTTTTGACTCTATTTTTAACTGTTTAATTAAAAGGGGAATCAGGTGATATAAAGAATAAGTTGCATACTTGCGTTTGGTTTCTTATCAGAATCACCTAATGAAGCTGTCACCTCATCACCCAAATTCTGCATAGCTGGGCTCTGTCACAGGGAGTTATACTTTACAATTTTTTGGTAAAAAGAGAAAAAAATTAAAAAAGTCCTGCTTATTCTGCAGGATGAAATTAAAATGCTAAGTGCAACCCAAGTACACGTATGTGAGTAATTTGGATTTTTCCTGGTAGAAGACAGTATAAGTTTATACACTTCCATGGAACTATTTACCTCGTGGAAGGTTTCTTTTCCCCTGTGGGATTGAAGTTTGGGTTACTTTAATGTTGATCAGAGCACTGACGTTCAGATCCTTTCCCCTTTGATTACTATTACTTTAATGAGTAGTAATCATAAATCCACCAACTTGGGACCATTATACATTGTGCTTTGGCTCAGGACCATAGAAAACAATGGCTTAAATCCCATACATGCTTTGGCACCCACTCAATATCTAGTACATTCATTTATGCTAAATTTACTTTTGTTTTCAATATTTCCAGTGTGCCCTAACCCTCCTGACCTACAATCTGCTGTAAATCCCTTTTACTACTCACTGACACGTGACTTTATAAATCACACATGGGCCGCTGAGATGATGCTATAACCAAACCCAGTATTTAGACTACAATTGAAAGGTCATAATTCTGGGCACGTTTAAAGGCACAGCTAGTAACAGCAGTTAGCACATGATTCAATCTTTGACCTTAAAAGCAAAAGGAAACTGAGCTTCCTGCCCCCCCCCCCCCCCCTCCTCCAAGCACACACCGTCTTGTTTAAAACAGGGCGTTCCCCTGATAGATGAAGCAATGTGAATTATTCATTCCTCAGAACCCACATCTTGAAAATATCTGGCAGCAGAAACCACTGCAGTGCTCTGCAATTGGGAGAAGTGTGGGGGTTTGGCTGCTCCCTGAGTCTGCTCCTAGAGAGAGGAGCATATATGTTACCAGATTTCATATATACTATATCATAAATTGATCACTGGAAACATCAGAAATTTTGCTGCAAGGGTGAGAAAACTGCAGGTCCGATGCCCTGAACTTGGTGGTGATCTTGTGATTGAGACTGTGTTGTGTGCCTGTCAGTGTGCTCTAAGGAAAACTCTACAGGAGTCATTTCCAACTAGTTGCTTGCCTGCCACTGGGGAAGGTGAACCCATAATCAAGCACAACCTGCTTGATTACGTTGATCCTTAAAATGATTTGAATTGGGATGGACCAAAAAGGCCTTCTGGTCCTGCTCCCTTGCAGTGAGCAGGGAGACCCACATCTCAATGGGATGCTTAGAGCCCCATCCAGCCTGACCTGAAAGTCTCCAGGGATGGGGCACCACCACCTCTCTGGACAACTCATGCCAGTGCCTCACCTCCCTTCTTGTAAAGAACTCCTTCCTTATATCCAATCTAAATTTCTGCAGGTCTGTCTTTCTTAGCAGGGTCTGAACTTGCAATTTTATTCAGTGTGTCTTTTCCCACTTCTCCTGCTGGCTCCCAACCACCTGAGCAGATATCACAGCAGAAACTGATTTCTAACCAGCACAGGAATACGAATGGCTGGAAGCATGTGTGGAATGCTGCTGTTGAGCAGACTCATCTGGGAGCAGAAAGAGTGTGGTCCTGTGAGTAAAAATTATTGGCTCTGCTCTCTCCATCCACCACTTAGCAAGGCTGTTATTTAGCACTTGCCTTGCTCAGTACCTAATAAAAATCTGAGCACTTTCTGTGCCCATGGTTTTGGAAGCGCTTACATCCGCACTTCAAGAAAAGTCAATGTCGTAAGTAAATCAAAAGGGAACCCAATCTGACTGCAGGAAGAAAAAACTTCAGAAACAAAAGAAAATGACAAATCTCTGAATTCTTAGAGTTTTTCACTTGGCAGCTTTTGAAATAACAGACTAATGCTTATGACATTGCATAACATGAGAGAACATTACTCATGAAGAAGTGATGTAATGTGACATGTGACATCTGGTAGTTGGAAACTTCAGTTCTATGCTAACTTTACATTGCCTTGACATGTCACAGTACTTGCAAGACGTGTGAAAAGCATGTGTGTCAACACAGCCACTGTATGGCTTTCGTGAGGGCTGCACATCTCCTGCTGGCAGAGGCTTCTGTCTTCTTTTTTGCCCAATTTCAGCCAATTTCCAGTTTCTGTCATCTTGCAGTTTTATCTCTGACAGAAGTCACATCACTCTGAGTTAGGAAGGGTGAATGATAGTGCATCAGATCAGTACAGAGATATTATTTCCATGTAAGAAAATTGCAGTGTGTAGAAATAATTCATATATTCTTTTTCTCCATTTTCAATTTTAAGGACGTATATTAATTAATGTGGTTTTTAACTTATTTTTTTTTAATTATTTTTTAATTAAGTTTTTTAAAATTAATTATTATATTAATTAACGTGTGTTAAAAATTTGACAAGTGGTTTATGTGATGTCTCCCTCTGGGCAACTCCTGGCCGTGTAACTTTCCCTGCTCATGGAATCATGGAATCATTAAGGTTGAAGGACAATAAGATTTCCAAGCCCAACCCATCCACCAATGCCAGTGACCACATCCCTCAGTGCCACATCTCCGTGGTTCTGGAACAGCTCTAGGGGTGGTGATTCCCCCACCTCCCT
Source organism: Centrocercus urophasianus (assembly GCF_019232065.1). Classification (NCBI taxonomy): domain Eukaryota; kingdom Metazoa; phylum Chordata; class Aves; order Galliformes; family Phasianidae; genus Centrocercus; species Centrocercus urophasianus. The sequence continues at coordinate 1,367,535 of NW_024884978.1, forward strand.
GGGCATCTGTACCAGCACCTGACAGCTCTTTCTGACAAATTGTCTTTATATCCAACCTGAACTGCCCACCTTCAAACAGCTGGAGACAGCTGTATAACTGTGTTTACGTATCACACAAGTTAATCTCTTTTGAATTTCATGTGAATTCAAGAGACACGTTCTCTGTCTTCCCAGTCCACTTGCTATCCGTTCAGCAAACCCACAAGTGAGCACCCAGTCTTCCAGCTGCTGTCTGTGGGACGTGCTCACACACTGAGACTGGTGGGACACTGAGGTCAAAGAAAGGATATAATGGAAATATAGCTGGGACTTTCCAAAGCACTGGGCTGAGTGTTCCCACTGACAGCATGAGGGCAGCCATGAAATGTGAGCCAAGCAGAGCAGAAATAGGAGACCTGCGTTCCTGCAGTGCTTGCTCTGCGCCTCGCTCTGCACCATTCTCTGCTGTGATTGAGTTCCCCTCCGAAACGTGAGCTGAGGATCTCCCATCTTCTATTTTTATTTGGGGTTTGGATCTCTCTGAGCTTCCAGCCGGCGTTACCTCCCAGGCTGTGTTACAAATACCTTTCACTCTCTATTCTCACCTTCTCCCCTCCCGCCTAAATCATTTTTATCATCTTCCTCTTGCTTAGAGAGAGCGGGATCCTCTTTCTGCATTGACCCCAGCGGTGTGTTGGGGTCTTGCACTTCCAGGTCTTGCAATAGCTGTGGGAATCCCTGGGCTCCAACCACCCACTGCAGAACCTTTTCTCTCTTCTCGTGTTTGTTGGTAAGAGAACACCTGGAAAGCAACTGCACGGCACGAAACTCAGGGATGCTCTGGTATTAACTTGTCCTGCTCTTCATCTATTTATCACCCAAGGCAGCTTGGAGACTGAGGAGAAGAGGAAAAGAAAAGGCAGGAGAAATATTCCCTGCTAAAATTCACAGGTAGTGTTCTTGTTGAACCTAGTGCAACCCAAAGGGTGTAAACCTTTCATTTCCGTCCAGTGAAAAGAATCTTCCATGGGACAGAGTTTTATGGTGAATGAAGTTGGAATTGGAGGAGGCTTAGAAAGCTTTTCCCAGCTTTTCTTTTAAAATATTTCCATATTTGTTTGCTTTGTTCAGCTTTCCTATAACTTAGCCATTCTGGAGCTTGCTAGTTCTAGAAGGGGAAGTTGCAATCATCACAAAATGTCATGCACATTCTTGCACCCTTTAGTGTAAAAGCAATAATAAATAACTCCAGGCTATAAGATACTTTTTTTTTTTTCCTCTCAGGAGTGAACCTGAAAATACAGAAAGTCTAATTATATACCTTTAAGTGCCACATCAACAAACCAGCTGCTTTCTCTAGCCAGCAGATTGAGAAGCTGTTTAACGTGTTCTTCAATAGATGTTAATTAATATCGATGCCTCGTGTTTTCATTAGTTATAAATAGATCAAGTGGGTGGTAGGCAATCGGTTCTTCCTTGCCACATAACTTTTATGTGTAAACTGCAGCCCAGTAAGTGTTCAGCCTGTGATTCATAGGAAGCACAGTGGTGAAGCCTTGGAATGGGATGGATAGAAAACAGACTGCTCAGAGCTGTGAAGTGCCTGGCAGGTCACTTGCTTTATTTCCCCCCTCTGGCAGTGCTGGAATATTCCCAGTAATATTTTCTTCTGGAAATTGCTGCCTAATAAACTTCTTTTAATTCATTTTGATTACGAGCTTTCTCCAAATGCTTATCTCTGTATAACCCAACACCTTCAGGGCCAGTATATAGCCACTGGTAGCAATGATGTTCCATTTAGGATAGCTTAGAAAAATTTTGCTCAGGTAAAGAAAGTGATAATTTTGCATTAGGGAAACATCTGAAAATTGTATATGGAAGGAATTTTCCTTCATGATTACAGAAAAAAATGCTACTTTCTTATGCATACATGAAACAAAGCAGACTATTTCTGCATCCTGAATTAGTCTTTTTCTCCTTGGATCAAGAAGGTCTTTACCTTCAACGCTCCTTCCAACATAACCTACAGACTTTAGTCAAAGAGATAGATTTGTCTTTCATCTTCTAGAGGAAGTTCACATAGTTCTGAAAGTGGATCAATTAAATTATTGGAGTAAAAGGTCTGAAGGAAACAAAGGTCAGCTCCCAGATCTCCCTGCCAATAGAAATTGGTCACTAAGATACAGAAAGCCCTTAATATATAGAACTATATCATATGGATTTCAGATGGAATTAATTTCATGCTTAGAAGTGGAGTTTTTTTCTGCCCCTTCCATCCAGTTCAATGTCTGTAAATATAATTCAATCTCAACTCACCTATAAAGGAGCACACAATGAGGCCACCACTTTTGCAGAAAAAAGGTACAGAGTTTTTTATTTAGCTTGTGTTACTAACTGCAGATAAGAATCAGATTATTTATGATCCATCTTTTATTTCTAATGAAAGTATTGTAACAGGAGAAAATAAGGAGAATACTTGAAGGGCAGGAATTGATAGAAAAACAAGAATTATTATTTTAAATACCCAGTTGGTGTCTGTAGATGTGGTCACTGTAATTAATGGAAAGGAATCTGTTAATGAGGGCATTCTGAAGAAAAAAAATAATAGTTTGAACCTCCACTCTGCTTTCCCAATTCCAATGAATGTTGTGAGTGCCTATTCAACAGGTGTACACACAATCCTTGGTGCTTTTATGTACATGAGTCCAGGCTGTTCTCATTGCAGTTGGTACTACCTGCTCCGGAGAGGCTGAGCAGAGCTTACCTGCAGCTGAGGCAGGAGTGATGTGTCTGCTGCCTCCAGGCGACTCCTAAATAGCTGAAATTCTGCCAGCAGACGTGCTGGGATTGGAGTTGTGAGAAACATGTCTTAATGCAGACAAAATGAGTCAGAGGGGGAAGGGGCAGCAGGTGAGAGAGAAGAAAAATATTCATTGGCAGCCTTTGAATGTAATATTAGTGCTAGAGGCAGCATCTGGGGGCAAAGGAGGATGAACTTCAGCGCTTTGCCTGAAGAAATCCGAGAAAAAATGTTCTCTGGTCGCCCCTTTGAGTAGTTGGGTCATCTCAAAGGGATTTATGTGCTTTGTGGGCTTCACAAGGGTTGGGCACCTCGAGTCGCCTCATGGTGAGGAGTAGAGGTCAGCAGAGGAGAGGGGCTCAGGGAACATGGAGCACCGAGGTGGGAGCTGCAAGAAAGGAGCTTGGAAACAAAGAGGGGAAGCAGAACTCCAGCACTCTGACAGTCCCTTGGACTAAGCCTGGGAAGTCGTACATAATCCTTTTGAAGAGTAGCCTTCCAAAGAAGCCATTGTTTGAGTCCTGGCATGATTTGTGTCTGTACTTAGTATGGAAGAGCCTCTCTAATCATTTGAGGTCATGAGGCTGTGATATAATTATTGTGAATTCCAGTTCAAACTAGCATTTGAAGTACCAGGGAGGAGAAGGCAGCACAACTGGCAACACGGAGACTTTGATCTCTCCCTGGCTACAGATGTATGCATTCCTGCAGAGGGTTTGAGGTGATTTTTCTGTCTCAAAGCACCAAATGAAACCAGCTCTTTGGGAAAACACTTCTAAGGAATGCTGCCAACTAGTATCTACTGGCCCTCACTTAGGTGATGATGGCTTGACATGCACTGAAAGGGTGTTTTAATTAACATTAAAAAAAAAAGAAAAAGGAAAGAATGATTTCTCATTTCTTAGAAGGTCAAAAGGTGCTCAGGTATCACAGGAATGGATATAGCAGAAGAGCCTAAAGAGACAGAGACATGTCAAAACACTTATATCAAATCCCCTTAGAGTAGCTATTTTCTTTCTGTTATCATGTTAAGTGGAGGCATTATAGAAATTAATCTCCTGTTCAGACATGTTCATAAGATAAGGCAGTGATGGTGGCAGGTACTTCTTGTTCAGAGTGCCCTTGCTACGTTTGGCCAAATAGAGTGCTTGAAATAGTTGTATGATTATTTTGTAATATTGTTCTCTCACTGCAATCAGCTCTACAAATGGATGTCATTACTTTATATAAAGGCATGGCAGTCTTAAGTATGAAAGGTTAATGAGATTGTTCTTTAGCCAAGCACGTGGCAGAGCATTTCACCTGTTCTGTCTTGGAAGTGATAAAAGGAGAAAGCTTGCAGTGGGAAAGCCTCTTAAGCTCCAGTACTTCTCCTTCTCCTTAGCAGAGTCCATCAGTCATACTGAACTGTACTGAAAGATCTCTAATGCACTGCATTTGAACTTTTAAACTGCTCAACTCAGCTTTTGTTCAAGCTGAGACCCCCAGATCAAACTGCTTTTATATAAAAGATGTTGGATTTCACCAGGGAATCCCATCTGCTTGACTCAAGCTGAATTTGCTCTGAGCCTGCACATAAAGAAAAAATCGGTTGTACTGTGCACACTGTGTGCATGTGTGCATGTGTTAGCCCCACAGTTGTTCTCTCACTGGGGAGGAGGATGGACATTGCCTGGTCAAGCAGATTTTCAGCACTAAGTTAGGTAAAAATACATAAAAAGTAAAAATTCATCCATTTCAATGATATAAAAAGCGTAATATTGCTCTCTCAAATATGAAAACTGAAAGTCATTTATTATATTCTGGCTTGCTTTGGATGCAAGATGGTGATAGCAGTAACGTGATAATATTGAGTATGCTTTTGTCTTTTGAGCAGTTTTGGGGAATGCTCCCAGCAGAAAGATGAGCCTACTGTAAGCAAAAATGGAACCCAGCTCCCTAACTCTTATAAAGAACCTACACACCTACAGGAAAGAATCTTTATTAGGCTGACTGCATGAAAAGAGACTTTTGACAGCTCAAGTGGTCTTATAAGTGCTGAAAATAAGTAATTTTCCCAACGTATTTCCCCATCTAAGGCAATAGATCTGTGTAAACAGCTGAAGGTATAAAGAGCTTCCAACTAGAATGTGAAGTTTGCAGATATCTATGGCTGAAGGTTAGAAGACAGAAGCAAGAGCTGGACTCTACCCCTGCAGGTCCAAGTGGCTTAAACTACAGAGCTACCATCAGAACAGTGATGTGGGGTTCAGTCCTGATTGACCCATCAGAATATCAATTGCTCTCCCTTCTGGAGCATGCTGTTGGCATAATACTTAATATACTCCTGTTACCTGAGCAGTTAGAGCTTAGGGAAGGAAAGGAGCTGTGGAAGTGCAAAATATCAGTATTACAGTAAATTGCAGAGGGGATGCACGCTGTCATTTACACGTGAAACAAATTGGAGCTGTGCGCTGACTGCCTGGTGGGTGGCGAGAGCAGTGCTGAGATCTACAGCCTCCTGGAAAATAAAACTCCATGCGCTCAGACTTCACGTTTCTCTGCAGCGCCGAACAATCAGGCAGGGTGGAGGCTGCTTTCAAACAGGCATAAATCTTTCTTCCCTCTGCTTGAATCTCACGCTGATAGGAGTAAGTTTTCTTATCGGCCGCTGATGGTAAGAAACAAGGATCTTGATAAAGTTGTTTATTCCAGTTAGGTACTGGCACGATGTGAGAAAACACACTGGGAGACCAGATGTTCAGCAGTTGGCCAACGCAGGCTCAGGAGCAGGAAAAACAATTTTCCCTCCTTTCCCCTGGCCTGGATTTGCATGTTATTGTTTTGTACAGCACCTCTGGTTTTCCCTTTGACAGAGCATGGCAGTTTCTTCTCTTGTGTGTGTTCCTCTCAGACTTCTGTGGGTGCTGCATTTTCACAGCAGGTTTTGAACACCGTCGACACACAAATGATAAATACTCCTCGGGATTTGGGAAAGCTTTCAGCCGAATGTAATGAATAGGATTTAAGCACATGTTTTGTAATCCGTTTGGCCACATCAGTAACCACCAATCTCATATAGGACAGTGCTGACAGCTTGGATATTAGGTAACTTGTATCTCCTATATATCAGATAAATCTCCTGGCAGTTGCAATTCCCTGGACAATAGTTGAGCTGGGATGTGTGATTAAGTTTCTTTAAGTCCCTGTGAGTGGTTTGGACACAGTTGGCAGTGTGGGTCAATGGAAACTTGCTTGCAGGGAGCTAGATTCTCCTCAGATGCACCAAATTCATCTTTCATCCATGGAGAGTTTCAGTCCCAGAATAGAAGGACAGCATTTGTAGATGACTTTGTTCTTTTCGGACTTAGGTTATTATTTTTTTTTTTTCAATTAATGATATTTCATTAGGGACTAGACAGAAGAGAAGAACGCAATATGAAAACGTTGTTTGATCTTGATCAAATGTTTGCTCTATTAAATAGCTAATTAAAAAAAAAAAATTGAGCAGAGCAGCATAGCCTCATCCATCTGCAAATTGTTTGTAGTCTACAGATGCAATAGGAGAAAATCAAATGTCTACATAATCTTCTCTTTTAACCTTTCAATAAGGTAGTTTTTCCACTCCAGCCATTCCTGCAGCAATTAATACCACGCCGTGGGTACATCTCTGCAGATAGGATAGACACCTTTTGAGGGCAGCCCATTGTGCACCACATCAAAATATTAGAAAGCACTTCATTAACCAATCTGAAATGAAAGCATTCAATCTTAATCCTGTCATCAAGGCTGCCTAATTAAGGGAATGGGCAGATTTATGAAGCTACTATTTTTAACAAAGCCCCGGCACATTCAGTGCCTTGGACTGTGTGCGGCGGAAGTGATGTCAGTGGTTGCCTGAGTGAACATGAATTATGTTTACAATATCCCAGGAGAACTTTTGTATTTTTCAACTCCCACAGAAAACTATCATACTTAGCTTCAAATAGAAAACCTCAGGCACGGCTCCAAGTGATTTACACAAGCTGAAGCTGCAGCTTTATTTTTCTTTCATATTTCATCGTGCTGTATCTCTTCCTCATTCTTTTTATTGTCATAAAAGCCGGATCTTTTGCAAGATTTGTTTAAACCAGTGGAATTAATCCCCTGCCCAATCAGATAGGGACAAACTTGAGAGGTCTGTAGTGAGCCATTAATTGTACACTGTATTTGTGGTGGGTAACGGTGACAGCATTTGCCCAAATGAGGTTGGGGACTTGAGTATGGATGTTGTAGGAAGTCTGTAAACATAGAACGAGTCGATTCAGAATGTAACAGGGTGCTTGTTGAGTTCATCCAGGAGGCAGAAGTCCCTCCTTGGCCCACTGGCACTGCTGGAAGAGTTGCTGCCTCTCCCACCTCATAGATCCATGGCACGTTTTTAGAAACTTCCTCATAAGCAATTCATGTGTATGAGGGATCTGTGGGAGCACCTGTGGAAAATCCTCAGCCTCTTCTTTCTACCTTCTATTTAAAATCGTTGTCTTATGGATGCTGCTGAGGGAAAACTTTGAAAATGCAGCCATCCTCCAATGGTGGAAGAAACATTATTGAATACAGAGGGCAAAGACAGCCCCTAAAAATATTAGACCAAAAAAAAAAAAAAAAAAAGAGCCCCCCAAAAATCTAACCCAAAATCAAGGGAATTGTTACTGCAATTTGCAGAGAACAAAAACTGAAGCTCAAAGTGCCTTCAGTATTTTGTTCTTACCATGTATTGATGAAAACCTTTTAGCACTGTCCCTATATTTAGCGTTGTAATAAATGTTCTGCATCCCCACGCTGCCATCACTGCTCATTTAAAAGCTTAATAGCTTAATTTATGACGAGTTTTCTTTCTGATGCCACTGTTTTCGTTCTCCTGAATTATAGATCCAGCTCTATACATAATGTTGGTATCAGAGAGAAATCAGTAAGTTCTCTTTGTGAAGAGAGAAAATAGGACAGAAAACTGGCAACAAAGAACAAATTATTGATTAAAAGAAAAAAAAAAAAAAAAGAAAAAAAAAGAAAGCCTTTTCTTGGTCTTGGCTTGGAAGGAGCCTTCTCAAAAACCCTCTCCCAGATTCTGCTTGACTCAGACTGATTTCAGCAGGAACTTGAAGTCTTCCAGCAGACCAAAGAGCAGGATAAATGACGATCGCAGCACTAAGTGGGCCAAATCCCTATTCTCTTGTCTAACAGGGTGACCCCTCACTTTCCTGTAATCTATCACAACCTCTCCCAAGCTAAATATTCCTTTGCAAATCCTGGCTTGGACACCATCCCAACCTCTAGTTTAACATGTTTTACTACAATTGACCAGCATTTCACTCCTCTATCTGGACTGCTCCTTCCAGGGGTCCCAAATTAGCAAGAAATAGCATTCGTTCTCCTGAATTCCTTCCCTCCTACGATAGCTTATGTTGGTACAAGTGTGCAGATTTTTATTTGTTGTAAACCAATGCAACATGAGGTGCACGCTCGAAATATAGAGAAAGGATAAAGTGTTTAATTCATTTTTGCTCCTAAGTTTGGAGAGCAGAAATTCTGTCAATTATCTAACAATCTTCACTTGTCATAATCTGCATTTTCATAAGATATTTCACTCACTTCAAAATTAAGTTTGTGAATGGCAATTTTTTTGTTTAGCTATATATGTCTGTACCTTCTAATTTTCTCCTCTTACACATGAGATCTTGCCAAATGGTGCTTTTTCTGTTCCATATCTCCAAATCCACATCCTTCTTTTTCTCATTAGCTGACAGGCTGTTAAGTCGTCATTCTGGTGATTTCTTTTGCAAACTCTTTATTGCAGAAGGAAGGAATGTAAAGGCCAGCTAGTCAAGCATGTCTTTGCAAATACTTTAGGTTTCTTTTCCTCTTGTTAAAGCATCCTAAAATAAATATATTCTACACCTACAGTCTAAAAAACTTTTACAAGGCATTACTTTCATGGAAAGAAATAAATCACAGTGGAGATAATGCAAACCAAGAACATTGTGTATACAGTTGAACTTCAGAGGTATGAAGGTCTGGCAGATGTGATCAAGATCTTATTTTCTAATTGTTTCTTCACACTGAAAGCATCTTCTTCATCAAATCCTGAGGTACTTATGAGAATATAGTCTATCCCAGTCCCTTTTCCTAGCAAGAGTAACTTTGTCATGCTGATTTTCTGTGTAAATCCCCTCAAAAAGGGTTGGAAAGTTTTACATCTTTTCTTGTTATTTAGCTATGTGTGTTCTGCCACTGCTAAAGCAGCAGAATTACCTCTATTGATTGACAAAAATACGATGGAGAGAGGAAGAAAAAAGAAAGGAGTGAAAACAGCTTTGAGAACTAAAATATACAAGAAATTGCCAACTAGAGTAGAATGTGGCAAGGTTCCTCAGATTGCATTATGTGGATCAATATGGTTCTTTATTTTTTTCTCAGTAGCAAATGTTGTGAGCTTGTTCCTGTTTCAGTTGTGAATTGCATTTGTCAAACATGTGTTATCTTCCAAAGAGCAGTGAGTGATCTGTAGGAGCAATGTGCTGTGACTTGCGTGGACATTTCAGCCTTGCTAGAGATGTCAGGCAAACTGTCTGAGAGGTCTGAAGCTGCTGCTGTTCACTTCTCTACAACACATGTTGATGACATCAATATACTGCTATTAATTTTGTGAGACATGGGACAACTGCAAATATTGACTGATTCATGTTCCTTAAAATTGAACTTTTCAGAGGTAGAAATGCTCATGGTTTTTCACAAGCTCCACATAAAGGAAAGATAGCCTAACAGCTGTATTTCTGAGACAGGCATTTGGTCTAGCAGAGCCTCCTGGAACTCCTTCACTGAAGACCAAAACTATGCTCAGAGTCAGACCCTGCAGCTCTGCAGAGGCAGCTGTGAAAGCAAGAGCCCCACTCCCAGCTGGGAACATCCCCTCTGTGAGCACATCTAACCCCTCCACTGTGTCCCCAAGGAGCCCAGCTGGGCCCGTGGCACCTTCTCAGCTTGGACCCTGCTGTGTCCAGCCACCAACTCTGTCCGAGAAGCTGGTTGTTATTAGCTTGGCAGTATGTGCCTACAGGAGACAATGAATGGCTGGAGAACAAATAAGCTGACAATGTCAAAGATATTACTTTGGATGGGAAAACTGATATTTGAGATGAGCTAAATTTAATTATGGTTGTTTAAAATTCTTTCAATGTCTTTTCTATATTTTCTCCTCTGGTTCTCCACCACCGCCCATGTTCCTATTTCAAATTATTGCACTGGGGTGAGTGCAACAGAGGTTGCCTGGGCATCGCCAGCACTGGAAGCCCTCAGATCTGCAGTAGCCCATCATGAATCCAGGCATGGTTCCATTGGAGGCCTGCCTTCGATTCACCAAAATTTGGACATAGCCAAGATTCTTCAGATGAAACAATTTTGGGGTTTCTGCCGAAAAAGGATGACTTCCAAAAATATTCAAACCAGCTCTAACCACTACATCTTCCAGAGTGATGAGTTGCTACCTCTTAATCAACCCTAAGAATAGCTAGATTAAATATTTTGCTCCATTTTGAATGAATTATGGTATCCCGAAACAAATACTTGTGGGTAGCTAAATTAGTCTTAACAAATGCGTAAACTAATTTGCGTTAATTGTCCGTTAATCGTCTCAAAAGGTGTGGCTGAGATATTTCTCAAGAAATGCACACAATAAAACCAGAAAGACAACATATTTCTGATATTTTTAAGGTGAAGGAATAACAAGAATCAAGTAGACCACTAAAAAATCTACCCTACAATTGTACAGTATCAGAAGAATGGTAGGAGGACAGAGATAGAGTGTTCCCCATTTCTTCTGAATGGCAATATCTCAACGATTACTGGCTATTCTTAAGAGTTGAACCCCTCAGTAATATCAACTGTAGAAAGCACAGGTGTATGTGTGACTAATTTGGGGAAGTAAAGTAAAAAAAAAGCATGAAGGAGATAACTAGGGTTATTTCCAAAAAGAAAATTGATAACCAGTGCAATTGGCACTTTCATCATCGCAGGAATGACTGTCTTGAAACCTGTCTTTTATTGAGGAAGCAGTGGCATGTTGCAATTACTCTCTTGATCCAGCTTCACCTATCTCTTTCCTTTCCAAAATGATGGCTATATTCATTCTGAAGGTAACACTAAAGTGCCATAGAGCAAGTAACATTACTCCACCATTGACATATCTACATCATCAAAATGAGTCATTGGCTGCTCTTGGGAAGGGAAGTGCATCATCTGGGAAACCATGGGCTTCAACCAAATACGTTGCATTAGAATACAGCTGTGGCAGGAACGTTCTGCTGGTTCAGTAGGTGGCACTACTGCCTTTGAGTCAGGACAAACACTTGTAAGTTAGGGAGCTTTGTGTTTAGCATTTGGCATCCCTCAGCTGTCACATTGAAAAGATTCTTCTTACTCATGAAATACCACATCATTAAAGATCCCATGGCATGTTTCATAAGAGTATAGTCAGCAACACTGGCGAACTGAGCAAACCTCATTACCTTTTGCCTCCCAAAATTTCTCCTTCCATTAGTGAAGATGATTTACTGCTTGTCAGATAAGACTGGTCGTTGGTATTTAATAGATTCCACCTTCCACACTAGAAGCTGTCTGCATTTCAGTGGAGGGGTGTAGCTGAAATTGTCTGTTTTTGTAGAATAATTGGATGCTTTTCAGGAGGGCAGTGCATCAGTGTCAGTCAGTTTTACTATGTTTCTCAAGCTGCTTTGTACATGGCACGAAGCATTTTGAACCTAGCATTTGTGTTTAATGGAAATTCCTGGGTGGTGATATGAGCAGGGACCTTGTTAGCAGAACTGAGCACAGGAACTAAGATAGTTGCAGTGTGATTGTGTAGAATCTGTGTGAATTAGCCATGCAATAATCACATCAGTCCTGGAGTGTGTTTGGGATCATCACTCTAGGAGATAGAAGTGGCACTATCATAAATTTGAGCTGTAAATGAGAAGTCAGAGTATTATCTGTAGATTTATTCTTAAGAGATGAAATTGAAGACCTCCACTTATTTATCCTTGAAATTGTAGTTCTGGAGAAAGGATTGCATAAATACTACTGGAGGTAAATGCCACAGGAAAGAAGACTGTAAATTAAAGCAAGCCTTAGCAGAAGAACAAATGGCACTAAAATGGTGCTGAATGCAATTAGGATGGGCACCAACAACCAGCAGCCAGAGCAAGGAGGGCTTGGAACCACCTTCCACTGGGAGCACAGAGGCTCATGTTTTAAGATAGAACTTACTCAGCTCATGGAACGGTTTATATGATGCGTCTGCTGAATACAAGACCTCTTCAGCATGTTTTTGTTGAAAAACTAAGATCAGCTTCCTAAGTACATTTCCACACTACTCGTGCCCTCTTGCTATGTCTCCATCTGCTTATTGCTTGAACCTGTGACTTTGTCTGGCACGTGTGGTATGCTTTGTACTGTGTGGTACCTCTAATCCCCCTTTCTTTCTGAATCACACTTGATGCTGTTTTGTGTAATGTATTACTGATGTGAAGAAGAACGAATGCACATCTTACACAAAAGCAGAAGTAGTCTCCCATCTAAGGAATGCACTGGCAATAGTCCATCAGACAAAGATTCCACATGCAGCTGCAAGAATGGACATAAAAGGTGAATGGATGTCCTCCTGTCGGAGGCCAGGAATGCCACTCGGTCTTCAGTCAGTGCTCACCCAGTCAATGCCCATTATACAATCTGTAGGAAGCACAAGCTTTTACTGCCACCTTCTCCCCCACGATTGCAAACACCCTTCGAACCTCCCGCCTTTTCCTGATCAATATTATTGCCACAAGTTGAATGGCTGCTGAAACTGAGAACACCAGGTTTGCCTGTTTTCAAGTTGATGGAAGTAGTGAAGGTAGAGCTAATGCTAAATTCAATCTGAGAGCAGAAGCATCAACAAGGCAGAAAGGAGAGCAAAGTCACTATATCCTCTGCATTGCACAGCCTGAAGAGTCCAAATTTCAGCTGCTTTTCCTTCTGTGTTTTTTTTTTTTAATTATTATTATTTTTGAAATTTGTTTTCTTAAAAGATGCATGATAATTTGTCCCTCTTCAGATGCAGGAAGGATGATGTTTCAACTCTTGCTAAAATCCAGCCATGGTGAGAGCATTTATCCTCTATACTCCAATCTACTGGTAGATTCTTTTTTTGGATTCAACAAGGCCAAACTCAATGTTGTTTTCCGTTTTCATTGTTGAAGCACATAGGCCATGAATCAATGGAACTACAGTCTAACTTTATGATCTCCTGGGGAGCCTGCAATGCTTTTGTCTCTATGATCAAGCCCTTTTTCTTTGTCAGCAAAGCAGTCTAGTTACTGAAGACTGTTCAAATGGTTCTGTGCAAGAAGCAAATGGGGAAGTGTAGTAGGGCTGGGAACAAAAGCCCACCTGCAAACAGATCTCATTGTGGGCTATGTGTAAATTGAATCATGCAAAAACATATGTCCTTTACAAGGAAAGAAGAACTGTACATTAAGTGGGTAATAAGAAAACACGCTTGTGTTTGTTTGGATTTGGGTTAGTATAGATTTTATAGCTGGAATTGAATGATGTTGGCCATATGGCAAATTAGTGCTGTTTCTAGGGTGCTTAAATGGTGTAATCAGGCCAAAGAAACTTTGTAGCACACCTCCCCTAGCAATTACTGGGAGTGCAAGTTCAGTTAGAGGAAAAGACAAAGCAAAGCAAGAGCAGGAATCTGGGAAGTGAATTCCTGGCTTTATCCATCACAAGCAAGTGTTCTGTCAAGTGTCACTTAAATTGTCTGCACCTTCATTTACTTCACGTTAAAAGCAGGCTTATAACTCTGACCTCACACTGTATGAGCTAATTAATTCCTATTGATAAAGTACTTTGCAATGTCCTGTTGACAGGCACTGAAGGAGTGCCCAGTGATGATACTGCTGTTATGGCTCCTGTGGTGTGTTGGAAACAGAGAAAGTACCGTTTCATTTGAGCTACCTGCCTCTGGCAAGTGAATCTTGAGAGACCTCCTTAAGATCAATCAGAAATAATATTGATCCATCTGTCATACGAAGTGACCCATCTTAGCCTGTTTCCTAGCTGTAAACTGACTGAGATTTATCTTTAACCTTTACAAGAGCACAGAGAGGAGAACTCCTGATAAGAGTGAGATTTGCCTGGAATTTTTCAGATATGTGCCATAGAATATTTGGAGCATATTTCTGAGTCCTTCAAGATCGTTTCTTTTCACCATAGCTTAACTGAGCCCAAGAGACAGAGATGAAAAGGAATATTAACTGATTAACTCAGGAGCAGGGAGTTATTATGGGCGGCTGTGAGGCTGATGATTTTCAGAATGATTTTACTGACATAATAGTCCAAATACATTTGTATTCATTGAAATAATACTAGATTAAATAATTCAAATGACATTTTGGACATAGCCAGGCAGGCATTCATCCTTGGGTTTTTTTTTTTCCTATTCTTTTTCCCTCCAAATTTCTCTCCGGCAATAACTGTTTTTGGGGCCGTTCTGGTTCATGGACCATTGGGTAGCATGTATGGTGTAACTGCATCCGTGAACAAGGGAAGAACCACTGAAGGACTTCAGTATGGCCTTTGACACAGTACCCCACAACTTCCTTTTCTCCAAACTGGAAAGATATGGATTTGATGAGTGAACTGTTCAGTTGATGAGGAACTGGTCGTACCCAGAGAGTGTTGGTCAACTGCTCAACGTCCAAATGGAGGACAGTGACAAGTGGTGTCCATCAGAAGTTAGTACTGGGACCAGTGCTCTTTAACATCTTCATCAGTTACATCAATTTTAACCCCTTCCAAAGCCACAATGAATAGCTGCTTGTGGATGCCATGGGCTCCAGCAGTCAGCTCCTGTAGCGCTGCTCACAGCCTCTGCTCTGGGTGGGCACAAATGCCAGATCTGTTTTTATCTTTTGATTCTTACACAGCTGTTGGAGGAAAACTCATCCAACTACTGTATGAGGTTCAGGAAATATATTGCAAATGCATTCCATTCTGGACACACTCCAGAACAAAACCCGGGTGTACTGGCCATCAGAAACGGATGGAAATTCACATGGGAAGTTTTTTACATTCTGGGGGACATACCACTGATAAAATAGAAAAAAAAAAAAAGGAAACTGAGAGGTTTTCTCTATCCAATTATCCCAGTGTCACCAGAACAGTTACTGGGATACTGAGGTGCCATCCCATGTGACTAGCAGTAGGGCAAGTGCATGCTTAGCAAGTAAAAGTACAGGAGAAGCAAGGAGAAGTTGTCTTGAACATGGTGTTGAAGTGGCCTTGCAAATACTGATGTTCACAGGAAAGCAGACAGGTTGCATTCATAGCCCTGTAATGTTCCACAGGATGAGAACCCAAACTCCCAACCCAGCCCAATGTCTTGTCCCAGGGGGTGCCTATAGCCTTCTCAAGGCCAAGTGGACAAAGCACTGCAACCTTTCATCTGCACTCCCTCAGCTCGTAGCAATTAAGGGATCAGGTACTTTGCCAATGCTACTGGTAATTAATATTTTAAAATATTAATAAATGCAGAGCTGCTTATCTATAGCAAGAGAATGGGAGCATGTGAGCAGCACAGGTAATTGTAGGAGGTGACTTTATAGCAAGAGAAAATATCAGCCCTTAGCACAGCATCAGAAAGGCTACTCAGGAAGAGCTTTGTGCTTTCATTGATGAAGACAGCTTTAATTGCCATTTTCAACTACTTAACAAGGAGGAGGACTTGCAGAGAAAGCGGAGGAGAAGCCTTTGCTTGGAGAACATATCCCAAAGGCTGATGGGTCTCCTTCTGAGCCCCCACCTTGTGCAGCATGTGATTTAAACCAGGGGCAGAATGAGTCAATGCTACGCATGACCAGTTTGAAAATCAACTGCTGGAGGGAGCCATAAACAAATACTCTACTCCCCACACCCAGGCACCATCCACTGAACCCCAAAGGCATTCAGACTGGAATGACTGTCCCACTGCCACCTCCTTTTGATGGGTGGTTTGCAGCAGTAGGCCAACCAGTTTGGCAAGGAGCAATGATATTTCTCATATTTTCACCCACTGTTGGCATAAAAACCAAAGTGAAACCATTTTAACTTCATCCCAGTCCTACACCCCATGTGCAGCTGTGCAAGCACTTTCAGAATCTGTGTGTGAGAGGAGGGCTATGGGTTTGTTATACAGATGAAGAATAAAAACACGAAGGAAGAAAAGCTCAGAAATTCTCAGCATGCACTGAAAGGACCAAAAGAGGACAACTCTTAGATAGGCAGCCAGCTTTCTTCTTCTTCTTTTTTCCTCTTTTTAATGCAGAGCACTAAGCAGTTCTCAGCAGCTGCATCTTTTAGATGCTTAAATGGGCCTTGGACTTTTATTTTAAGAAGAAAAAGCTGGTTGTTACATGGCTTGCCCAAGCTCACACAGAGTGTCTATGGCAGAGCCAGCAATCGAGCACAGATCTCCTATGTCTCAGGCCAGCCTTAACCACAAGACCATTCTTCCTCTCACAAAGATGATCCTCACCCCATAGGAAAAGGATTCCAACAGGATTAAAAAAAAAATCCTATAAAAATACTTAAACCTGAACAAATATGTAATAACTGCTATTCAGAATCCATGCAGGGTCTAATTAAATCCATATTCCGTAACCTTAATTTAAAACAATCCCAATATTATTTTTAGGTTTTGGATGTGGCTTTAGTGCTTCTATCGGCAGAATGTTTGGCACCCAATGCCATAGCAAGCTTCATCAAAAGTGCTGGCCAGAACCTTTATTTTCTGGACAGCTGCTGTAGCCTTGCAGCAAAGGAGAACTAGCAGCTTCATTTCCCTTACATGGTGGCTCAGATTGAAAAACATCCTGATTGCTTATGCCTGTTACTGTACCATCCAAAAGCAGGGTGGTTTTGTTACTGATAATGCAGGCAACTCCTGTCTGATTTGTGCTCCAAGCCCCAGCTTGGGATTAAGCTTTAATTCCGGAGATAGGTGTTATATAATAAAGCAGAATATGACTCCCCGAGCTATCCACTTGCTGACCTTCCAGCCCAAGAGCAGAGGGCTGCAGAAATCCAGCTGAAGCACAAATCATTTGATCTCTTTAGGTATAATTTCATTTTGCCTCTTGATTTATAGCATGAGTTATGCTGGGTGCTCAAGAGCTTGCAGGAGCCCAAGGAGCAGAGCCAAGCTGTAGGTATTGTTTTTGCACGTATAGGAAATAGTAATGGTCTTCTCTTGATAGTAGTTGAAAATAAAGGCACGTGGTGACATGTATCTTCTGATTTTTTCCTTTTTATTCGTTGTTTCATGCTTCTGTAATTTCAGTATTGGTAAGAGGAACTAACCGCAATAATACCATTTTTTTTTTTTACAAGATTTCTAACTTAATTTTGGTCAGAAACAAGAGGCTCAAATACTTCTGCTAAACTAGAACAATGATGCCTCTGTGAACAGAACTTGAAGGCTGTGTCCTGGAGAACTGCAAAGCATCTATTTGTCCTCAGTTTGTAAAACCTTTCATCTTGAAGTGCTCATGCAAAAGGGTTAAAAGCAACAGCAGAAAAAAGTGGAGACATCAAAATGACTGCAAACCCAGGACGTTTCCCCCATTCGTTTACCCTGGGTCTGCGTACCTGTGAGGCTGATATCTCCTTTTCCATTATCCCACATATAATGAATGCTACATCCCTCAGTCGCTGTGCTGGCCCTGAGCCTCCACAGCAGATGTGGCTGAAGGACAACATTACAAAAGCAGTAAGTTAAGGGCAGTGGCAGAGCCCAGGGTAAACAGCAGAGCAGGACCATGAGTTTCTTTAGCAGCTTTCAGAAAACCCTGATCCCATCACTGTTCTCTGGGGTTCTCTCTGTGTCTTTCAATGAAACTGGGCACAGAGGGATGTTTATGCTCTGCCACTGTGATGTAGCTGTATGGAGTGAAAAAGTGCTCTATAAAAACAGAAGCCATTGTCTGTCATTACCTCTTTATCTCGTTGTGATCTATATGTCCAGCCTTGCTTGACTTTGCAAACCACCGAGGCTGGAAGCATCCATCATCCTATCAGTTCAGTTGGATTAATTATACTCAATCAAAATGTTTCAAAAGAGGACAGAAATGTCTGCAGCAGTTAATCCTGTCTATTGAGGCTGTCAGAACATTGGCATTTTACACTTCAGTTCAATTACAAGACAAATCTGCTAATGGGACGTAATCTTTCAGAGTAAACAAGGAAGCAAAGCATTAATATTCTGGCAATTGATTTATGCAGGGTAAATGGTGCAGAGTAAAAACTTCAGAAAGCCAGATGAGTGAGGACAGCCATGAGCTTTCAGTACTGCTTTATGTTCCCTTCTGAAACAAACAAACACAAAACAACAACAGATCACCAATATACGTATTTTATGTTAATGTCTATATACATATAAAGGGGGGCTGTAGGAAAGAAAGGGACAGATTCTTTATCAGGGTCTGTTGTGATAGGATAAGGGGAAATGGTTTCAAATGAAAGGAGGGGAGAATTGGACCAGGCATAAGAAAAATGTGTTTTACAGTAATGGTGGTGAGGTGCTGGTACAGATTGCCTGGAGAGGTGGTGGTGCCCCCTTCGTGGTGACATTCAGATCAGCCTGGATGGGTTCTGAGTACTGATGGAGCTGTGGATGTCTCTGCTCATTGGAGGGGGTTGGACCAGATTGGCCTTTAAGGTTCCATTCCTTCCAAGTCAGATGATTCTGTAATTATGTGAAGTCTCTTTCTAATTGACTCTTAGCCAAAAGCACCCATCTTACCTGGTGGAGTCCTCTCCTCTCCCTTCTCTCACCAGTCCCATGGAGAAACAGGATAAGAAAGGGAACAAGTGGATCAGAACAGCCTTTGCTGTAGAGCTGGCTGTGCCCTGTAGGTGGGAGGCTTCCACACAAGCAGAGGTGCAGAGGGCTGGGGTGCCAAGGAGCAATGTGAGCTCTGAGAATTTCTTTGACGAAACAAACCTTTAAAGGTTTAATTAAAAGCCATTTCAAGTGATTCAATGGTCTTCCCACACAAACTGAGAATTTCCAGGCAAGCTGATTGAATTATTGCTATGTAAATCCATGCACACGCACATCCTTGTGCGCATACACACGCACTGCACACCCTGTTATCCCTGGCACATATTTAGAACAGTTGTGAATCCCTTGTGTCTTTTGCCCATTGCTAGGTTACTTACAGCACTGCAGCTTTGTAATTCTGCCTAGTCACTAATACCCTCCAACAGCCATTTGGACATCATGTTATCATTAAGCATTTATAACAAACCAACTGCAATTAAAGATTTATAAATCCTATTGCATTACAGCACAACCCAGAGCAAGAATTGCCCTGAGGTCAACTTTCCTTTCTGATTTTTTTTAAGTACAATCACATATTGGGATCAGTCATCAGCGTAAAATACGCATGCTGTTTCTTCATGGATTTGTCCAAGTGATTTTGGTTTTGATGGAAGCATTTGGTTTAGATTGTAGTTTTTTAGTGAAGGAAGGATATGACAAAAGCTGCAAGTCAGTTTGGAGAGACCTCCCAGACTCATCTTCATCTCTGATTAAATCCTTTCAGCACTTTGTTATGGCACAAAGCTCTGCTGGGCACAAAGTGCCCATGCTGACGTCCAGGACTGGAATGTGTTCATGGGTACAGCACCCATCCATCCTGCATTATTTTGATCTGGAGGAGCTTTGTGCCTCAGCCCAGCAGTCGCTCATGAATTCATTTGTTCACCTCCATCTTTGTTCAGCAGATTTCACTATAAAGGATATTGAGAGTCAGGAGATATGGAAACGTGAGATTGCACTGTGAAATAATGACATCGTGAGGATCAAAAAGGACGTTGTTAAAATTGGGTACATCCAGACTTTTACGTCACATTTGGAACTGAAGTCATGTACAAATACTCTTTCTCAGAGTACCCATGGGATTATTTTTTTCCCAAGAACTATGAGACTTTACGAGCTACTCTGAGGAAAACAGCGTTTGCCTTTTCTGTTAAAAGCTGGAGCCAGTCCAGCTCCATTTCTGCTCTTTTGGAGAGAGAAGGGAGGGCTTAGCTAACTTCTGTACCAACAATTTACCAACAGTTACACTGTGAATGCTTAAAATTGCACCTCAAATTTCCTATTTAGGCACCAAAGTAGCAGACAGTCTTCCAAAGTGCACTGCAGCACCTTCACCAGCACCATCGATGTTTCAGCATTGCCACTTTTTTGGCTCAGATCAACCCATAGACATAGTTTTCTCCTCCTTTCCTATTTTTCCACCTATCTGGAGGACAAGCTGTGCAAAACTCCCACTCTTGCTTCAGAGGGAAGTTAATTATTTCTGGGATGGTCACAGCCTGGTGCTGTGTGAACACACAGCAGATGAACCACTGCCCAGTGGGGCATGGTGGGCTGGAGGTGTCCCTAGGGTGGGCTCTACTCCACAGGGCAATGATGTGGCCCTGGGGACACAGCTTTCACTTTGTGCTCCTGCAATCCTGTAAAAGGCAGCTGCCCCCACCCCAGGAATATTAAATTAATTGTGCTCAGATTAACCCTCCTCCTCCTGGAGTTACACTGGACTTCTTATACTTCCCCAGAATTTGGGGTGAGCTGCTTGGATGCAGCTTGATAATGCTCTCCAAGCTGCAGAATCCACACTTTGCCTGTTAAATCTCAGCCCCGAGCATTGCCCTTCTATTTGTACCTAGGCTGCCCTTCCCCAGGGACCAGTGATAACATTTTGACTTGTGACAGACGCTTCCTTCGTAAGGACATTTTCCAGGCTGACTTTTCCCCAGCCGCCTCATAAAAATAGTCTCTTTCTACTTGAAAAGAGTTACTTTAATTTTTGGGATGTGGGGGAGGGTGCCAGCATCCTTCAAAGTTTGTCTTTTGATTAAAAACAAAACATATAACTCTGAAGTAATTAACATGGATGTTATTGGATGTACACTGATGATTACATTATAGGACTGGTTATCAAAGGATTACAGTTAAGAGGTTTAATATTCTCCAGATGATCCTGTAGCAAATTAATCTGGTCTGACCTTTACTGTTCTTTGTTATGTCACCGTAGTATCATTTCAGCATTATCATCTCTTACCCCATTTCGGGAAAGTTAAAAAAAAAAAGCAGAGAACTTCAGAAACATCTCTTTCAAAAGAGAGACTACAGAGGTAAAGCTCAGCTTGTTCAACTGATCAGCTGAGAAAAGCAGATCTGAATTGTGACCTGTTGCACCTCTGCAAAACTCACATTCTTGTTAGTACAGGGATAAACTGCAAAGAAATCCATCGCCTTTATACAGATAATGTTCAGTACTGCATAAAAAGTGAGTTGCTTGGCACCAGATAATTAGTGTATCGTGTCCTCTCCCTAGGAAAAAAAAAAAAATATGAGGCCAATACTCTGCATTTAGCTCTCTCACGTTTGAATCCATCGTGTTTAATCCCCCGGTGTCCGCGTGAAGCCCACACAATTAAGTGTTTATATATGACAATGCAATCTCACAGCCATGAGGTCATACTGAGCAGAGTGGATTAAAAACGTGCTACCTCAGTATAATAGATTCAGACTTCATAGATAAGAAAAGCTGCATAATGACAGATCTCTGAGCTTTTTGTCTGACTCAGCAGAGAACAAAAGACTAAGCCAATTAAATAACTGACATCTGCTTTTATGTACTTCTGCTCATATCCGTGCAAAGCCATCTTAATAGGTATTTTTAACTCTTGTCAGAAGAGCAGGTTTGTCACCGGTTGGGTCCGTACCGATGAATCTTCCTGTTGGAAGTGTGAAAACGCAGCGGCGTTAGCAGTCAAATGGATGATCCAACACAGTTACAAGAACACAGACTCCAGGGCTCTGTGAAACCGGGAGGGCTTCCAGCAAGCCTTCATGGAAACAGCCCAAGCAGCTCAGCAAAGTGCAGCCGCTGATAAGCCACAGGTGCACAGAGCCTGGCCAGCTCTGGAGAGGTGCTGGGATGGAAATTTTTTCTGTCCTGGCTTTGCTTTCCCCATGGGGCATCTTACTTAACTCTGCTCCTTCCCATGCAGTGCATCTCTTGCTTTGGACTTAGAATGGCTGATTTTATCCAGAGATTTGTCTGATCTTAATCTTCTAATGCCAGACTGGTGCTATCTCACCGCTGCCTGGAGAGGTGTCTTTATTCATCTCACACCACTGACCACGCTCCCATGCAGTTCTTCTACCAGAGCAACTCCTGCACCTCTCTGTGCATAATGTCAGTGCTTCAGTTTGCCTTCTTGGACCACTTGGATGGTCCGTTCGACTGAAGATCCCATTTTGTGCCTCAGAACACATTGCTAGCCTGAAAATCTTGCTCCTTTCCAAGGAAACTTAAAGTGTTGTTCATTATAAATAGAATTGTGGCATCTGAAGCAATTAAAGCTTTTCTCCAATCACAGAACAAAACTAGGGGCATTGGTTATCAAAATTTTTCACAGTGGTCTCTTCCTGGAAAAGGAATTGGATCTTTATTATTCCCTTCAATCTGCTGAGCCCTTGCTTTCATCTTAGGTTGCAGGGTTGTCTCCAGAAAAAGAAATGCAAACACCTTTCTCATGACTCTGAGGAGCTGTGCCACCTCCCACAAGGAAAGAAGGGAAAGAGGAGGGAAGAAAGATGAGTTTCCATATTCTGCAGCACACCAGATCACTATGCTGGGGATGAGTGACCCCTTTTTGGCTACTGAGAGCACAGATCTCTGCTTCACGTATTGAATCTAAGTTGATTTGGATGACTTCAAGTCAAACTCTTTTAAAATATATGCTAGTTGCACAGATCTTGCTTGGTTCTTCCCCATGTTGAGTGATACTAGTGGTTGGCAGCAATGCTGATGGAAACTTCCACTGTTGTCCCCAAGCACCTTTCTGTAGGTTGTAGAGGTGGAACCCAAGATTCCAAAGTATTTGTACAGGACAGTGTGCATTTCCCCAGGTTCTGCACTTTAAAGTAGAAATTATAGGCATAGGGCAAGATAAACATTTTACAGAAAAGGGATAGATAGAAAGAAAAAAAAAAAAAAAAAAAAGCATGGTATTTCAGTAATGGTTGAGGCCATGTTCAGATCCACTCTTGATGGAGTGTGGTTAATCTGAGTGATGCTCAAGTCCTGGAAAAAAAAAAAAGAAAAAAACAAGGTGTGTAAAATTGTTAGTGGGAAAGAAAATTCTACTTGAGTGTCTTTTATCAAAAAGCATTGAAAACGGTGTGTGTTCTGGAGTTATTCTGTTAATTGCTGAAATCTAGACCCAGGCAATCAACGACTCTAAGAAGCACTGATCCTCACCTGTGCTCATTTACACCCGTGGATGATTTGGTCTTCGGTCATCTGAGTGCTGCCTACACTCAGAAGCGTTAATTAAGGATAAGGGAACCTCTCCTGCAAACAATGGGGCTCTGTTTCTTTAGTTCTTTTAGTAAACACTTAATTTCTGAAACCAGAGCTCCTGAAGTGATTTATGTTACAAGAGTAACTTTCCTTTATAATTAATTAATTGATTACTTAGTTAATTACTTAGCGATGTGATCGTCCAGCTCTGTTATGGCATCTGGTTGGGGTGATACTGATCTCTGAATAAATGTATGGCTTCTCCCTGCTGGTATCTCTGCTCATGGGGTTGGCATCTCTTTGGGTGCAGAGGAGGGATTGCCCACACCTCTCTCTGATCCCTCTTTTCCTTACAAACTTCACACTTTGAAATATGTTGGTCAGTTTTACTCACAATTTGGTTAAAAAAAAAAAAAGAAGAATGTAGTGTGAAGTAGAAAAGGCAGAACATAGGAACATAGGCCTCTTTGCTTGCTGTTGCTTTTGAGTGTGGGTTTTGCAACGTTTCCCTTCTTTTGCCGCAGCTCCATCAGAACTGCAGCTCAGCAATGATTGACCCACAGAGCCTGTTGTCTTCTCCTTCACCCCAGGCACCCAGACTTAAAATTTAAACAAAACCTTCAGCTCTCATCTCTATTGTGTCCCTGTAGATAAGTTTCCAGTGAATAGGATGCTTAAATGTGGAGATGTGGCACTGTGGGACGTGGTCAGTGTGCATGATGGGGATGGGTTGGGGTTGAACTTGGTGATCTGAGAGGTCTTTTCCTACCTTAGTGATTCTACAGTTGTGTGATTCCAGGACCTGATGTTGCTAGGTGCTGACATACTGGATGCTGCTTGGTTACTGTGATTCATTTCCTCTTGCTTTTGTGCAGCCTCACCATTACACAGAATGCTGCTAGCAGCCTTTGGAGGTTGCACAGGGCTGTTGTATCATCTGCTTTGTGCTCAGAAAAGTTTCTGGGTAGTTTTTTTTGGTCACATCACTCGATGCTTTCATTAAAAAAAAAAAGTTCAGTTGGCTGTGAATGGTGTTTTACCAGTGATCTGAAAACTCTGAATGGATATGTTGATGCGTGAAGCTTAGCTCTGTTCTAGCTAGGATACATTTGTTTATTCAGTTTATATAAAAAAATTACTACATAGCTGCAACTCATTAATGTGGTTCTAGTGCAAGGTTTTCAGAAAAAGTGTTAAGGTTGTTTTCTCCTGAAATGATTTGGGTTTATTTTGCTTTTAGCTATAATTTACATGAGAAAATATAATCACAACAAGTAATTAGTTAAAGTTTCAGTAGGATTGTCTGAATAGGATTAATTCTCAGCTCAGTTCTTGATGATTCATTCCAGTTTACCATCAAAATCTGCCCACTCTCAAACAAGAATTTGCAAAAATAGTGTTTTGAGTTGAGCATTTAATCTCCTCTACCAAATAAAAGTTGTTTTTTTTTTTCCTAGGGAACATCAACGACAGCATTTCTAAAAATTAATATATCCAAATTGAAACGTCCATCCCTAAAAATGGTATTTTTAATTTCCATTAAAACCTGGAATGCGCTCAGCTTCATTTCATTTCATAAAAGCCATCCTAATGGGTTTTACTTCAGAAGCCTATCTTTTGCCTGTACAATGAGTTTCAATTAAGCTTCATCTTTGTCTTTTTTTTCTGTCTGGCCCAGGATTATTAAAAACAAAAACAAAAACACCCCTGAAACGTATCCCATTTTCCAAAGACTTATTTTACAGTTAATTTTTAATGAATTATAACAAATCCCTGAACCTTGAGGAGTTTGAAGCAAGTTTTTCAGGGTAGGATTTTCTTTAATACGACGTTTTCCGTTCACCTTTAAGTAATCTCAACCCAGCATTATAAAGCAGAAGCACATGGAAAAAAGCATCTGGTGAAGAAGTAAGGAAGCTGTGCTTGAGTAGCAGGCAGGTTTGTTTCATGGTTGACCAGCTCTCATTTTCATTTATAAAATGGAATACAAGCTACTTGTATCTCCTTTCTAGCTGTAACTGACCTGTGTTAACCTGGCTACTCAATACCATTGGTTTTGTCTTTCCAACACAATAGACACAGAAGTCCTCTTTTTCTTCCCCTTTTCTCTTCCTTCTCTTCTTATTCAACCTCGGCACCGTTTGGGAGAATGGAAAAATTAATTGATTTTCCCTAATGATGTCTCGGGGAGCAGATCAGGTTAACTGTGGGCAGCAGCTGCAGCTTAATTTGTGAGTGTGCAATTGAAAATCATACACTCCTTGGATTACTGCACCTGACCGTGGGGCTGGCGAGCTGCCTGCTGGGTCTTAAAAACAGACTCCCAAAGAACCCACCAACATCCCAGTGTCTGTGTGGATGAAAAGAAGGAACATGGAATAGGGAGGAGAACAGAGACCCTTCCGTATGCGTTTGGGAATATAGGGATTTTCTGAAGGAAATCCAAGAAAGTTGCTCTTGAGAGTGACTTTGAATGTCATTGGGTGGTGTTGAACCCAACCTCACTGTTCCAGAATTGTCTCAGCAACCAGAAACTGAAACAGAAAAACTGAGGAAAAAACATATATGACCACTGCCAACCACTGGATAACAACCTAAAGTGTCAGAAAAATATCAAAGTATTATGACTTTAAGCACTTGGCACCATATTATTAAAAAAGAAAGAGATAATTTCAACCCAAGAAGTATGTTGATCTATATTTTGTCTTTAAACTGGCATTGTGTTTGTGTGCACAAAACTGAAACCTGGGTTTTGCTTTTTCCTAACGCTTAAACTGGAGCCATTTCACTTCCAGAGCATGCTTTGTTTTCTCTTAGAAAACAACAAAAGCATATTTTAGGTGTCCCTAAAATAGAAGGAGAAAAAAACAGCATTTAGCCCATTAGATTTTTCCATTTGAAATCATTAATATTTTGCAATCTGGATGAAGATGTGGATATTTGTACTCTGAAATGTCAGCCAGAATGTTACGATATCACATACTTGTCATCATTTTACAGGCTTCAGGTTCGTATTACAAATGGTGGTAATGCTTTTCAGGTCATCTGAGTGTTCCCTTCTCCTGTCTCTCTTTCCCAAAAGCTCACAGAGTGCTGATATAAATTCTGGAATAAAGCCTTGCTGATATGCTGCTTCAGAAAAGGTGGGAGAAAATCATCCTTAGCCCTGTTATGAGTCTGTCCACCCAGAGAAAAATTGCCATCTCATCTCTGCAACATGGAAGTTGCCCCAAACTGTGTGTTTTCCCTGCTTTTTGGTAATGCTTTGGTTTCAATGTGAATGCATTTTCTTACATTCCAGAAGGAATCTCCAGCAGTGCCACAGACTTGCAATGCATGGCAAACTCGCCCTTCTGACAAATGCACCAAGCACAAATGTACAAAGCACAGCTGCACTCATACCCCCAAAAACTCCAGAAGGGTTTTTCTTCCAGGAAGCACAGCCATTTGTCAGCTTCCTACACCAGAAGTGCTTTAAAGCAAATAGAACAGTGAATGACAGCCCTCCAAACAACTACTTCCTTCTCTTTTTTTCCCTGTCTCCCACCTGGGAGGACTGGGGGAAGAAAACCCACCATATTTCACATCCAACTCAAACAATTCTGTGATTCTATCATCTTTGCAACAAGAGAGAGGGGAAAGCTAATGCAGTTCACCTGTTCTGCTCTTCTGGCAGGATAAGTCTATTCTCCTTTGCTTATATGTTACCCAAGCCAACATGAAAGGTTTCTCTGTCCAAATACTGGCTCTTTTGCTGCTTTGAGCTCAGGATTTATCACTTGTAATTTTGCATTGCTCTGGGCTAGAGGGCATAGGTGCAGCCCCAAGCCACTGTTGACATTCCTGGCATGTATGGATCATGCAGGCTGCTCACATTTACAAGCTAAAAACATAAAGAATAACCTTTTGTAAGCGTTCGTTTTTATTGTGACATCTCAGCTGTGCAGCTGTGCTGTAATCTCCATGCCAAGGAGATGAAATCATCAGCTGGTTGGAATTCTTGCTTTTATCAGAGCGGAGCAGCTATCATAATGGCAGGAGTAACATCTTGCAAGGTTAAGTGGTTTTAATTTGTTCTTAGCAGGCGTCTTCTGACTCAACTGTCTGATGGCATTTGTACCGTGCCAATCCTCTTCAAAGATCTTCATCGTGATCAATTATTTTAGACAATGCTCCTGAAAAATCCTCTTTACTGAGTGAGGGGAGACCTCATAGAAGGGGTTGGTAGAAGGCAGAGTCCTGAGGGCATTGTGCACCCGCATGCCTTAATGTTAAGTCCTCAGCTTCACCCAGGCTGTCCCAGAAGGGCAGGTCTTTAAATGGAAGAAAGCACTTTGTATGAGAGAGATCTGAAAGGAAACCTCAGGTATTTGGGGTTAAACAGCTTTCTGCCAGTGCCAGATAAAACACCATGTTGGGAATATAAGGATGGGTTTTCACCAGGGAGAGATAAATGCACAGCAGTGTTAGGGGTGGTGTTTTCTAAGATGTGTAAATACTTATTTAAGAATCAATAAGTACAGATTCTGAGACTAATGCTTTCTTACAAGGATTTACAGTCTTTTATGTACCAAAACCACTTCTGAATTTGGGATTATGATAGATTTGGTCATTAGGTAGCATCTCCTATGTTTTCACCTTTTGGATGAGGTGAAAAGAAGTAAGTGTAAAACAGGGTTTTGTTTATCCTAAACCCTTTTGGGGATTCCAGGAATCCAGTGTGTAAGGGAGTGTAACACTAGTGTTAGTGTAACACTAAAGCAAACGGTGTGATCGAGGCAGTAAATGCAGTCCCTGAGGGGTTGATCTGTGTTTGTGTCTTTCCTCCAAGGCTCCAGATCTTCTCTGCAATGAGTAAAAGACAAATATTCCCAGAGTGGGAGAGGTGTGTGGCTGAGCAAACGCTTTGCTGAAAGCACCGAGGAAAGGAGAGAGCTCAGGGAGAAAAGCACTCACAGAACTTAGGGAAACCTCGTGAAAACATGAGCCTTTGTCTCCAAGAGTGTATTCTTCCTTACACTCAAATTGTCCTCTCCATAACTGTAACTGATTGACAGTTAGACATAAAATCTGCAGGAGTCCTGGACATGGCATCTCTCTGCTCCCAGTTTCACTTGTGGGGCAATGAGATATAAGTGCCTTCCTCTGCTCAGAAAGACACCAACTGCCTTAGGTTTTGGGAACCTCTACCCTATGTTTTCCAAACCACAACTTTCTTCACTGTGTTTCTTGAAGCCATTGCTAGCTCAGTTGTACTGAACCTGAGCAGACTGGTGCTATTTCAGAAGAGACTGCAGACAACAAATAGCAGCATTTACTGAATACATGACTGCCCGATTCTACATGGAAGAGTAATAAAATGTGAAGTACATAACTCAGCTCCACATAGCACGGTCTGGCGGCTTGCCCTTTTGCCTCTGAATTGCTTTTTGAATCCCTGCCCTTCCCAATACAAGTGAAATTATTCTAATTATACCGTTTGAAAGAGTCCCTGGTGACATGCTGGATAGTGATCATTTCCTAGTTCACTGCAAAACAATTTCACTTATAATGCAGATTACACAAAAGGGTCATGAGCTCATAGCAACTCTGAAATTGTCTTGTAAGCTTTGTGTTCTCCCTGGGTCTAGGTCACTTTTGGGTATGGATTAAAGAAAGATGCTGAACTGTCTGATTATTTCAAGTAAGCTTCTTGACATTTTATTCTCCATAATTTCAGGCTTCAATCCTGTAGAGAAATAGAAATAGATCTGCTCTTTACTCCAATTTCAGATGCATGATGAATTAAGCAGGTTGTGCTTGTCAACTCTATTTATTAAGATGGATCACAACCAAGCCCTAGAACCCAAACAACACGATAACTAAAGGAAGCTTGAAGTTGGATTTTGTTGGTTGGTTTTTTTTTTGTACCTGTTTTCCCCTTTTGAATGAGCCAAATCCATATTTTAAGGACATTTTCCACAGAACTTAATCTGTGTCTAATGACTAAGAAGAAGACCTGCACAAGAGTCAAAGTTTCTAGATCAGAAAGAGATATAGTACAGATATAAAGGTCTGGCTGTTTTTCAAGAATCTTTTTTTCCAGGCTTTTGCAACAAAAACTTTTTTTTTAATCACTTTTGTGGTTTAAATTAGCAGTCTGTAGAGGCACAGGAAGGTGAAGATAGCATCTTTGGTTATCACTTTCTACCTTTGCCCATGACCTGTCTGAGTGACTCAGACAATAGCAGTGTTCTACAGTAACATTGACCCAACTGCAAGGAACAGTAGGAATGGTGGGTTTTTTTGCTGGCTAGTGTCTTTTAGTCTGATATTCATTAGGACATGAGGTGATGGCCTTAAGTTGCATCAGGGAAGGTTCAGGTTGAATCTTTGGAAAAATTTAGTCTTCAAAAGAGCTGTCAGGCACTGGCACAGCTGCCCAGGGCAGTGGGGGAGTCACCATCCCTGGTGGTGATCCAGAGCTGTGGAGACGTGGCACTAAGGGACGTGGTCAGTGGGCACAGTGAGAATGGATTGGGATTGGACTTGGACATCTTAGGGGTCTTTTCCAACCTGAATGACTCTACGACTCTACACAATTATAACTAAAATTCCATATCAATTATTGCAGTTCATATAATGGAATTATGCAGGCAAATACATAAAATGAGCATTGTTAGTCATATTGGTCTCTCATAGGGTGAAACTGAGATGAACACATGCACTTTACAAATCCCACGTCAAATATTTTTCCAGTTGCTTTCTTATTTTCTGTCATGAATGTTGAATTTTCATCAGAATCTGAAAAACAAAAAACTGTCAGCATGGCCTACCAGCAGATTTAGGCTTCTTTTGGATCCGTAGCTTGGTACCTCTGTTTGTAATACTGAGCTTACAGGCTCTGACTTCAGGCTGATCATCAGTGGCATTAAAATTATGAAGTGAGAAAGAACTACATTCAAAAGAAATTAAGGTCTTTTTCTCTTCCCTTTCCCTGTTCCAAGCTTGATGCATTTCCAAGAGTCAAAAACAAAAGATGTGGTCTTCTGGTGTAATGACTTCACCTGCAAAACACTACACAGAGTCATGCCAGCACAGATTTTTCATGCACATATAATATGCAGCTATCCAGTGCTGTTTTTCAGATCATCCTCTTTTACTCAGTAATTTCATCAACAGAAAAAATAGCCATGCACCGTATAACAGCATGATAATAGTGGGGAAACATTAAAACAAAACATTACCTGTGATGCTAAGGGTAGTGATCTTGAATAGTCAATAAGCAAACCCATTTTTCACACAAACACCTGGACACAAATTCAGTCCTTGTGTCTTGTTCTATCCTCTTCATTCCCTTCTTTTTGAATACTAATTTTTTTTTGCTGATATTTTATTTTTATTCTTTAATTTCCAGTGTAGCAATGGAAACAGAGACGCAGAAACCTATCTTGAGGTAACTCTTTCAGAATACAATGCCTTCTGTGTTTACTGCAGATCAGGAGGGTTCACAGAACGACAGAATCATTAAGGTTGGAAAAGACCTCCAAGATCTCCAACTTCAACTCCAAGCCATCCCCACCATTGCCACTGACTGTGTCCCTCAGTGCCACATCCCCTTGGTTATGGAACACCTCCAGGGATGGTGACTCCACCACCTGCCTGGGCAGCTCATTCCAGTGCCTGGCTACTCTTTTTGGAGAAGAAATTTTTGCTAATATCCAACCTGATGTGCGAAGGTTCAGTGGAAGGTTCAACCCTTCCTACCTGTTTGGGTTTTTCTTCTCTTGGTCCTTTCCAGTCTTAGAAAAAAAATCCCCTCTGCTTATGGTCTGTCCAATACTTTGGAGTGAATGATGTCTTGCCATGCATTGCACAGCTCTGGAAAAAAAGTATGGCCCATGCTCAAAGTTAACCTTTGGGTTTCCAGGTGTAGAATTAAAGGCAAAATCAGCTCTGGATCACAAAAAATGTAGGCACAGCACTTATACAGAAAGCTTAAAACTCTCCAACCTTTGAATCCACAATGCTCCAGCTTATGACTGCTAGCAAAGTTGAGCATGGGACTGAGGATTTTTTTTCTAAATTAAATTTGGACTGGATGTTTTGGTGAACTAGTCTCTTTTTTAATAAATATTTTCCCCCTAAAATTATGGAATTGTCTGCTTCATTTCAAACTGTTTCTTCACCCCAGGATTCAGAAAGAGCAATGTTTTTTTAATGTGGAAATTTCTGCCACAGGTCCTATTGTCCTTCGAGCCAAATCCCATTTTACGTTTCTTAAAGATTTATTTATTGATACTTTTTTGGCCCACGTGATTGGTTACGCAACTGCGTATCGCAGATGGGATGTAACCACCAGTTTAAACACCTTTTTGAAATGTGACTTGAAGCAGCCAGAGACGCTTTATCAATACCACACTGATTTATTTAGCACATACAATGATTTACTACAGCATTTGTGTTTTGCTTAATTTTTTTTTTTTTCTTTTTGGTCTCTTCTGAAAAGTTGACACATCTAACCACTATTGTGTTCTATTCTAATCTTTTCAAACTTTTAGCATTTAGATCATCTCTAATAAATAAAAAAACTTTCAGCTGAAACAGGAGAAGGAAACTTTTTCTTCTTTCCAACTACTCCTGACCATATGGCAAGTGAAAAGTTTTTTTTTCTGTTTTCTGCTTCTGTTTGTTTTGTAATTAAGAGTCCTCTTGAATATATATATATCTTGCCGATCTTGGATCCTTCCTTACTTGTAGAGCCAAACTTCTTTGAAGTTTCTGACAAATCCCATTATTTTTTATCCTATTACATGCTAAGTTTCCAACTCTTAGCTCAAGCTGGAAGTGCTGAAATGGCAGAAGCAGTCAGCATTGCAACTCCCATGAGATTTCCAGTAACGTTTTGGCAGCCAGGAAGGCGAGGCTCTGGGTATTTTGGATAGGTATCTAAATTAATCTTTTCATACCTGTGTCATTCATCAGTGTGGATGGACTAGCCATTAAGCTCTGTCATGCAGGAAGGCATTGCCCAGAGCATAAATGCGTGCACGTTTTAGCATTCCTGCACTGCTGCTGGGAGCCAGCCCCACCGCACGCTGCAGAGTGAAGAGATGCTCCCTAGCCTGGAAGAGCTTACACTGTAACTGTGTTTGTTATTACAACTCCTCTCGTTCTCCCAAACCCTTCTGTCCATGGGGGAAGTGGGGTGAGTCCTAATTTAAGATGGGAAATTAGAGCTCACAAGTGTAAATGATTTGTCAAAGACAATGACGGAGTCAAAAGGAAAATGCAGAGTTCTTGACTTCTTCGTTAGTGCCAAAACCACCAGAGCATCATTCTCTCCCCTTTGCAAGGAAAAATCTTCTGCTTCACATCTGAAGGGACAGATTTTCAAAGGCAGAGACCGTTGGGATTTTCAGAATTACGCAGTTGTGTGGGAGTTTGGTACCTAGGCATGAAGCAGCTATGTCTTTTCCAAACAAGTCCCTCTTACGTTTTGAAAGTTGGACCTTTCACCTGGGCATGGCACATCCCATGGTCTGTACTCCGAAGGTTTCAGATACCTCCAGTTGTCATTTTTGCCCTCTTACTAAAACATTTTCAATGCCAGGCAAGGATTTGACATTTTGCAAGGAAAGACTGTTCCAAGCTCTTCACATGCAGTTCTAATCATTTTCCCAGTTGATAAATACGCCATGGATGACTCCCACACCTTCTTTTCCTTTTCCAAAGACATAAACAAGCTACAGACCATTCTGGGTTTGAATCACAATCAGAGTAGCAAAGTCCTGAAATCCAGCACGTTATCTCATGTTAAATGCACTCCTGCTCTATATGAATAATATGCTTTCCACTTAATTGAAGTGTGACACACAAAGCAAAAAACGTTAATTGAATTTTAGAGCTCAAAAAAGTTGCCAGATTCCTGGGAGATAATTTTGCTGAGAAAGTAACTTATCCTTCTGATTTTTCTTTCTTTTTTATTTTGGAAGCATTGAAGGAGTGTTAGCTTGGAGAGACAATACATTTATTCATTGGCCTCGGTTTCTTGCAGCTAATGACTGTTTTATTTTTCAGAAAACACACCTAGCTTGGCTCTTAACTACAGTTTGTGAAAAATATCATAAAAGAAGAAAACCTCTTCAGCAAACCTCTGAATTTGAGACTAATCTTAGATTTGATCTCAGTTTGAAGTGCAGGCTGGCTCCTCTTTTTCAGTGAAGCACTCCATCACCTGCCAGACTTCTCTTTTGAAACACAACTTTTATGTTCCATGGCAGCTTAGGCTGTGCATATTTTCATAGTAGTCCCTTCTGGGAAAAACTGCCCAAATTTTGCGATTCACCGTGCATGACCAATTAAGACGAGAAAACAGCTCATTAGAGCAAGTGTGGTTGCAATGACTGCTATAAATGATTATGCATGGATTTGGGATGTTTAGGAGTCTGGGTGGTTTTTTTGGTTGTCTTGTTTTGTTTTTTTTTACATACTGAGTAGTGACCATCATATACAAATGAAGAACTTCACAACAGTAGTTGGTCTTTCTGTAGTACCTTTAAAATTCAGTAGCACTAACAATGTGATGCTTTGTAAACACACAGTGTTGATGTAGAGACAGGAATTGAGCTCCAGAGGTGCGTGTACACTTCAGAACACTGAGGTCACTGGTTTGGCCAAATATTTGTGCCATCAGCCTGAATCTTGGCGGTCAGAAAGAAAAGGGAATTTGATGTTTTGAAGGCAAGTCCTCTCTGCAGCCTGTGCCCAGCTTGCTCTGTGCATTGGGAAGATAAATCTAAAATACTAACATGTATATCCTCTGTAGCAATATCACTGATTACTCACAAGCTGTTGAGTAAAAGCACTGCTGGATCTCTGGTTACCTCTGGGCCTACCACAAAGAAAAAAAAAATCACTGCATATGACTTCATATAAAGGTTTGATAAAAATCCTCTGCTGCTGAAATCAAGTGTTGGAGCACTAATGAAGGCACCTCATATTTGGCTCCTACTTCCAAATTATTGAATACTGCTGACTGTGTTCTTGATAACCTGCTCCACTGAACAATCTTCTGGTGTCCCATGTAAGAACAGAATGTACAATACTAATTAGTTACTTTGCCCAATTACTTAAAATATCTTGCACATGCCAGCAAATGTAAATACACAATTAGGATGTATTTAGTTAAAAGGCAAAGCAAGATAGAGTACAGCTATTATTAGCCAGGACAAAAACCTTCACAGTCTTCATCCATATTCAAGTCCAATTAAGTTTTCAAAATGTGCAGATCAGCTCAGCTGGTTAGGGGAGGTTTGGGAAGCAATCCTAGGTTAGAAAGTGGAGTGCTAAGAATGTAGATGCTGCGAGTGACTGTGGTTTGATGACTGTTGTTACAATTAGCTGTTTGTTGTCTACACACATCCTATAAAAAACTCACAAGCCAAGTGCAAAAGTAATTAGCATGAGAATGTTTTGCTAATAGGAATTAGAGAAGTAGTCGCAGGAGATCTTCATTACAGATGAACAGTGTTAAATGTCAGCTGTGTCAGATGTTTTGTGTTGTACGTCTTTCTACTGAAATGTAGGAAGTAAATAAATTTCAGCTCATTGTCAGCTCGGTTTAGTGACAAAAACAAGATTGAGGGGAAAAAATGAAAAAACATGTTCTCTCATTCTTGCTGAGCACTCGCTGATTCCGTATCCAGAAACGTTATGCTCTTAAGTGCTTGAGATTGTCTGGGATTATAAAATGCTGAAAGGTTCGGTGCCAGAGAAGATAAAGAAAGACTTTCTTCCAGAGAATTTGGAACATTCTTCACTGCCGTGGATGTTTTTCTCAGGTTAGAAGTAATTCCCCTCAATCTGCAACAGGAGGTCTTTGTTCCGAGCATTGCCTCCACACAAAGTAGAGCTTTGCAGCAGCCTGACAGCTTTTATCCTTTCAAACTTACATAGGGAAATAATTAAAAGAGAGTTGCCTAATTTCCATTGCAGAGGGTTTCAGCTTGTCTAAAGGCTGACTGAAACTCACTGCTTTGCAAATAGTGCTCCCATGCCCAATTCATGCAAGGTCCACACACATAGAAATGGCAATGTCCTGTGATGAGGTTTTGGTGCAAAACTCACAGCTTTATAAAGCAGGTTGATGGTCAAAACTCCAGCAGGTGATGCACATTATGATAATCTCTCCAGTTGCACTTAGTGCAGTTGCTCTCAGGACTGGTAAGCGAACCCCAAAAATGTGTCCAGCTGAGGTTAATCCCTACCTGTTTTATAAAGATGTTTTTCCTCCTCATGCCGCTCCAGAGCCAAGTGAGTTTCAGCAAAACAAAAGAGAAGCAATTGAGAGCTCATTACTACTGATAACACACCACAAGCTGGCAAGCTTTGTGCTTGTTAAAAGCGTTTGCAAGATCTAGAAAGCCTTTTAAAGCTAAGTCCATCCTTCTCATCTTCCAGGTGCTCCATTTCTGTGGGCTGGAGATACCAAAAATCACTTCTATCTCCCTGGTCTTGTAACAGTGCTGAGCAATGAACCCTAAATGAACTTTGATCTTTCTCGAGGTGTTGCAATGTGCCTCGTGGCCACAGACAGGGAGAAAGTGCGAGGGATTTCTATGGAGATAAGTTTCTTGCCCACTCTTCAGAAATCAGCCCTCTAAGAGTCCGTCATTAGAGGCTGCTGTGACATTTGCTCATGTGTTATGGTTCTTCCAGATGTGTGCATATATTAATATTGCTGCTTCAGGGAATATTTTAGCAAACTGATTTTCCTTGTTCTGAGGCCAGGGCTTTCTGTAACATTCCCAAAGCAGAAGAGATGACAATACAATGTTTGTATTTCCCAGGTCCTTGGTACTTCAGTTCAACTAAGGAAAACTTCCATCCTGGATGGAGTCTGTCTGAGAACTGCTTTCTTATATCTCTATAAAATAACAATAAAACAAAGCAAATAATCCAGTCTCAGGTGAAAATTCGGCAGAGTAAAGCCACAGGTCCTAATGTTCCATCTTCCATTGAATTCCCAGTTTCCTCCTGGGTGGAGAAAGGTGAATTCCTGATAGCCTGAATTCAATTCCTGATAGCCTCAGCTCTACGTGCTCAAACACTCAGGCACTTCCTAATAAAGGGCTTTGGGAAAGTGGATGTGGATTTGGCCTACCCAGATACCCACTTTCTTTTCCTTTTTCTTTTTTCTTTTTTTTTTTTTTAAATTTTCCATTTACTGAGAAGGAAGGAAGTGGTGAGAAAGCTGAGCTCCGTGCCCAGCCACAGAATCCCAGAAGTTTACAATATTCCCATATTCTCAAGGACACTCATATTCTTGGCAGGCTGATGCTAGTGGCAGGCTTACCCCAGTGTGCTTATGGCTGCTGTCAAACCCTTCATAACATGGCAGGGTACATCTTGTTTGTGGATACCCTAGCCTTTTCTTATTCAATTTCCAACTGCTAAATTATCCTGTGCACTCTTGTAACTATATAATCACCGTCAATTCCTGCACTGTTTGGGGTGACTGAATCCAAAGCATTTGGGCTTCTTTGAGTCCTGTGTGCCAGACCTCAAAGTGACCTTAACTTACAATCCCTTGTTTCTTTTCCTCTTTCATGTACTTACTTTCCAGGATCAATCTCTTTCCAAAAATAATATTAACTTTGGCCCCACATCCTACTCTGTTTCTCTCCGCTATATGTCTGGAGCAGTGAGGATAAGAACAAAGCTTTCTGTCTTTAAAACACTTCTCCTTCAGCCACAGTTGGGTCCTTTACATCCACTGCAGTTATAGGAAGAAATATGGAGTTTTTTGCAATAAGAGAACTCCATGCCCAGTGCTAGTGACTCATGCAGCATCTATCAGGGCTGTCTGCTGAGCTAGGTCCCATTGCATCTGAGTATCCTCTGGGCATGAAGGGCAATTCACAACCCAAGGGCACTAATGCACCATCTCTTTCTTCCAGCTTAGAACATTTCTCCAATGCATTCTGCATTGAAAACACAAAATAAAAAAAACAATTACAGAGTAAGTGAAGAAGGTGAACAGTGTAAAGAGACAGAAAGGGCAGGAAAGGCTGAAGCTGGAGTAGTGTGATGTTTTGGTGGCTACAACAAAAGCCAGTAGCTGAAAGTCACTGATTGTAAGGTTATAACAAGAAGCTAGAGCAATGCGTTTAACAGAAGAGTGCTATAATCCTTGGAAAGAAATTCCTGCCAGAGTCAGGGAGACTTTTATCCCTTTGTACAAGGCTGGGTGCCCTTCTGGAAGATACACCAAGCTGAAACTCACACTTCTGTGTGCTGTTAACCAGGGAAGGACATTAAGCAGAAGCAGAGTAGTCTTCACACATCTTAAGCAGCCATGAATCTGTGAAAAACAAATTCCCTCCTTTTGAATGCACAAGATTTCAGCCTTGACAGAATTTCATAGGGCACATACCCATGAAAACTGCAGGGAAGATATGATCCTATCACTGTATTTCCTCCTAGTGAATGGGTTAAAGAGCTCACTCAGGGGAACAGCACCGTTTACATCCTTGCAATGCTGAAGGTGCTGCTTTGCATTTCATTCAGCAGCTGTTAGAAAGATGAGATATTTTTCCCCGTGCAAATTAATGGGGAAGGATGTGGGCTAAAAGCCCGTTGAGTGCTGCAGTTAGTATTGGCAATCAACACTTTTGCCCCATCGCTTTTAGTGCTCTGGGCACCTGGGGATGACATGTCCATGTCACATCAGCAGCAGGCAGGGATGAAAGAAGCTGCTGCCCTTTGTCTGCATCCCCATTTTTGTCAACTCAATAACAGGAACCGATCTGCGAGCAGCACTGCGACTCCAGCAGAGAGCTGTGGGATAGGATGGGCAGCTTAGGAAGAGCAAAAGGATGCAGAGGTGTCTGTTCCATGTTCCATTTGCAAATCGCAGGGCAGGGCAGGAAGGGTGAACTGGAGAAGTGTTAATGCTCCATTAGCTTATCTGATGGGTGGAATTGGGCCCTCTGGGTCTAAAGTTGTTTTTTTTCTGTGTGTGTGGCTGTTTTTTCATGTTTCCTATGGACAAACATTCCTCTTGCCCTTCCTCTCATGGGGAGCAGTTAATTATCATCCCTCCTTCCTCTCCACCCAAGCAGGGCTCTGCTGATGTGATGAGTGGGCACCTGTCCCTGTGCTTCCCTCCATCACACACCATCCCTGCTTTGCATCCTGACTTTTGGGGAGAAATCCCTCTGTTTTCCCATCCGTGCCAATTACCTCAGCAGGCCTGACCTATTTTTACTGCCTGTGGTTCTCTTCTTTCTGGGAGCAATGACACTGGTATACAGTAAAGAAAGGGCTCTATCTGAGCCAAGTACTCTTTATTTAGAAGAAAGACTTTTATGTAGAAGAAAGACTTTTAAGAGAAAACAGATTTCAAGGGCAATAAATCATTCTGTATCTCTCTACCTAGAGCTTATTTATCCCCCTGATGTTAGATTGACATTTTTGAGTTTTCTAGAGTTGGTCCTCTTTTAGGCAGCCCTTGATGCTGAGTGCCCCTGGGACCCAAGGAGGTTGGGTCCTGTGATTCCTTACACCCAGCAGTGGCTCAGCAACTGTTACAGTGTGGCTGGGACCTTGAAATTGGGCCACACTCTTGTAATTGAGTCCTCAGCATTTGCTGAGAGATGGTTTATTGTGTTGTCCTGCCTGTTCCCTTCCCATTCAGACAGGAAAGTCTTATACAATAACTTCACCTCGTGGAAAAGGTCATTCACAGAGTTCACTGTCTCTGTAGTCCCTTGTTTACTGTTTAGTATCCCTATGCCCATCCCATAAGCCACAAAACAGGGAAAGAAGTTTAAAAATAATCTCCAGTTTGGCGCATTCCCCATAATTTGGCAGTATTTGGGTTGAGGCTTTTGGTTTACATTTATCCGAGTGTCAGAAAAATCAGGACAAAGCTCAGCTGGAGTTTCACAATTTTGCTGAGCTTCACAGCGAACCCCCATGCAGAATTGCCGCAGGTTTTATAGGTCTCCATCCAGCCCATAAATCAGTTGAGGTCGTCTTGAATCTCAGCCCAGGTATGCCATGACACCCCAGCGGCCCCGGGACTGATCCAGACAGCTGCACAAAGGCTCGCACAGAGCTCGCCTCTGCTCAGCTCCAGCTCTGCTGCTGCCTTTCTGCATGTCCCGTCCCTTGGCCTCCATGCCTCCTTGCCCAATGTGCCATCATGCAGCCCTTGCGCGTTAGCAGCATCCTCAGGTTGGTGATGTCCCAGTGCAGAGCTGTTATCACTCACTGCAAACTATTCTTTCCGCATATTTGTTTGAGTGTCAGATGTGGAAAACAGGACAGGATGATCACTCAGCA
Organism: Centrocercus urophasianus; assembly: GCF_019232065.1. Taxonomy (NCBI): domain Eukaryota; kingdom Metazoa; phylum Chordata; class Aves; order Galliformes; family Phasianidae; genus Centrocercus; species Centrocercus urophasianus. The sequence continues at coordinate 1,407,060 of NW_024884978.1, forward strand.
CGCACCTCGTCTCTGCTGCCTGCTGGAAAGTCAAGGCAGAAATGAAAAATGAGCAAGGGAAGAATCTAGAAAGCACTGAACGGTTCAAAAGGCAATGGGGCAAATCGAGTCCAACTCTGCTGTGGTTTTGCTGGTATTGATAGAGTTGCACCAAGAGACACATACTCAGATGTTCCACTGATTTGTCAGCAGGCAATTGGTAAAAATCTTTTAGCACTTTTACTTAACCAAGTGATCATTTTTTCTTCCCGCAGAACTCCTGTGGGTAGGATGAGGCATTCCCCAAAGAGCACTGATGATCTCATCCGGGCTGACCCTACACAGAAACCTTTAGCCCAAGTATGAGCACTGATCACTTACACAGCACAATTACCAGCTGATGCTCAGTTTCATCTTGCATCAGTTTACCCACAAAGGTTTCCATGGAAATTAACGTACAGCATCATACCTGTTATATCATGCCCAGATCTGCTGTTTTTCCATGGGCTGTACCACATACCAACCCTATAAATCCTTGAAAAAACCTCTGTTCCAAGGTCTAGTAATTATCCAATGTGCATGGAGCAAATCCAAAGCATATTCAGGCCTTGTGGAGCTGTAATTATGCTGCAGGCTGCATGACTAACAGACTGCAGCTGGTCACAAGGTGTAATGTGACCCCCACGGCCACCACATCTGAACACCTTTGCAAGGATTTCGGGGGTTGAGTGTTAAGTCAGCTGCTGTATACCTAGATTTGGGGTTTAGACCAGATTTACTGCGAGCACGCCTCTATGTGTGCATTGTCAATGTGATACTGCTGTGCCTGTGTTGACAGGACAAGGATCAACATTTGGGGGTCATGCAACGTCTGCATGCCTGTGCCTGAGTTGTGCAATGGAACACACTGTGCTCCATGGCCCAGGCCTCTTCCTCCAGCCTTAAAGAGCTCTTCAGCCCAACAGTCTGAAAAGCAACAGTAGCCAACAACCACCAGCATCACCCATGGAATCCACCTCGAGAAGTGCTGTGAGCATCCCACATGAGCATTTGTGCACAGTGTCCTTGGCAAAGCTGCCAGATCCCTTTGATGGTTTTCTTTGCTGTAAATTCAGACAGGAATTATTTCAGATTTGGAAAAAAATAAGCGAGAGAGAGAGAGAGTAGCATTAATGGAAAACCTTAGGTTACTGATGGCCCAGCAGTGGGATAAAAGGCTGCAACCACACAGTCACATCCAAGCAATTCTTTAATTTTCACCTTGTCTCATTCAAAGGGCCTCTGGTTTCAGCCACCAACCATCAGAAATGCTATTGAATTACCTGTGGAGGGAAACTCAATTGTGTTGATAGTAGGTTATTTTCAGTAGCAGAAGCTCTTTTCTGTGAAATTAACTGCTTTGGAGAGCAAGCCTGCTCATGTTCAGAAGAAGCACGTATGATGTATTCCTTTGTCCACAACCTATCAGTCTGATCTGCACGTTCTGCCATTCTGCCAATTAATTATGTCTTCCAGCATCTACCCACGTTGATGCCGCTGGGACTTGACAGTTATTCAGTGTGTGCTTGGGACAATCTCATTTCATATCCTTCTGAAACCTCAGAAGGGACAATGAGATCCCTGGAGCACAGGTTACTCTGTGAAGTCCTTGTAGGAATACAGATAATCTATTTGCTTTGCCCAGGAGTTAGTTTTGATTCCAAGCACGATTTCATGTGGGATTCTGGAATTTCTGATAGCTTTGATACAATCACTTCTGTGAGTTACTGAGATATTTTATTCCTGTTTACAGCTCAGGTATGTGGCAAAAAGAAGGGATGGAAAGTAGTTGTAATTGAAATAAATTTTTCCTTCCTACCACTAATTCATCAAAGGATAATTTTGCCAGTTAAACCTTTACTTGTAAGATGTGTCTATAGCACAAATTCAGGCAGTGAGTGCTGATATGACATCTCTGATGGGAGATGGGGAAGTAACACTAGCAAGATGGTTAAATTGCATATAATGACTGCCTTTCTACTGTGTTCACCTCCAGCACAATATCTATGTTTTTACCCTCTTCTTTCCCCAAAGCCCATTTATCCCCTCTAATTTTTAAGGACAGCTATTGTAGCTTCCAAGACTTTAATGGCAAGTAAAGTTGTTTTCTCCTTCAGAGACTGATCAAGTGAAACTTATATCTTGCAGCTGCCTTGGTCGCTCTCTTGAAAGCATGCTCACCTCACTCCTCCGGGCAGCAGCATGGACTAGGGCTGCCCTTCCTCTGCCCTCTGCCTTGGGCTGAGCTCATCAGGAATGAGAGAGTCTGGGCTGCTGCTGGAAAGGGGATCGATGCCCTAGCTGCAAAGAAAAGAAACTGACTCACAATAGAGGTTGCTGGAGAGAGGGCTTTTGAAAACATTTTCTGTTTCTAATTTTGGTAAGGAAATAGGAAATTACTGTCTTAAAAAATTAAATGTCATGAAATTTCAAACTCCGTTTGGTTCTGATAAATATCTCGCAACTTGTGACAGAGGTTGCTGGAAATCTCTCCTAATAGCAGTGCCATGTTGGCAGAAGTCTTTGATCTCTGCCGTAGCCTTGTCTTCATGTGGGCTGCACTGGCCTATAGTCAGATAAAACGTCAATCATCTGGTTAGTTAAGTTTTTAAAAATAAATTTGAGTCAGTCCGTTTTCACTTTATAGCAGCTATACCCAAATTATCTGGAGAAGCAGTAAAAGACTTGACACAGGCCATTGTTAAAACACCTTTCACCAACTTACATTCAGACTCGCAGAAGGAGTCTGAAACCTTGATCCAGGCCTTGTTCAGCTTTGGTTGAGCTCTGGCTGTACCCCAGAAACTCAGCCAGATGCCATGTCCTCTGCTGCTCACAAAGCAGGCAGCAGTGTTTATACACGTTGCCATCTTCATTAGGTCATAAGTTCTGATGTAAAACATGAACACTGTGTTGAGTCTCAATGGCCACACAGGTCTTTGGGCATCAGCTTGTCTTTAGTCTTTGCCTTAGAAGGTTTGTTTGGATCTTAACTGGTTTTATATGAACCTTCTGCTCCACATAATGTAGTCTGCACGTGTAATTATTCATTGGAGTTAGGAGAATACCCTCAAGCCCATTGAAAAGACAAGCATCAAAGTTGGATTTTAAGCTGAAGAGCCTAACAATGCAGCCAGTCACCTCATGGGATTTTCTAAAGGACTTCTAGGTCTAAGTCCCATTCATTTAAATGGACACTCTGGCTTCTAACAGGCAATTACTTTCAGAAATTCCGCCTCCTTTGCCTGCTCTGTTGGCCCAAACACTTGTAAGCACTCTCTTCTTTTCTCATCAGATGAACTCACTGGTGATTGCCCAAAAGGTCTTGAGCTGGTCTTCATGCTAATGTGTTCAGCTTCAGAGAATGACAGAAGATGCTTTATTCCTAGAAGTGTGTAAGGCTTCAAGATAGGGCAAGGAAAGTTAAATGTGCCACATTCATTTGGACTGGATTTTCGTTAGGTTTTAATCATCTGTGAGAAAAGTGTCACTATGTGTTGCCTTTACACTGCCCCAGTTGTATCAGAAGCAGCAAAAGCAGAGTACTGTACGTGGTGGGATAAGATGCCAAGTCTAACAGCAGCCTGGGTTTTGACTCACATTTGTGATGGAGCACAGCTCATCTGTCACCACTACTACAGCCTGCCTCAGGCAAGGGGAATTAATTACAAAGCTTGAGAAGAAAATTCAATAACAGAATTGAAATATTCCCATTGGTTTCAGTTGAATTAGATCACTGAGATAACGTCTGTTCATTGTAATACATGATGCAAGGTGAGATAATATTGCTAATTAGAGGGACACTACACCCAGCTCCTGCAAAGCTCCATGGAGTCATGCACAAACAAGCTCCAAGGAGGAAGGCTAGGTATCAATAGGGATGACTTTAATAGATTCGCCTCTGATAAGCACATTCCAGTGAGTCAGTGCAGGATGAGTTGGTGCTAGAATTTGCATTCATGGAGATACAATGTAGTAAAGAGAGATCCAGTAAAGGCCTTTTTTTTTCCTTTTTATTTTTTTTCTCTTTCTTTTTTTTTCTCCACAGATTGTATTTAAAATTCTATCCAGTATCTTTACTGTCATTCCAGGATGCTGTGCTCATGAGGTGGTGCTTAGGAAAATGTTACAGAAGGGTGGGAAGTAAATATACAAAGAATTACTTGCAGTTGGTGCTGAGGTGGGCCCTGAGTGACCCAAACCCCTGTGCTCTGAAACAAATCCAAATCATATTAGCTCTGCAGGCTGGCTTCTGATTCAGTGTGGAATTTGTTTTTCCCATCATGGGAGAGGGAAAACTTGCAGTCCAAAGAGGGAGATGTCAGCTCATACGCAAGTTTGCTCATCAGAGAGAAATGACTGCAAACACTCACTGCAGAGAAGCAGGCTCAGCAACACAATCACTTGCTGCAGTGCCTTGTGGACAGAACTGCCTTTGAAGGATTAATAACAAATTGAAAGCTCACTGGAAATATCTCCCTTGTTTGTTTTGGCTTCCAGAGCATTTCTGAGAGTAATTACGAGCAGTTGAGAAATGGAGAGGACGAAAAATGAGGTTAGTGCACAGAGTGGTGACCCAGGAGATGGAGGTTGATTCCTGACCCCTGCCATGGTCCGGTGTCAGGAGAGGCAAGAAGCCCACTCCCACCCACAGCTCAGCTCTGCTCCCAGCCCTGCAGCCATGCGGAGCTCAGTGGCAGTGATGTCTCTTCCTGAAGGGTCACCAGTGCTTGTATGTAAGCCTTTCTCAAATGCAACACACTGCTTCAGATGGGGGAAAATCCCAGGTTCCCACGTGCAGATGCATATGCTTTTAAGCCAGTGGATATGAATGGATTTGTGCTCCAGGGGAATTAATGTGTTTATTAAGATACGCGTTTGCTGGGCAGTGACAAATCTTTCCTTCCAAACACAGTGATTAAGGTTTAATTTTATGCCGGATTACAGCCAGCTCCGCTTGCAAACCAGCCCTCATCCAACTTTGCACACATATTGCCTGGAAATGAACGTTACTCCCCAACTGCTTAAGCAGCTTTGGATAAGAAATGATGGTTTCAGGCAGATTAGGAGCATAAGAAAGATCTCCAGGCTCAGAGGAAGTTAAGGGAAAGCGTCATCAACAGCTCAGGAAGAAATGCCACCACCTGTGAGAGTTTGAATCTTCCAAATTGCATGAGAGAGCCCAAGAAAGTCAGTGGGAGACTGATGGATTAGTGAAGGGGGTGAAATCAGAGGTGGTGAGCATGAAGCCAGCTTATATGTGCACCTGTATACATATATATCTATACAGATGTATGTGTACGTACACACACATATATATATCAGAAGGAAAAGGTATGATCTTCAGCCTACCTGTAGCAACAAAGCAGAGGTTATGGTGCTTGAGTTTTTGTTAAATTGTGGCACCCAGGAACATCACGGGGCCTGAAGTTATCAGTGCTGCCCTAAACACAGAAAGCATGCTAAAGGCACATTAAATAAACTATTCTTGAGCACACGTATTATGGTTGTACTGCAAGGCTCCACTGAGAGAGGACAGCAGCATACTCGAATGACTGGGCATATCCTGATCTGAGTGCCAAACTTCTGGGTGGACCTAAAAGTTAGCTTTTAAACCAGGAAAAATAACATTGCAGTCTTCCCTAATTAAGTAGATTCTGCTTGTTTATTGTTTTCAAGTATCTGCAGCTCTTCTCATCAATTTTTCACAATATTCTGTGGCTATTTTCTCATGTTCAGCCTCTGCCTGTCTGATGTTTTGTTCTCTGGGGATTTCTTTCATAAATTTTTACTATTTCCTTGGGGAGTTTTTTATTATTGTTTTGTTGGTTTTTGTTTTTTTTTTTTCCTTTCTCAACTGTCTGTTGCCACTGCTGTGCAGTGCAGTGAGAGGAGAAAGCCAGACAGTGGAAACTCCTTTAACTGAATGACATGGAAAAACCCCTCCGGCTTCCAGTTGGCCAAAGAAGGTCAAACGTGGTCCGAGCTATAACTCTGTCAATGGATCCCAAATCCACTATTTAACATTGATCTCTTTGCCATATTGACACCAGTGACATCAGTCCTGATATCAGCATGACGAAATACAACCAGGGCATATAAAAAGGGGCTTCATAGTGCCAGATTTGATCACAGCAACCACTGGAACGTAAATGAAAAGGAGCTGTTGTAAGTCTAACAAGTTATTAGTAATAGGTTATTAGTAATAGGTTATTAGTAATAGGTTATTAGTAATAGTGCTTTGTTAGAGGAGCTGTGAGGGTTGGGTGGGTATTGCTTGCTTGTTCCACATCCGCCTGGGCTGCTCAGGGAGGTTTTGAGGTGATATTGTGAGGAGTGAAGTGCTGGTGTAGCCCAGCGCTAAGCATGGGATGATTCAAAGGCTCCCATTGCTGAAAGCCAGATGTGAACACGACAGCCAGCCTGGGGACATCCTGTCTGAATTTAACACCTACAATCAGCTTTATTAGATCACACAAAGACCACTGGAAGATTTTGCCAAAGGGAGAGTGTGAAGTGGCTGAGATGGTGCATAGGGAAGTGGTTATGAGCTGACAAAAATCACATGGTGACTATTTTTTTTTTAAACAAAATGGAGGGAGAAGGAAGAGAGCAATTCAGATTCTCCCTCGAAAATTTCACAAAACCACTTTTCACATACCTCAGTTATCTTCAGATTCATTATATGTATATGAATATATATATGAATCCATGCCTACAGAGTGAGTCAATAAAAGCCAACAAAAGGAGACCAGTACGAGACAGGTCTTTGGATTGTATAAATAAAGCAGAACTTAGGTGACATCATTGGGGTAACAGTGATTTATACCAGCTGAGGATCTGGCCCATAAAGCAGGAACAACTCCTTCTGTGCTGTGATTTATGTTCTCCAATTATTGACTGCTTAGGAATAAGCCCTCTGTTGTAAACAATCTGGGAAGAGAAGAGGCAATTGTATCTTAATGAGACAGTGGTTCAAAGCACTGCCCCGCTACACTGACCCTTCGATAGATCAGAAAGTCTCCTTGATTTAATTACAGATCCCCAGACTAGACAGCTCCAAAACTCACTTATGGACTGATATATATATGTATATTTGCTTTTTTTTTTGGGGGGGAGGGGGAGTTGCAATTCATAGATATTTACAATTCAGCCAAAGGATGACAGTTAGTTAGAGGGGATCATCGTTTGTGTGCAATCACATTTTTCCTTAAGAAAAAAAACAAGTCCAATTTGAGTCTATACAGGTCTTGACTTCTTTCCCAGGCACAAATAATAAGTGGTTCTGCCTTTTAAGTCTACAGGAGAAAAAAAATCAAGAATAGAATTCTGGGATTTTAAATGAGAGTCAAACACACTGTGCATGTGTGGAAGGTTCCCATGTGGAAATCCCCCATCCGGTCCTGCATGTCGTTTTTAGCAGACAGTTCAGGGTTGTTCCATTAGGATTATTTCATCTTCAAGGAGATCTATTTATTTTTTTTTAATTTTTTTTTTCTTCAAATCTGTGGTATAAAGCAGTGGAAATAATACAGCATGCCATATTGCACGGCACTCCATGTCCAGAGAGGGCTGATGGCCACTAAACCAGCATGGAAGCTGTCTGCGTGCTACCAAAAGCCCTGATAAATATTCCATAACGCCTGCCTCCTCATCAAGCCTTTGAAATATCTCCTCCTTTAGCTTTCCCCTCATCTCTGCAGATTCAAACACTTTCCTGTTGCCAAAAATCCCTGCATGATTTAAAAGCTGAAATCCCATTCCATTTCATGATTTACAGTTGGCTCCCAGAGTGAAAGGCACAATTCCCACTCACCTGACTGCTCATCTCCCTATAGCATCCTATATTCCCTCAGTACCCGCTTGGTACCTCTTCAATCCTTTTCTGGCTCCATCCTTCTGGCACTTCTTGTATCCCTCCTTTGGTTGACCAACCTTTAAAGTCACCACCTGTCCTTGGCACACCAGGTCTCATTCATATACTACCGTTAGTTATCTCATGTCAATCATTACCTCAAACATTCAAAATGCAGCAGAATTTTGGAAGGAAAATGTATTGGATATCAGCATTTTTTAATGCCCTCTGAGTGTAGTTTTGTCTATTTCCAACTCCCTTAAGCAGGAATTTACACTCCCTCCAGGACTGAAGTCTCTTGGGCAAAGTTATGGAATATATTAAAAAGGAAACTTTAGCCTATACTGTAAACCACATATTAATATTTAATAAGCCCTGCCTTCTTATAACGCAAATAAAGTATTATGGCTCTCTGAGCTGAAATACTTTTAAATAGAGCAATGATTTATATTTTTCCAAAATGAACAGTCCTCAAGCAAAGTTCTTCTGAAATTATTTTAGAAATATGTTTGTGAATGAGATGTGTGTCTAAGAATAACTTTGTAGATTAGAAGATCTGAAAACATCAACAGTTATACTGTTGTTATTCAATTCAAGGGACCCTACTTTTCTCTGGGTATCAGGAAATTTTTGCCCTAAAATTGAGGGCGTTTTAATGGATTCTAGTTGAACACTTAAATCTACAGTCATAAACTTGTCTGGAAAATAGAGTGTTGTATTTTTAGGACTGGAAAAGGACATAGGGAACTTGTTTCCTCCTATTAAAATAATCATCAGTGTCTCTCCTAATAGAAGAGGGGAAAAAAAGAAACAGAATAATGTGACAATTGTAATGATCCCACTCTGTCATAAAACAAGTATGTTAATGGTGAGACGCAGCCGTCAGGCAGCAGAGAAGTGCTGACATCTGGATGGCATTACTGGAGCTAGAGCTGTGCTGGGGCCACAGGGCTGGGGCAGGTGGGTGCCCAGCTCCAACCATGAAGGTTGCCACTGCCATGCAGCACCATGAAGGCAGTCCCATCGCTGTACACCAACCCTCTCTGTGCACGGCGTCGATCTGCAGCCCGGAGCAATGCTCCCTCTGGTAACTCCCGTGTCGAAGGACCCCTGTAACAACACCAGGCAATGGGGTGCTTGCACCCACCAAAATAACTTGTGCTGAAACAAATCAAGCAAATGAATCCCAGCAAAATCTCCTTTTTTAGTTATTCTGCTGCAAATGTTTATACTATATGCAAACAGTGTACAAAGGGTAGCAGGATGAGAAGAACCTTTCTAGGAAGAATCTCTTCTCAGAAAGAGAGGTTAGGCATTGGCACAGGCTGCCCAGGAAAGTGGTGGGGTCTCTCTATCCCTGGAGGTGCTTAAGGAAAGGGAAGAAATAGTACCTGGGGACATGCTTTAGAGGGCAGTACTGGTGGTAGGTGGAAAGTTGGACAAGATGATCTTGGAGGTCTTTTCCAGCCATTATGATTCCATGATTCCATCTGTACTGGGACTCCAACAGAAGGAAGCTTTGCTCCATAATACAAGTTTTGCCTGTAGCAGCAGGAGAATCACAGAGTATCCTGAGTTGGAAGGGACCCATGAGGATCACCAAGTCCAAAGGACCAAGTACTACTGTCGTGCCAGTCCCATTCCCTCCATTTGTGCTGCACGGGAAAATGTAAAGGCAGCAGGCTAATGATAGGGCTCCATAAGGCAAAATTTCCAGTGCAAAATGCTGTGCTTCTGGAAAAGAAAAAATTCATCCAAAATAAATAAACTAAGGGAAACTATACTTTTAATGGACAAAACAGATAACCCTATGTAAGGATCACGTCAATTTTATAGACTGTGGTTAGTAAGCTGAGCAAATAGAGTTACACCTTAGTCATTTCAGAACTAGTTGAGCAGAGGTAAAAATGAAGATCTGCATAGGAAAATCATTTGTCTATAAAAGAATGGAGTCAGACTTGTTGATCCTTATGGGACCCTTCCAATTCAAGATGTTCTACGATTCTATGAATTGCCAGTGGAAAAAAAAAATGGAAGGGCTGTTGGTGGAGATCCCAAAAGGATTGACGTAAGGGTTGCCAGTCCTGCTCACGTCACTGCAGCCTTCAGCACAAAGCACAACTGCAGCAAGGCTTGGAAGAGCAGAAGGAGTGGATGTTGACGTGCTTAAGCAGAAATCTGTGACGTAGGGCTGCTAATTATCTTAATAAAGGGACCTAGATTCTTACAGGGTGGTGACATTCAAGGCAGCATAAGGCAGCTGCACCGCCTTAAGCAGCAAAGGGTCTGGCACCTAGTAAGCCATTAGCAACATAGCTCCCACAGGGCAAAATACAAAAGGAAAACAGCTCGATGTGAAAAGAAAAATGACACCAATAACAACATAATGAAGCCTTCCCATGTATCAACTGGCTGAGACAGCTGCAAGCAAATCCTGGGTATTATCTGGCAAAATATGATTAAAATTATGCCTGTAAGCTCTTTAGGGGACAGATATGAAAGCTATATATACTTCAGGGTTTTCCTGTCTCTCTGCATTTAGATTTGCAGTTTTCTTTCACAAGGCACTGGAATGGGCAGCTCTGGTGCCTCACTGGCACAGCCAGACAAGCCAAGCCAGGCTGCTACCTTACCTTACAAATGGGGTGAGAGGAACAAGAATTGTGCTGAAGCACATTATTGACAAAGTGTCCAGGCTTTAGACTAATTGTAAATCAACACCATACCGTGGAGTTTCAGAAAGTAAGATTGGTTTCGGTGTTACTTCAGTGATCTGGAGTTTCTTTAAATATTAACTAAACCCTGCTCTGCAAAACCAGAGATAGTAAAGGGAGAAAGAGCTTCTCGCAAGGCATCCCTTCCCCTGAATTTTGTGCTCAGTGTTCCTAAATACTTTCCTTACCCTGGTTTTTAGTGTTCCCAAGTGATGGGGACTCCTATCCAGGCAGCAGCTGAGCAATCCTGTTTATTTATAAGAATCAACCCAGAACCACACAAAAGGTTATGGCTACAGGCCAAGTGTCTTTGACATCATAGCCTGTCATTAACGGCATAAATCCTCCGTGATTTCATTTCCCAGTCAGCTAACCAGCATCTATCACAGATTATTTTAAAGGAAAAAAATGTCTAAACATTTACCTTCAAACCCCAAACAGATCATATCATTCTATTTTGCCTTTCCGATATTAAATATATTCTCTTGGATATGGCAGTTTTATTACAGGTTGTGACCAGTCATGGAGCTTGTCTCGGAAAGAAACATGTACAGAGAGAAGTTTTCTTATTGCTCCCTAAGGGAAAACACAAAAATGGCATTTTACTTAACAAAACCTTTGCTAAATACAGGGCTTTGCTCTTTTTTATTTTTTATTTTTGTTCCTCTGCTCGTGCACCAGATCTCTATCTGCTTATTCATTTTAAGGGAGAGAAATATCGGAGAGCTTGCTCTTTGTGCTCCAGCTTCCTAAAGCTGGGAACAACTCATGTGGACAGGCCAGAACAGTTTTATTTTACACTGTGACTGTCCTTTCTTTTGCATAAAATCACTGTGGTTATGTGCAAAGCGTTGGCAAATGGCTCAGGGTATGAAAGGATCTAATGCACATGTAATGCCTTTTAAGATAAAACGCCTTGGTATTTCTGGTCTTAGTAACTTTAGTATACTTTATAATGGAAAATATATTGCTTAATAGTATGCCTTGGTATTTTAGCAATCTGTGCTAGTTACATGAGATTGGCCCCAAAAGCACCTCCAAATTTCTTCCAAAGCTTGGCTGCTGCAACAGCCCCAGGGCAGAAAGGGAAATTCTAAGCTTATATGCAAAAGAAGAGTGAGCAGTCGGTTTAAATCTCACCTTTCTTTGCATATAAAACTGGAATTAGCCAGGAGTGCACCAGGTGAGAGCAAAAGAGCCTTCAGGGCTGCCTTCAGCAGAAAAGCCCTGCACCCAGAGCACAGTGTGGCTCTCACTTACCGGCTCCCACCTGCAGGTGCCCTCAGCCTGGGAGGTACACGAGGATTTCCCAACATGTTCCTGTGCCAAAAAAAACAGAGAAGGGCACACACTGGATGCAGCCTCCCCTCTGTTTCTGGCCGTTCTGTAGTGTTCAGAAGAGAAAGGGCAGAACTGGATCTGGACACTGTGGCACAAAGTTCCCATCCCTCTTGCCTTCATCCCACGTTAACTTTGTACCCAAAGCCCTCACCACATGCAAGGAGGAACAGAAGGACCTCACGCATACCTTAGCACATATAAATTAGATGTTTCCTTTTTTTTGTATGGACTGGAATCTCAGGAGACACCTACAAGTAAACGCTACCCAGACGTGCAGACAGCACGGATGTGTCAGAGCACTCATGTGAGAGCCAAAGCTAAAATACGCCTGCAAAGCACCAGTAGCTCCATGCTTATGAGTAACACATCCCCAAGGTGCCATAACATGCACTGATGCATTGAATTCTGGGGCGCTGGAAGGCATACAGGGGAGGAGGATCTGGAGTTTCTTAGGAAAGCCAGCAAATTATTTTTCCACCATTTATCATGCTACTTTTACACTGCAAGTTAGCCTTTTCCTCTGACTGCAGAGATGAAAAGTCACACAATTCCAGCATGGATTAAGCCAGCCAAGGAAAAGAAAAGCAGCTTTCTCTCCTGCCCAGGACGCACACTGTGGCTATTCGTTCACATTTTTGATACATGGAGATGAACTTCAAGGATGGAATGTGGATATCTCCTATCTGAAACAAAATCTGCCCTGTTGGAATGGGCCAGACGTGCTGGGAAGGTGTGTCAGGGGCAGCAATATATCTGAATGGTAACACTAATGTTTTTCAGCACAAGCAATAGTGGTGCTATTATTAAAGCTCCCAGGCTTTGCTTGCTCCCATGGATGAAAAGCTGAGTTTCAAAGGAACTTTATGAGCCTGTAGAGCTGATACAGTCACCTGTGAGAGTGCTGAGAGGCAATGAGCATCTTCTGCATCTTTCCAGGGATGTGGAAATATCTATGAAAGGAGCCCTGCAAGAATTGAAATGAGCAGCCTGAGGCTTTTAAGCAATACATAATTAATTGCATATCAAATACACGCATATAATTTACACGTGGAGCAAAATCTGAATTCTGGAATACGAAAGACTGCCACTGTTTAATCATTTACTGTCAGAGCTGTATTGTCATTAAAAAGGCACCAGGATGCGATTCTTTGCAGCAGATGATGAGGAGGGACAATGCATGCAAATGCTACTTGGTTTTCTTTCCCTGCTCTCCCAGTGGTTTAATTCATATCTGATGAGAGTACGGTTTTGAGAAGGAGAATGGCAGATTAGTCTCACTGGTGATACCGCTTCGGATGAAAGCACTCTCATTATTCCTCTCTGAGAGCTCCAGATTTGCTGAAGCAAGGACTGTCACAACATGCTGAGGTCCAGGGATTCCTCAGAGAAAGAGTCTGACATATCTGAAGCTGATCTGCCTTAATTTATGGATATTACACAGTCTGTTTGTCCAACAGCTCTGAAGATGTTTAGTCAGTGCATACCTTGAGTTAATTCAATAGAAAAACTGTCAGATAATACGCCGAGGGATGGGCACAGCAGTCCTGGCAGCCCCTCCTCATTAGGCGCCAAGCAGAAAGAACAGCAGAAGGATCTCATTGTAGGAGTTAACGAGCTACAAATATTGGAAATTCCAGCTCCATTAAAAAGTTGCAGCTATAAAGGTAAATGCGAAATCTGTGAGCGTCCTTGAGATCAAAGCCTGTCGGAGGGTGTCACCGGGAGACACTGCTCTCCAAAACGGAAACGAGAGAGAAAAAGGATGGGGAAGGAATGAGAAGGGCAGAAATAAACTCCCGGGCCCATTGGGAGAGAGCTTTGGAAAACTTGAGATAACGACTCTAGTGCAACTCAAGTACTGGCTCTAATTAGGATAAGTCAGGGCTTTTAATTGCTTTTAATGCCCCTGGCTTCTCTGAAAGCATCAGTGATGGCACAGCCCCGCTCCGGAGGGGAGCTGCCCTTCGGGTGGAGCTACAGAGCTCGCTGGAACCAGCAACTAGCAACGTTTGCTCGCTCTGCTGCTTTCCCTCCATCACCTTTGAAAAGCAGTGCGAGCATTTGAGCTGCTCCATCGCTTTGTTCACTTTATTTTTCTGTGAAGCTTTTCTTCTTTCAATTAGCCTCTGGGCTTCTTATTAGAGGACAGGCATCTCTTGCCAAACTCTTGCAGAAGGAAAAAAGGAATTCCCACCTTTTCCATTTGTAGATCACAGATGTGTCCTGAGTCAACTGCAGAGAGCCAAAGCACTCTTGCCTAAGGTGTAAACAGAGAAAATACCAACTTTTGATCTACTGCTGCCTTTCCAGTAACATGGACTCACTGCAAGTATCAACATGGCAAGAAGGAAAAAAAAAAAATGATTGGTTGGTCTGTCTTGAATCCTGTCTGTGTGTGGATGGGAGTGCATGCAAAGGGCTCGCACAAAAACAAATACAGAGGTGGAGATGAAAATGTTTTGGCTAAAGGTAGAAGCTCATCCCCCTGGGAGCTCACAGCCACTGTACCATTCAAGAATCTCAAAAGACTTCGAACATAGAACTGAAGTATTGTTTCCCTACGTAATCTCTCTGCCCCAAGATGAGATTCATCTCCTTCCATCAGGACCCTGTGCTATGTAACTTCAGAAGTCTACGTGCCGTGGAATGCAAACATTGCCACAGCTCAGGATTCGCTTCTGCACGATTCCTCAACCAGAGGGACTCAGCAGCTATTTCACATTTTAATGGATGTCATTTCTATGAGTCCCATTGTGGATATTTAAAAGTTTCCAAAGTTTACGTGTTGGAATCCAAGCTAGAAAGGAAGGAAAAGGAAAGAGCAGTAATTTTGGAAAAGACTAATGTAAAATGCATATATTGCTGAAATAGGTGTATTTCTGGTCCCTTCCTGTCCTGCCCATCCAAACCTATAAAAAGCATTGGCTTGCATGGAGCAGCCTACACTTGTATGCTCAGTAACACTGCCAATGGTGGTGCTGGATTTAAGACTGTACTTTAGAGAAAACTTTGCAAGGAGAAGGATGATATATTTGAAACTCGTCATTCATTTCTGTACTCTTGAACTTTCCATAATCCTCACTGCTTTCACTTTTCTGTCCTGTCCCCAAACACTGGCAAACCAGTAGAAGCATCTCAGCATCCTCAGGAGAGGACAAAGTGAAGGCAGTGCTATGGATGAAACAGAGAGAAGGGCTTTCCTGGTTTCAGGTGGCCATGAGGGTGATGAACTGCTTCTAGCTCCTTACAAGATGAGGTCTACCTTATGAGCTGTGGTTCCATCCAACTGCAAACAGCATGGAGCAAAATGCCACAGCTCGGCTCCATGACCATTCAGTTGGTTTTCCTTGTACTTCTTTTGGTGGTTTTCCTTCTACTTTCAGTGGAATATCACTGCAGAGGATGGCCTCCACCTGCCGAGGGTCTAAACCCGTGAAACTTGCTCCCCTGAAGCTGTGAGTTCAGCTTCAGCGTTCTCTGAAAGCATGGGCATTCCTTTAAACATTTTTGGTCAATAGGAAACCTGCAGCCCTCAGCATGAGTTTGGCATGTCAAAACCATCTGCGAGCACTACTCATTCTGTGAGTAGACAGGAAAAAGAGGGAGCAGCTGGTCCATACATCTGCCTCTAGTGCACTTTGCTGTGCCATACCTGTGCTGAATGCACCTGCCTGGATGAGTGTTCAGCGAGAGAAGGGAAGGGCAGCAGCAAGGGAGAGTATGAAGCCCCTGCCCACTGCACACAGAGGCTGGAAGCAGCGAGCCAGGGCTTGGGGCTGCCTGGAGGAGGATTTCAGCAGGGCTGTAAGAGGATCCAGGCTGTGACAGCCAATCTGTGCCTCTAAATCCAGCCCTGCAATTATTATGATCAGCTTTTCGAGAGACCATTAGATTTTGAAAAGAGAATTTGAATTTATAAAAGGAGTTCTTCTAGATAAGGTCAGGGCTCTATCAGAGGCTTCATTTACGAGCTGTATTTAACGAGCATTACAGACTGATGAAAAGCTGGACAATTCAGCAGAGGTCAGAGCCGCGTTGCAGCACTGAACAGCCGTCCCCAGCCTGTGCAGAGCGTTGCATTCCAGTTAGATCAGCATTTTCGAGCTGAGTCACCCTTGCGCAGCTCCAGTGTCTGCCCTGGAGGCCACACACACACACACACACACACACACACACACACACATGCACGCAGAGCAGGCACTGAGCTCCCCAGCCCTCTGGGATGGGCACAGAGCTTCCCAACCCACCAGGATGGGCACACAGCCCCCACTCTGTTACCCCAAGGCCTGTTCCACTGCACCTCCCCGTCCTGCTGCACAAGAACACAGCTCCAAAGGCTCAGGGCTCTGGATAAATTAGGCTTGTATGGAGATGACAGACAATGTGTTTGCACTTCAGCTCAAATGAAGAGCATCATTTCAATAGTGAGATGCTCCAGGGACACATGAAACATGGGGAACTGAGGATGTTTCTTGCTTAATTTTTTAATCCTTTTCCAAACGTTTCAGCACGCTGGCTTATGCTCTGCACATTCACTTCCCCTCTCCCTACGCTTTGTAGTTTATGTAGACTTTGAGCTTTCTTTCTGTTTCAGACAACTTGTAGCTAATGATGTGGAGCTCTGCAGTTTCAGGTACGACCTGAAGAAAGCCAGTCAGTCTCTCTGGGACAGATCTTCTTTTGGTGCAAGCTGCACAGCGTTGTGTTTGTGTTCCCATCTGGCAAATAATGACCGTATCACCTTTCCTCCTGCCTTTTGTCAAGGGAGAGAACGACCTGTCTCTTCCTAAAGGCTTCAGACAATGGCTGTGCTCAGGGACAGGCATAAACACAGCTGTATTATAACGTCCTGTTCGTTCACATGCATGCTGCATACACCACTTCATTCTCAATTATTTTTTTTTTATTTATTTAGAAATAATAAAATAAGACATAATATATAAAAATCTGTACAATCCACAATTTGTGCAGTACATTAGGAAGACTTTGATACAAAAAGACTGCAAACAGGAAAATAGTAATGGACAACTGTCAGATGTCTAGATTGTTCACCTTACAATAGTTGGAGGCCAAAAGTCATTACAAAATCAGTTTCTCATTGGCTGTGGGATGGCAACTACGCAGCACCCTTCTACTTTACAAGGGTCATGAGCAGCCATAATTTAAAGACATTACAGTACTTCTCAGTTTTACCTTGTAATCCATTATGAAAAAGAAGACCTAAGAAAACAAATCAAATGCCTGGACCCTTTGTCTTTCCTGGGAAAAGCAAGTGCTAAACAAACCACACAAGTGTTAGCACGTCTGGGCGAGTATCATTAAGTACAGCCAATAAGGACTTGACTCCTGTTACCTACCAGCAGACAGCTTGCACAGAAGAGACAGAGGAAAGAAGAGATCCCAACCTTCCTCAGACATGCTCTTTGTCACTGTATGCAGTATTGTGTTTCAGACATCAAGTGTCTCGTTCAAGTATTTTCAGGGAAGGGCAGAAATAACATATTCCCCCCAGACCCTAAGCAAAATACAGTATAAACCTTCTGTGCGCCCCAGCTGAGCCAACTTTGTCCTTGGTAAAGAGACCAGCCCTGCAGGAGCCTACGGGTAGAGCTCAGTCAGTCCAAAGGGCCCCTCCTTAAACATCAGCTTAACCCAGGATCATCAGAAATGGACCAAATGCTGTCACCCACTCTGTACTCCTTAAAAATAACATTTTCCAATTGACCAACCCAGCTGCTGCTGTAGAAGTGTGCTACGATAGTCGGTCCTACACTGGGCTCACCAAGGCATGTTGGTAAAAACAGGAATGATGGACGAGGGGAAGGAAGGGTACCACAGCGTGCACATTGCAGGTCAGTTTCTAGCAGCTTCCCAGAGCCAGAGGCCGAGTGCAGCTCTGCAATGTGAGAGTCCATCAGCAAAGACAAAGGGTGGTTAAAAAAAAGAGGAAAAAAGAACTCTGCAGAGAGTGCCACGGATTGCCTCGATGCACACCCTCAGTAAGACTAGCACTGGGAAAGCTGGTAAATTTAAAAATGCCAGTAGCTAGAACATGTTTTCAACTCAAAAGTCCATGCGTAAAAATAAATAAAGAGTTCATAGCATTAGGAATCCTATAAGGCTTGCAATTATTTGCTAAAACTCATGCTAACCGGTAGCATCTAGGTACTAGCTAGCCGAGACTGCCGAGCAGAATTTATACTTCTTGTGGCCTTTTCTTTTTCTTCTTCTCCTTGTCCTCCTTTACAGACTGCTATTTACATTTGGCTTTAAATATGAAAATACTTGATAAACTTTATAAAATGTACATTTTAAAAATAGTTCTGAAAAACCGACTTGAAAAACAACAAAAAAGACCAAAACAAAAAACCACAAAACAAAACAAAACAAAAAAAAAACCCCAACACCCAAACCCCAAACTTCTGCACCAGAAATGTTAAGGGGAGGGGATCTTTGTAGTTTTCTGTTTTTTTGTTTTTTGTTTTTTTTTTTCTTCCCCCTCTGAATTTCTCTTTAGAAAAACAAGCAGAATCCTGCATCCCCTTCTCCCCCATCTCTTCCCTTGGGCATCTCCAGTATCATCCTGCAGAGCACTGTGCTCCTGGGAACACTGACCTGGAGGAGAGGACCCTTTCTTCCTCCTTGGCGTCCCACTTCCATCCCTTCCCCTTTGCATTTTCATGCCCCCTCTGTTTCACTGAATACTCTTTGGTTTAGGTATTTCCTTTTCCAAGTATATCACAATAGCAGCACTGGCAGTACTCAGCTGTTTTCACCAACGTTGACCCAGAAACTGCGACCGAGTCGCATTGCATTCAGCTCTCCATTACTTCCCCCCACCCCAGTCACCGCCTTCTACGTGCACTCAATCATCTGCCCTCTCCAGTCACCAAGTCTACGTTTACAATGTCAAATTCCCACCGTTTCACACCCAGATCCCATCTGACCAGACACCGTTTCATTGCAGGCATTTCTTTCAGGCAGGGCTGGAAGGGGCCAGCAGCCTTCACAGATATCTGTTTGCAGAAGACGTTAGACCTAGAACAAGCTGTTTTTTAATGGCATACAGTGATCCAATACTGTAACAGTGGACTAGAGTTGCTGTCCCCATCACCTCCCCTCTGCAGCAAACAGCCGTGCCACAAAGGCAGTGCATCCTTCAGCTTGGAGACACAGAGGCTCTACAGCCTGGGCAAAGGAGCCAAACACCACAGAGCCAAAGTGTGCTCAGAGCCCAGTGGTGCTTCTCATCCACCGGTCATTGATACTTGTGGAGAACAGGAGGCAGGAACACGCTTTACAGCCCTCACTTTTTCTGACACCTTCACCCTGCTGGAGAGAATCACCTTCACAAATCTTATCACCCCTGTGCCATTCCCAATCATCAGGAAAGTTTTTTTCCCTGTCCACTACCCTCTCACTTCCTCTATGGGAGGTTTATGCATTGGCTCTTTATGCAATGCCCTCTCCAGCCGTGCTGTGTTGCAGCTCTGGCCAGGTGTCACCCCAGCAGCACATCCAGTGGCTCAGGATGCTGGGGCTGAGATGGGGCACTGCTGCAGTGAGCAAGTGCAGGGGATGGGGGTCTGTTGTCTGCCATCACCCCGCTGTGCTTCCCCTTAAACAAGAAGGGGATTTCTTCCATTACAGAGGAGGGGCGTGGGGAGGACCTCTAGCTCACTATAGATCCGAGTCTTAAGCTTTTAGAATAAGGTGCAAAAATAAAAGTTGTAAAAAGAAAAAAAAAAAAAGAAATCAAAACGAACAAACAAAAAAAAAAAAAGTGTCTGAGGTTTGAAATTCTTTGTTTGTTTAAAGCAGCCTGTTCCTTTTTTTTTTTTTCCTTCTCTTTTTTTCTTTTTTTTCCTCTTTTTTTCTTTTTTTTTTCCTTAAATAAACTCCACTGTGCAAAACTGCATTTTCTTTGGTATCCTCGTAGGTAGTTTTAACTTAGTACTTTTCTTATGCGTCTATATAATATTTTATTTCATCGCTTCCTTTAGACAGAGAATTAAATTCTCCCCCCAAAATTCATACTTTTGCTGGAGGTTACTGATTGGCCTGATATTACATAATGCCCCTTATGTAATTGGAAAGAGAGAAATTGATTCTAGCTATCAAACTACTGGCCTCAAAAAAAGAGTTTAGACTTTCTGGCAACGTCGGCCTCTCTGAAGTGATCACGAGCTTTTCAACCCCAAAAAGTTCAACACTGACCTTTTTTTTTTCCTTTTTTTTTTTTTTTTTTTTTTAAATTACTCAAGAGAAAATAAAAACTACACTGCAACAAAAATAACCATTTGTGTTCATGTAGTTAGCAGCAGCTTTTTAAAAAATAATTATAATAATAATAATAAGGCAGATTCTTGCCTTTGTTATGCCATTAAAAACATTCTTGTTCCCTAGAGAGAAGCATTCTGGAAAAAGTTGGAAAAAAAAAAAAAAATAATAATAACCCAACCAAAGCTTGCCTGCAAGTTCAAGTTTTGTAAAAAAATATATACATAATTTATTCTACAACATATGTGCCTTCTGTTCATACTTAGACATGTTTAGTGCTTTGTGTTTAGAGTTCATTCTCTGTCGTCCCTCCTCTGAGGACAGCCCTCAAACCAGCCGGGGTTTCTCAGGTCTGCTTGCCTTCACGCCGCTCTTCAACAGTACCGTTGTCTGAAAACTGTTCTGGGCCAACTTCTCAGGTCAGCGTGCCTTTGACCGATAGCTGTTTATTTATTTTTCTTTCCTTTCAACCGAAAGAGAGAGGAATTGTTCGCCAGTCATATTTCCGATTCACGCCGCAGCGGCCGTGGCTCTAGGGGCACTCCTGCCTGGTTGTGATGGTCCATGTCGGGGTGGGTGTCTGTGCTCGTGCTTTCGGGTACCCCCGTGTCGATCTCGTCCTCCTCCTTGCTGGTGAGGGCCACTTCGTTCTCGTAGCAAAAGGAGTTTGCGTTCGAGAGAATGTACTTCTTTTCTGCTAAGTCTCTGGCACTGCAGATGGGTGTGTTGGGCACTTCGTATGTTTTGTGGAACCTCGAATAGTCCACTTTGTAGTAGTTCTTTTCTTCAAAGAGTACGGGCTCATAGCGGTGGCCCCAGAGGATTTCGTTTGCCAGATATGAGCTGCGGCACTGGGTAGTCATGGCAGTGGCTTCCACCATGCCCTCTAAAATGACTACAATTTCAAAGTCAGCATTGTCCATGTCTTGTTTGCTCAAGTCGTATAAAGGACTGTCTTCATCTATTTCGTGTACTATTGTAATTGGGGAGACTAGGAATATGCGGTCTATCCCACTGTCGAACCCTACATTGATGTCTATTTGATCCAAAGGGATGTACTCCCCTTCTGACGTGATCCTGGACTTGAGGAGCTGTGCTCGTACGTGTGCCTCAACCAAGTGGCTTTTCCTCAGGTTTCCGACACGCCACATCAGGCACAGTTTCCCATCTCTCATGGCCACCACGGCGTTGTGGCTGAAGACAAGAGTTTCGTTTCTCTTTTTTGGTTTAGCCATCTTTGCCATGACGGCACCAATGATGAAGGCATCAATGATGCAGCCCACTATAGACTGGAAAACCACCATGAAAACAGCAATGGGGCACTCGTCTGTGACGCACCTGAAGCCGTAGCCGATTGTGGTCTGGGTCTCAATGGAGAACAGAAAGGCTGCAGTGAAGCTGCTCACTTGAGAGACACAAGGCTTGTTATTTTCTTGGTTCTCCAGATCCCCGTGCAACAGCGCAATCAACCAAAACACACAGCCAAAAAAAAGCCAGGAGAGGATGAATGTCAGGCAGAAGATAACCAGCATCCACCTCCAGCGGATGTCCACGCAAGTGGTGAAGATGTCTGCCAGGTATCGCTGTCCCTTCTCACCCACGTTAATAAACTGGACGTTGCAGTGGCCATCTTTTTTGACAAAGCGGCTCCTGCACTGCTGCCTCGTGTGTACCTTACTTTTTCCATTCCCAAAGCCGTTGGCGACGGCCATGGTTGCCAGCTTCATGCCGTCCTCTTCCGAAGACACGATGCTGTAGCGGTTGGTTCGCACGCTGCCCATCACTACTGCTGTGGACTGAGGTGCTTCTGCTTTAGAAAACAGTCTAAGTTTCTGCAAAACCCTTTGGAGAAACAGTTTTGAAAGTTCTAGAGGAACACACACACACAGAAAAACTGGGGAGAGGCTGGAATCCCCAAAAGCCCTTGGATCAACCAAGGACAGTCTTCTGGCATGCAGAGTTAGCTTAACAAGTAACCGTCATAGAGAGGGCATGGTCTGTAAGAGAAAGAGAAATGGCATATTAGATCCTGGAGGAAAAGGATAATGAATCAAGCCTGTGAGAACCATGTAAAAAAAATCACTCCTCTGGAGTTGCAGGAAGTTTCTTTATTCTTAATGGCAGCATTTTCTGGAATGTGTGAGCTCTCTGAGCACAGTTCTCTATTGACCAAAGTGACATCATTACTGCAGAGCAGCCACTCTTCCCAAATGAGAGCCCTGAAATGATCATGTCAAACAAGTCTCTAAGCAATATTCCACTTCAAAGTTGGGCATGCAAAGAATCTATCTACTGTTTGCAATGGGGCTTTTTGTTTATTTTGCAACAAATAATTAGCATTAGCCTCCCTCTGTTCAAATAATACTGAAGCAGGTTTTTAAACGATGTGCAGTGTCTGTCTCCTGGACTGCTTTACCTATGCCAAACAAGAGAGTGTGCAAAGGGAAGACAACATGTACTGAGAAAAACAATAAAGTTGGAAAATGCAAATATCAGTTATTTCCATGAGATTACACCACATAGAACTTAGATTTTTCTATTAAGTGGGAGTTATAAAAGGAGTTGTGTGTTTTCTGTGAATGGCAGGAAGACAGGCTGCATCAGTGCCTTTAACTCCATCAATTCACTGCGTTTGGGCTGGTTTTTACACTCACATTAGGGTGAGTTGTAGGGAGCAAACTAAACATCATAATGGCCCTCTGTGAATAGGAATGACAGGAGGCTCCAATGGTGGGACTGCATGGGGGTAGGACTGCATGGGGGTAGGACTGCATGGGGGTAGGACTGCATGGGCATCTTCAGAACATCTCAAGGTCTTGGATGCCAGCAACTAAGGCTCAGCATAGAGGCTGCAGAACCTTCTTCCCGAGGGTAGAAGCTACCAGACTTGTTTCAGGGAGGTCTGGCTTAGACCCAGGTTTAGCTTTTAACAAGTGCGTCATCCATTAAGTCATGTACTGTATATCAGGAAATGTAATTGAAGTACTGCAGAGGATAAGAGATGCATTAATGCAACTGCTCCATCCATACATTCACCTCATGGAGGAAATAAAACCAAAACCAAGCAGCGAGGAATGTCTGCTATCCATTTACCCTAGAAGAGGAGACTTAAGTACTGTTTACATTGGTGGGGGATTAAATCACCGTCCTCTTCATAAATCAATATAATCACAACTCATCTGAGTTTGTCCCAAACCCAATACATCTATCGCTGCCAAAGAGCACAACCTCTGCCCATGGCACAGCCTCAGTACCACGGCTGCTCCTCTGACTCAGCCCAACAACTGCAGCAGATAGCAGTCCATCTCCTTCCCCCAGAGCCTCACAGAGGTGTTCCAGCAACTGAAGGGATTTCAAGCAGTTCCTCGGCCCTCCCACATCCTTCCACCGCATTACGAGGGCTTTAGGTCAGCAAACACTTGTTGGGAAAAAGAGCAGGTGATAAACAGAAAACAACGGCGTGCCTGCAGTTGCGTGCAGGATGTTTTTCCCTGGAGGATCTCTTTGAGTTTTACTTTTACCTTCCCTTTTTTCCTCACTTCTGTTTGTTGTGCAATGGGTCCCGCCGCCCACTTGCTGAGATTACTCATCTGTGACTGCAGCAGCAAACAAGACATTTTGGCAGCTTTGGATGGGTTCAGTTATGTCCCATTTGAGTAAAACTCTCAGCAGTTTAATTTATGGGATGGTATAGCCCTTACACAGCGTACGCAAGATAGTCAGATAAGTGTAAGGACTCACTTTTTCCCTCACACCTTTTTAATCCCAGGACTTCTCAAAAATACAAAGGAATTCTTTGAATGCTCACTTAAAAAAAAAAAAAAAAAAAAAAAAAAAAGGACTTGAAAGGACTTAGAGAAACCTGAGCAGAGGGTGCAAGTAAAATTGTTTATGCATTCCACATGCAAACATCCCCGAAAAACCACTGCATTGGTTCACAAATTGATCACTTTTCTAAACCACATCCTATAATTGCAGACATGTTCGAATTCCACATTTGGAGTCTGTTTTGTTCCGAGCTGATGGAAATACACAGCCCAGGAAACAGCTCATTCTGAAGAGTTTTATTTCCCCTCTGCTTTGTCTCTTGGATTTTAGAGGAAAAACTTGCAGCGGAGGGAAAGATAAGCTGTAAAGTCTCAAGTGTCAGAGCAGGCAGCCCCCCCCCCCCCAGCGAAAGTCTTGACCTGGGGACGTTTGTTTGAATTCCATAAATCACTGAAATCCTAACGCCAACTTCCTGCAGCAAGCTGGCTGCATTTACAAGCTTGGGAGCTGAGCGATGCAGCACACGCTGCTGCCATCCCATTCACTTCTACCTGCTGCACATCTGCCCAGCTGTGCTGCCTACAGCTGCGTGCTGCCGGGAGCGGAGCTGCACCCCTGGATGCTGAGATCCTCACAGCAGAGGTGTGACTGGGGACGCGCTTAGCCAAGTGTGCAGGCTGCTCCTTGAAGTTTACACACAACGACGCTCTGGCGTGCTCCTGCTGCTTGTGGGAGAGCTCTTTTATTTCTGCACGGCACAGATTGGCTCTTCCCTGTGAGCGCTCAGCACGGGGAGGATGCGAGATGGGACTGGAGGCAGCGGGTCTGCTCCTGGTCCTGCTCCATCCCCTGTCAGTGCTCACCTTGACTCACAAAGCTATTTCATTAGTTGTCCCCCAAGTCCCACAGATGATCAAGCAAGCTTGAAAATCTAACAGTACTTTTTATTTTGCTAATCCACCTGCTGCTCAAAGGCTAAATGAGCTCGTTCCCCCAGCATACCCCGGCAGCAATGTGTTGGAGGCACCGGAGATGCTCAGCTAGCTTGGGACCAGCTCTGCAATCCTCACCAGGCTAAAGAAACCAAGCCAGAACCCACAAACCAGCCCAGCCCTTTGTGTAATTGGGCCCAGCACACTGCAGCCAGGCACACACGCACGCGTGGAGCTGTGAACTCAATCATCACTAGGTGTGTTATTGTCATTAATGCATGCTACCTTTCCTGCTGGAAGAGAATGTGAGATTAGAGTGATGCAGCTTGTAATTACCAGCACTGGAACTGATGCAGTGTTATCAGGATGGGATGGGATGGGAGAGCTCTGCTGCAAGGGGATGCTTGGAGGAACAGAGGAAAGGGGGGCTGTGCTGTGTCTGCTGCATTTCTGAACTAAATTCAGTGCAACTCCCAAGCCCCCACTTAGCAAGCATCCCCCCTAAACGTTTCCCCAGAGGAAAGACATTTACAATGCACATCTAAACATCACAACCAGCAGCTCGGAGGGAATTTCTGCAGAAGGTCTGATACCCAGCAAAACCCATTAACTGCCAGAAGAGCAGAGGAGAAGAGGAGCACTAATGAGCACTCGGAGCAGCTATTCCCAGGCTGATGCCACGCAGCCCCGCACCGTGAGCCGGGCACATGTTGCTAAGAGAGCAGAAGCGCTACCTTAGCAAAGCCTTCCCCCGCTGCCCTCGGTAAACAGAACAAAGAATGATCGCAAGAGCAGAGCCCGATCCCACAGCCCGTGCTCATTGCTGGGCACGACCGCCCAATTGCGCTCCCCAGCCCCGGGGTCACCTCCAAGGCATTGCCCAGCACTGCTTTACCGGGACAGGACTCAGGTTACACCGAAGCTGTCTTCAAGGAGAAGGATCTGTCCTGCTCCAACAGGCAGTGGGAAGTAAAAATAAAATAAAATGGAAAAAAAAAAAAAAAAAAGAGAAAAAAAAAGCAGATGATGTAGGGAAATGGGTATGAAGAAACAGGAGAAAGGACACAAGTGGCGTTTGCATCTGCTATATCCACAAAGGAGCCGGGTTCGGGATATTTCTAGCTGATGACAAAATAGCTACGAGTGAAATAGCCATCACCAGGGGGTGTACTTGGTGCACCGGCTGGGAGGATGGAAAAGCAAACAAGTGTAAAGGTAAGGCTGGAGCGAGGAACAAGTGCTGCGGGCGGGCACGGTGCGCGGCCCCAACACCTGCAGCCCCGCCGGAAAGGCACAGAGCAGCTCAGCCCCCATCGCTAAATCTGTCGCTTCTTATCGGTATTTTTTTTCCTAGTCACGAACTAAATTGAAACAATGCATCCTCTCCACACACTCCCCAGCTGCAATATGGTTTCTTTCTTCCCATTCTTGGCAGAATGATCGCATATGAAGAAAACCCCACGTTCCCATAAAGCCAGTGAATGAAGCTACAGGTTCCTTTCATGTCCCTCTGAAGTATTTCGGACACTCCTCTATAAATGATGCATCTGATAACTCAGATTTGATAGTTTTGACCTCTGTCTTACACGGGAAACAACAGGCAAGAAGAGCAAAAGGGATGGAGCGGTGCTGCGTCTGCACGACGGAGTTGTCATGCAAACTTCCAGCCCTTCCCCCGAACAAAATATCTCGGGGGGAGCAGCTGGTGCATGGAAAGTTATGAACATAAACAGATGCTGCAAGCAGATGCTCGAGTGTTCCCAGCATACCTATCTAATTATTTGAGGCACCCAGAATAGCTCGTGTATGGTGCACGAGAAACGCAGGAGTTCCCCCTCCGAGCGGTTATGCCGAAGCGTACAGCAGATCCACGAGCACGAAAAGCGCTAACTCGACAATGCTGCATTAAGCCCCGACACATCGCATCGTCCCGACCCCTGATGGCACCTCGGGGCGTCCCGCATAGATGGGGAAAAGAAAGCGCTCCTTACCTGCCGGTGGCTTAAACAGAGGTGCTTAGATAGTTTAAAGGGTGTTAAGATCCGCGGGGACGCAGCAAGCCAAGCCAAGCCAATCCCAAGGTGCCCGCCGGCCGCCGCCGCACCGCTTGCAACTGAGCCACTCAATGAGCCGCTGCCCCCTTTTTGCGGGCTGCCATGTGATGTTTAATAGCGGCCCTGTCGGCCCCGCCCTCGCCGCTACCCCGCACCAATGGCAAACGGGAGGCCGGGCCGCACCGCGGGGCTGCGGGGCTGCGGGAGAACGGCTCCGGATCGGGGGCGGTGCGGGGCTTTGCGCCGGGAGATGCTGGGCTGTGTGCGGGGCGATGCGGGGCTGTGCGCCGGGAGATGCTGGGCTGTGTGCGGGGCGATGCAGGGCGATGCGGGGCGATGTGGGGCTGCCCCCTCTGGGCTCAGTGCCGCGGTAGATGGAGCGCAGCCCGCGGGGAACGGCCCTACCCCAGGACAGCCCCGCAGCTCCGGGCAGCACCTGCCCGCGGCTGTTACCCCTCCGGGGAGGCGTTCGGTGGGTCTGCTTATGAAGATGCCGGGTGAGGCTGCTCGCTCTGGTCTTCTCTTGGGCTCCTGTGTGATGCCTCGTGTAGTAAGGAACAATAGCGGCGTAAAGCAGTTTGGTTTCCTTTGGTAGTCGTGTTCCATCTTCACGAAATGCTGAAATGTGTGGTATCTAATCACAAAGACCCAGCCTTCACACACACCCGGAGCAAGTCCAGCACACTCCACTCCATCACTGCTCCTTAAACTGATATCTGATGTCCCTCTCAAAAGCAAAGTTCTGTCCCCTGGTCTAAGACCTCCTGGAGCAAGCAGAGTATTGGCGTGCTGCAGTGTTTGGGTGCATCTCTTTGTTCCATACATCACTTGTAG
Source organism: Centrocercus urophasianus (assembly GCF_019232065.1). Classification (NCBI taxonomy): domain Eukaryota; kingdom Metazoa; phylum Chordata; class Aves; order Galliformes; family Phasianidae; genus Centrocercus; species Centrocercus urophasianus. Next base: position 1,434,856 of record NW_024884978.1, read on the forward strand.
AAGGTTGTCCTGTCCGGCCATGGGTGAAAAGTGCAGAAATCAAAGTGGCATTTAATAGCTTGTCCTCTCTATGGTAGATGTGGCCTAAGACATCTGACAAAGAAAACAGGGATGAAATGTTTGGCCGGGAGCCTTGCAGAAACAAAAACAGCCTTGTAAGCATGCTCTGGAGTTTGCCAAACTCCAGCTCTGATGGACAGTGCAGGGGTGTGAGTTTCCGAGGCAGGTGTCCCCTGCACAGTGCTAACAGCTGAGCTGCAACACGGAGCCTTGAGCGGTGGGCTGGAAAAGTCAGAGTGAAGGTGACTGTCGAACGCAGAGCACACGAGGCTGTTGGAGTTGGTGAGGGCTCTGTGAGCTGCACCTGGGACTGCAACAGCAGCATCTGTAGGGACAGACAGATCCTCCCCTCCTTCCCGTGTCCCTGACAGGCTCCAAAGATGATTCCATGTTTCTACAGCAAAGCTTGCAGTCACTATTAGGTTACTTTAAGCTTTGTAAGCGTGCAACTCTGACATGAGCATGTCTTGAAATGCTCAATGAAAATGTTGTCCCCAAATGCTTTCTCGTGTAATGACACTAAGAAAACACTTTTTTTTGCTGTCATTTACAGTATGTGTTGAGTTCCCCATATTCTGAATGAGGAAGCATTGGTGCAGCAACAAACACAATGGCCAAATGCAGCTGCCTTTAGCAGCCCACAGCGTGGTGTGTGCAGGATGCATGGCTGTATGTGGTGTGGGAGCAAAGAAAAGACAAGTGATTGTGTACATTGAGCAACCTGACGTGTTGGGCAATCGTTGTTCCTGCATTGTTTTGGGTGATTCTATCCATGTTTAATAGGAAGAAAAGCTCTCTAACTTGGGCGAGTATCTCGTGATTGAGGAATAATAAAAAATTGCAAGAGGGAAAGACAGCAATTATTTCATCCATCCAGTAAGACTGAAGTCACCCACCAGATTTGAAGTCCGTAGTGGCAAATGCTACAAAGATTCATGGCAAAAAATCCCTTGTGTTTCTGAACGTGTCAGTGCAGCTAAAATAGCAACAATCTGACCCACCTTGATGAAGTATGTGCTCATCTAAATGGAGTGGAAATAAAGGTGCTGTGATACACCGAGGCTCAGAAGCACTCTGCTGAAAATACATGCAGTGTGCTGGAGGGTGGGTTGGACACATCTCTGCACAATGCCCACGAGATATTACCCATTAAAGCCTGACCTTGCAGACTCTTACTCAACCCTTACTCACCAAACTGACTGATTAACACTGCTAACTTACGGGACCCGAGAGCCCAGATCCACTGAGATGAGTAAGACTTATTCACAGCAGCACAGCCCTGCAGACCAGCGTTTCGTATTGAAGAAGACTTGAATGCACACATCAGGGCTGGTTTATAGCTTCCTTAAACTCCAAGCTGCTCTGTCCAGAAAGCTCTCGTTTGAATGAAATATCGATTTGAATCTATTACACAGATTACAGGAACTGTAACAAAGCCACCTCTCGCCTGCCTGAACTTCAGCAGAGGCACTTCCAAAGCCCTCAAATGGGGAAGTTGAAGTTACAAGAAAAGTTTCTAAAAAACTCTTTCCTGTTGCAACGAGCCAGGACAAAGAGGGTGAGGAACAGCTGAAAATTTAACCCTCAAGAGTGAGCGAGGCTTTGTTTGGCTTCCCTCAATGTTTTCTCTTTTAAGGCAGTCTGGGTGCGGGATATTTCACTGCCTCCTTTCTGATGTACTGAAGAGTTATGTGAGATGGCCTGAGGAATTTTCAGGGTAAGATCTGCTCTCTGCAGAAAGAAAAACACTCTCAGGAGATAAGAAGGGCGCTAGGAAAGCAGAATATTTATGTTTCATACGGGTGTAGGAGGTGTAAGAATAGGAGCATCCCAGGGCAGGATGCTTTCTCTGATCCATCTTGCAGCTCAGCCACAGCAGTGGAAGGAGAGGCTTTTCTCCTCACATTTCCTGAGCATCTCCTCAGTCTTGCAGAGATCTGCAGATGCCCCGTGGAAGCAAATTAGAGTTGTGTTGCAGGCACAGTTCTTGCCAATTGAAACCCAGAGGCTCTAACCCCTGTCTTGCTGCATGTTATTAAATTGGTTTTTCTTCTTGGCGGTGAAAGGGCCTAATTATCAGATTGCATTAGTCTTCATCTCTTAAAGTGGCCAAATCTGCTTTGGTTCTCAAGGATTTTATTGCCAGCTGAAAATAGCTTGATTGTATTGTACTTGCAAAGAAAACACAGTCTGGTCAAATCAAAGCCGTCAGTTTCCACTGGATGAGAAGAAATGCTGTAAATAAACTGTTGGGCTTTTTGTTGGTCTCACCATTTCCATGCATGTAAACTGGCACACGTTAGCCTTTCTTCTCTAACCGTTAAGTCAACTGGAAAAAATTCATCAGGAAAAGGTGGTTTTCCCATTCACAGTAAATCTCTGGGGTTTAGACATTAACTGGATCTTTATAGGTCTAATGCTGTGATCTCCAAGGAAAAATGAAGGCATGTTTGCAGTAGAAGGAATCGGTAAATCCAATGTAAATTCTGAAGGGAGATGGTTACATGTTTGATAAGACTTGAGAGAGCAAATAAATACATTTTGAACTTTGCAAGCAAAGAGGATATACAGAAATGCAGCCGGTGACACAGTTATAATGGATAATACTGTGTTTGTTCATGCAAGGAGTGAAATATGACAAAGGAAATTGAATTGTTTTATATCTCTGAGAAGAGTGGAATTCACAGAGCCTTCACATTTTTTCTCTCTTTCCCAGACACTGAGTGCCCAAAATCTTTGCTTAAGATTTCTGTCTGTCTTCTTCAGCCTGATTCTAAAATCAAACCACCAGCTAGTGACTGTAGTTTGAAATATAGGAGTATAGGCTTTCAGTCATTGCTACTGCAGATGGTGGATGTGGGAAGCAAGGTGAAGAAATGTTGAAATAATGAATTACAAAGAGTAATCCATAGCTAATGGTAACTATATAGCTAGAAATCCAAATGCAACCCATGAAGATCTGCCAAGGAAAACTTAACTTCCAGCACCATATTCCATGTGGTTCAATTTTCACTGAATTAAGGTGCCTCATTTAAAGAATCTTTAACTTCCAGCTAAAGTTTTAGACCCGAAAAGATATGGTTAAACACAAAAAAAGAGAATGGAGAGGGGAGCTCTTCCAAACTCTTACCTCTACAGGGTCAAAATCCTGTAATCAAATAAGAAATGTCAGTCTGTTATTTAATGTATGCCTTGCACAGTCTTCATTTACTGGAAGCTGTGCTTTAGCAAGACAGTTATATAAACTTTTAGTTATCTGTTTCCATAATTTAGGATTATGGATTGTCTTTGGGAAATGCAGTGAGCTCCAGGGACAGCTAGAATTATTTGTGATGTTGCAATGTTTTTTAATTCAAATCACTCAGCCCTCAATCACCTGTGGCACTTCGTCCTCCAAGGCAGCATATGTCCTCAAAGGGGAATATATGTTCAGATTAATGAGAGGGGCCTTAGTGTAAGTGATAAAACTGCCCAATGATTTATATTTTAATAAGGATAAAATTTCCCTATGAATCTCAAAGTTGCAAAATGATTTTCTATGGTTCCCATTCTTTGGATGTCTCAAGGGAAAGGGAGTTAATGGTTAATAAACCAGCCAAAGTGGTGAGAACATGCCCACGGAGCCGACATAGGGAACGTGACAATTCCTGGAAGGAAAAGGGTTAAGAGCCAGCAACTTACACATACAAAATGATGTGACCACACTTTCATTCTCTGACTTACAGCTTCAGTTGTTTAGTTTTATTAGTGTGCCAAAATCAGGATAGGCTCAGGCTCAGCTGAACAGAATAGGGCAGGAATATCTTTGCATTTCTCTGGGTTGCACATTTGTAGTTATGCAAATGCTGTGAAGAAGCAGCAGGGCTGTCATGGGAGCAGGTCCTCACTGGGTTTACAGCTCTCACCTTCCCATGGGCTCTGAGCAGCCAAGGCACCTGCTTGCTCAAAAGTCCACGTAGCGTTCAATCAATTTTCCAACCTACCTTTTGGTGCTGTGTACCAGAAAGGAAGGAGCAATGTTACCAGCCTGTATTCCCCCTAATTCCACTTCTGCTGCAAGGGATGAAGCTGAGATCTGCTTTGGTCTCTGTTACATTGTGTGTCGCCACAGGCAGAAATATGATAATAAAGAACAAAAGCAAAAAATGTGGTAGAAAGTGCTAGAAATCTGTAACATACAGTATTCCTTCACCTATCCTACCAACTCATTTATTTTCACCTGTGTGATTCACTTCCCAGGTGATGCTTGGCAATTCCTGAGGGAAAGATGATGTGAATACATGGGTACACACTGCTTCCTGCTTCCAGGAGCAGTAGGATATACTCAGAAGTGACTGAAGTTCTCTGCCTTGCAATGTGCATGTTGTATTTTATGCTGCTGGTCATTCATTATCTACCACTGTGCTTTACTGCCTATCAGTGTGTTCACTCAAGTGAAAACGGCATCGATAAACTCGGAAGCATATGGTTTGTGTTAACAGTGCTCTGTGCATAAGCGACTGCTCTCCTCACTCTCTCACATTTTCTGCTTTAGTGTAGTAGCTGAGATGCAAATGTCCTCAATGTTTTCTATCAGTTTGTACCAGAAGCTTTAAACTCGCCTGCAGTGTGTGGCCGCAATGTAAATGACAATATCAGAGTTTATTTGCTCTCCCGGAGAGCAAATAAACTTTGCTGAAAACAGAGGATTAGATCATTGGCCATTGTGGAAGGAAAAATGGCAGCATACAGTAGCAAACAAGCTCGGATTTCCTGAGGAGCCGACGCTGTGCCGATTTACATCCAATGTGAAACTCCATCTTGACGACCCATATTGGTGCTGCCTGGCCCGGGGCATTGCAGCCTCCAAGCAAATCCTCTCCAGCACAGAACACAGAGGGGCTTGGAAGCGATGCCACCCTGAGCTGGCACATCTCCCTGCCCTGTGCTAAGCCAGGAGTGCTGTGGAGAGCAGGCACAACATGGCAGCCCAACCCTGCTCGTAACGCCCGCGTGGCTGGGAAGGAGGTTGAGAAATGTAATTAGCTGGCACCTTCCTAGATTTCCCTTAAAACTAAAATTGAACAGATGAGTAAAATCGTACCAAGCTCAAACCGTTGGCTAAGCTTCCTGATATTGTTTTTGACTGATTATTTGGACTGGTCCTTCAAGGCCCACCCACTAAAACACCTCTGTCGTTTGAAAAATCTGTCGTCAGAGAGGAAATAATCTTCAGCAAGAAAATACCGCAGTTTCCTTTCTTTTTCTATCGTAATCTTGTGCTGCTTATTTGCTTTTCTGATGTCATTTTGTGCCTCCAGGCTGATTTCTACCTCTGGTCTGTGCAGATGCAGAGGGGAAGAAGGATTCCCCACCCACCCCCGGGCATCCTTCATTAAAACTGCACGTCCTGCACCTTTGGGCCCTGATTAAATCACATAGAGAGAGGGAAAGGGTGGCCACAGAAGGAGCCTTTCCCCTGTTTGGTGCTAGTAGATGTTGTGCCCGTGAAGGCATGAGCCATGCATTTCTTTGTAATCTCTCTAATACTTCAAAAGTTGGCTTTGATCCTCTAATATTATTTGAGCTACTGCCCAAACCCTATTAAGCAACCTTGTGACAGAGACTGGAGGCAAAAGGATTGTGCCGTTTCTCATCAAGTATTAAAAAACATGGAAGTTCATGAAATGTCAGAGTTGCTGCAGCCCACGGTTACATCAAGGCCTGTGGTGGCACTGCAGGTCCTGAGGTCCTGGTGGTTTCCAGGGGCTGTGCTCGCTCTGCCCATGCAGTGGGTGCTGCAAAAGTGGTGTGCGTGGCAGGGCAGGGCTGCTTGCAGGGCCCTCCCTGCCTGCAGGCTGACGCAGCTCAGAGCCGCCTGCACTTCGTTGTTGGCGTGAAGCGATCTGCAGAAATATGCTGTCAGGCTCATGAGGAAGGCGATCTGATCAAGGGAAGGTCACACTGCTGAGTCCTGAGACCAGAAACCCACCTTCACTCAGAGCAGTGCATAGATCTCCGTGTTTTGCTTTAACCTCAGTTCAGCTTCAGAGCCAAATGCCTGCCGAGGACACTCGTGGTGGCTCAGGCAGGAGGGACGTTCAGCACTCAGGTTCTGACCTCATTGTGGCCTTCCAGTATTTGAAAGGAGCGTATAAACAGGAGGGAGAATGACTGTTTATGCGGGTGGATAGTGATAGGACAAGGAGGGAATGGTTTTAAACTGAGACGGGGAGGTTTAGGTTAGATATTAGGAGGAAGTTTTTCACACAGAGGGTGGTGATGCACTGGAACAGGTTACCCAAGGAGGCTGTGGATGCCCCATCCCTGGAGGCATTCAAGGACAGGCTGGATGTGGCTCTGGGCAGCCTGGCCTGCTGGTTGGTGACCCTGCACATAGCAGGGGGCTGGAACTGGATGATTATTGTGGTCCTTTTCAACCCAGGCTGTTCAATGACAGTGACAATCAGAGAGTGAGGGAGACAGCAAGAGAGAGCTGAAGAGAATGAGCAGAGCCTCGCTGTGTTGCTTGCTGTGCTTCTGCAAGGTGCTTGTGTTCTATGACAGCAAAGGTGACACAAAAACCTCCATACAATAGAGCAATAGAACAGGGCTCAGTGGACCAGTTTTGTTCAGCCCTTCCTAATGGGGTGACTCCAGGATGGAGTGCCAGCAGTGCCCATAATTTCTGGGTGCTTTGTTAAGAACTCTCCTGCACATTTTCAGAAGTTGGAAACCACCAACCAGCTCAGCTTTCCTTCATCACCATTCCCAGTTCTGGTCACCAGGTAAAGGCAGGGTGGGAGCACAATAAATATAAACCCTTTGACTTGAAAGCAAAAGTGAGTGCTGCAGAGAGCTGTTTGCTTTTCATTATTCACACTCTTCAGGCTCTGGCAAATTGCTTTTCCTCCAACCATACTTCACTCTAATTTTTTCAAGCTGAACTGGTTTGGATAGAATAAATATCTGCTCTGAATCCTCATTAGACATTTCAATTGACTTTGAATCTTTTTGGAAGGACCAGAGAGAAATAGAAGACTTTCAAGCATCTTTGTGCCTTTGGTGTTTGGAAGTGGCTTCTCTCACAGGGGAGAAAAGAAAAGAAGCAGATCTGTTTGAGTAATTTAATCTGTGTAAGGTAATTTACTACAAGGCAACACTTCAGTGCTCAGTGCTTTTTATTTTCCAGCACACAACTATCCCTGACCTTGCTCTTTTCTAACCCCACTTGTGTGTCAGCTAGCTCTGTAAGAAGAAGCCTCCCCAAGGAGAAAATCTACAAGTCAAAGTCATGATTTCCCATGCTCAAAAAGGATCCAGAAGACTCAGCAATCAGCAATACGCATCTCCTCCCTTCATATGGTTAGGCTGTTCCAGTGTTTTCATCATCTCTGGTAAAATTAGCACTATAGTAATTACCCTGTGCCAAACATCAGCTGGTGAAAGTGCACATATTTCAGAGCGAAGAAACTTGAGATGGAATTGGTAGGCACTGCCCCACTTATTAAGGCTGATATAAGGAAAGTGATGGGAGTTATTTCAGTCCCACATCCACACGTGTAGACATATGCACTCGTATGTGACGGATTTTCCCTGCTAGAGCTTGGCACCCAGCTTCCTGCAAGTTGCCAATGCCAGTGTAAGGCTTTCACAGTCATCCCTGCACATCTTTGGTCTTCTGTCCTACCAGCCAGAGGTTTGCTGGAGGGTTTTGGGAAACAGCTTGTGGCTGTGGGGGATTCGGAAGGGCTAAAGTAGGATTCAGAAGGACTACATTTGATATTTCTCCTGGTGCTCCTCTAAAAAGATGGATAAACTGGAAGGAAAGAGGAATAGTGTCCAGTGAGCTTATGGTTATGTGCCCTCCAAGCAGAGTGGCTGCCAGCTGAGGAGTGACACCGTGCTCTGCCCTTTTACATGACACCAATGGCAAGGGAAAGGTGGACTTTTTGCCTATGGAAAAATGAGATCACTGAGGAGAAAAAGTTTTCAGCAATACGCACAGCAAGTAATGAAACATCTGCAGTGAAGTACTTACCAGAGGACTCCTGCCAGGCTCATATCCCACCACAGGTCACTCTGGAATCTGTCCTATTGAATTTGGTGGGGTCACCTTTACTCAACATGAGTAAGGCCCTTGACCCGGGTGTGCAAGGAAGCCTCCCCTATAGTACACTCACCAGGGGCTGTTCTGATTTCCACTTGAAGACCTGAAATGAGACCTGCCCGCTTATACTCAAGTTATTTTTCACACCCTTCTCAGGGCATGCTTATCTCAATGAAACATTTATCAGTCGAGGTTTTGAAAACTTACAACACACCCAAAAGGCAACCCCACCCAGGAGACACATTTCAAGCCACAGCAAGCAGCAGTGACACTGGGGAAGCTCTGGGACCGTCTCCTCTCTATGCTGCTTTGCACAATGGTCACACAGAGGCTGCCAGCTCATTTTGGCACCTGGGCTGAGCACGAATCATACCGAATGAACATCGGACCAAAAATAGTTCCTGCCCTGTCAGGCAAGTCTGAGAGACACCCTGTGATCAAAGATGGGGAAGCAGACACAATGCCCAGTAGTCGCAGCAGAGCAGCTGCCTGACACTTGTGGAGCTTCTTCCACGCACTGCTGCGAAGGAGAGCCTGAAGAAAGGATGTGAAGGAGGATGATGATATAGATGGCTCAGCAGATGTTTCATTGGAGCTACTCCCATGCGTGAGAGAACGCACGAAGCTGTTCAATGGAAAATGTGCGTTCAGAAGTGGACATGGCACTGAATATGAGATAATTATTAAGGCATTTCTATTTTGGAGCTCTTCTGTGTGTAGTTTTACATAATAAATGTTAGCGTTGCCTTTCTACACGCACACACGATCCCCGGCGCAAACAAACAACAGCTTTTTTGCTTCTTGTCACTGATACCTCTCGAAGTTAAGTATCTTTGGCCACAAATAGATCATTGCCCTATTTGAAAAGTTCCTAGTGGAGTGTAGCCAGTTTTGACTGGCTATATATACCTAAGCTGGCAAATCGAGCAACCTCTCAGCTTTTGCTTCTATATATAAAGAGGAATGATATAGAATAAATCAGCTGGACGGAGCATATGTCATATCAATTTTTATACCAAAATTCTTTGCTTTATGAGTCGGCTTTAGAGCCTGAATGGGCAACTATAGGAAGCCCTAAACTCAGGTTTGGATGGGATGGTCCGGCAGTACTAGGAACGTTAAGTTGCCAACAGGTTTCCACGTGCCATTTAGGGATGGCTGAGGAATCAATTTCCGTGGGCAGCAGCTGTGCCTCCTGAATTATTTTAAGTCTCAGGTAGCACCGTAAAGCTGACCCCTGAACAAGTGCTGGAAAAGCATACAGAGAGATATGTAGGCTTCAGTCGAACTTATGGCCCTCTGCTCGTAGCAGAACCCAGTGGGAAGCCCCGTCGGTGAGCGCAGGGCCGTCCTTTCGTCCCCCTCCATCCACCCCAAGCCACGCACCGCAACAGCGGGACAGGGCCCTGCGCGGGGGGGGGGGGCGATGCGGCAGTTCCACTGGCGGCCACCAGGTGGCGCTCAAGTGCCCCGGCGCGGCCGCGCTATGAGGCAGCAGCGGCGGAACGGGGTGGGCGCTGCCGCGGGGGGTCGGGGCGCGGGGGCTTCCGATAGTGCCGGGTAACTGCGGATTGAGGAGCGTGAAAGGCTGACTGACGGCAGGCAGTGTCACAGCTTCCCAAATCTCCTGGCTTTCTAGGGAGCTTGGAATGACTGGACCCGCTGCAGTTTTTTTCCCGATGTTTGTTTGATTCCCTCTCAACCATTCAGACTGGAAAGATTTAAATTCCAGGAGTGCTGTTACTTTAGGGCCCGTGAAAGCATTGATCCACGCTTTGCAGCCCAGACTGAAGCTATAAATGCTCATTGTTTCATTCGTGTTTCATTTCTGTCCTGCTTCCTGCTGTCTGAGTGGAAGTGAATTTACTGCCAGCTGCCCCCTGGGCCCACCACAGAGACACCAATTCCCTGCTTGCAGGTTCCCAGCTGGAAACCAGTGAAGATTTAAGAGCTAAAAAGGGCTTACAACCAAATGTTGCATCCCACACAAGCGCTTCTGATACGCTGAGTTGTGCCTCTTATCTCCTGAACCGAGTGTAACCGTACCAATGTAATGCTTTTGCTAGACAGGCAGCTCAAGTCAGACCTCCCGTGCAGTGTTTTAGAAACAAGGAATAAATGAAGGGATGTGTATTATGTCCCACATCTGAAAATCAGCTTCACATGAAATATGCACTAAATGATGCATAATGATACATGATAACGGGGAAGGAAATGCCAGCTGCCTTAATGAATGGTGGTAGGCAAATCTGGAAAAATAAATTATAGAATGATCTTGTATTATATTCCCTTTGTCATAAACTTATTCTGACCCAGAACAATACTGCTGCTCTCCAATAGAAAATAACTGAGACACAGCTATAATCATGATACAGGAGTCCAGCGCTCGCTGGTTTGTATTTTCTCTTTGTTGCTCACATTTTGCTTCATCTGGTAAATGCTGTGGACAAGGCAAGAACAGAGTGAACTGCTTCCAGCTAAGGCAGGAGGAACAGCCAACCGCTGCCTCTGGGCGGCTGGGAAGAAGAAGCAGAGCTTCAACCCAACGCTTTGGTTTTCTCTTGAAGGGAGAGCAGGAGGGTGCTCGTGCTTCACTTCAGCTCCCGACCTGTAATGCAGCCAGGCACTTTCTCTGGGACTTTGCTGGGTTGTTTTGTCCATTTCAGTGGGAATGAGTTGAGGATTAGGGCTGTTTTTCTGCCATGACAATGCATGTATTGCTTTTGCTGGGTTTCTGAGAAGCTTGCTTGCTCTGCAAGGGGGATGAATGAAAGAAAGACGGAGAAACCTTGGAGAATATCCTCATCCAGAGCAAGCAGATGAATGTAGAAAATTCTCCCTTCTACTCACCCAAAATAACAGTACAACAGCATACTGCAAGTGTCTTTCCTAGATCCTCCCCTAGACAAAGAGGACTGGCCCTATCTAAACGTACTTAAAGGATTCTCTGCACTTAGTGCTCCTCCATCTCGTTCCCATTTTATCCACCTGGCATTCTCAGATGTCCTTCATCAGGTGAGGATACTGCTTTGCAAGCTCTAGATGCAAATACTATGCACCAGGTGTGCATGTGGATGTCTGTGTGGTGGGCTTTGGGAACTCACATGGAACTCAGAATTTATGTGTGGCTCCTTCCACCAAATAAGCAGAATTCACGTTAAGAAGCTGCAGCAAAACGTGTTTATAACTTTGTGGTTTTGCTCATGGTTTGGCATCTTTTAAAGTCAAAAGCCTACTCTGCACCTTATAACCTTTCCTATGACTTCTGAGTGTATAAGCTGTGGGAGCTTAAAACAGTGACCGAATGGAAGGAAAATAATGTGTGCTCTCACAAGGTGTGTGCGGTAAAGGCATGTTCTTTATTTCTGTTTCTTTATTCACAAAAATGCAACACATGCTTTACTATACATTATAATACATCTTTTTATATACTCTGATAAATGAAATTAAAATATCAAACAGAGAAATCCAGAGAAAGCCAGATGGGTTGAGAGCAGTGGTTCAAAGAGTATCCTGTCTCCAGCACTGGCTGGTATCAGATGCTGCAGATAAAAGTAGGAGAAACTGTATAGTAGCCTGTTACGAATTAACATGCCCAGGAGAAAAGTTTCTTCCTGACCCTCATCAGTTAGTGGTTGACTTATATGCCAAAGCATACATTACTATACACACTCACGTATTTATGTCTATCTATACCAAGAAGCATGTGACCAAATGCCAAATCAGGCTCCTGGTACTTTCACTTACAGGAAAGTCATTCCAAGGAAAGAATTTTCTTCACCGCAAGAGGCTCACACAGTGCATTGCTGGGAGAGGGAAAGCTGCAGTTCACAGCTTGGTAAGGGAAACTGCCTTTACAAACAGCACCTGAACTGTGTCCCTTTTGAAGATAACTGGGCAATTGCGATTGTGTATCTCAAATCTCTTAAGTAGAGTTACCTATATCCACCTGCACCAAGATTACACACCCTCAGCCTGTCCTGCCTTCTTTGCAGCAGTGCTCCCTAACTCCACCTTCCATCTGTTTGGGTTCAGTTTAAGCCCACATCTTTCTGTCCTGTCCACCAGATACGGAGTATCCCTCTCTTTTGATGCTAGTGATGCTTCTGCATATGAAATGGGCCAATTAATGAGCTTAAGAATAACAACCTCCACTCAGGCTTCTTAATACGCTTGGTTTTACCCAAAAGGGATCACGTAGCATCCAGAACTTGTACAAGTGTGAGCAGAAAGAAATGCATGATACATTAAAATAATGCAGTAAGTTCCAGAAAAGGAAAAGGGAAAGGAAGAGGGAGAGGAGAGGAGAGGAGAGGAGAGGAGAGGAGAGGAGAGGAGAGGAGAGGAGAGGAGAGGAGAGGAAAAAGCAATCAGTCTGCTGGTTTTCTTTTCATTAAATGTGATTAGCTCATAAAAACTTTGAGTTAGTCAGCATGATGGGAATGACTCATCAGACCTAATTTTAGCTGCTTAGAGTTAGCCAGCATTTCCAAAACAGTCATCTCATCTCCTTCAACAACAAACAGGGATGGATGAGCACTTCCAGCATAATGCCATCCTATTGCCTTCAGCTCCCCAACCACTCAGGTGGGGATGGAATGGACTCCTCTGTGAAGACAGAGCAAAGTTACAGCACTACAGAGAGCCTTGGCCAGTAGGTGGTACTTCACCTCTTGGTGGCTGAGGTCAAGTGAGATAAATTCCATTTTAGGCAACCATAAATTCAGAGTCAGTAACTTTTACATCAGCAGGATAATGAAACATAACATAAATTAGATGTGATCGTCATCAGGGGGGAAAAAAAGCATGATGAGATATTGTATATCGGATAACAGAGATGTGCAGGGTGTGGAACTTCCATGTCATGGCAACTTCGAAACACTGACGTTTTCTTTCTTTTTCTTTTTGCAAATGGAGCTGACAGCTGAGTGTGTTGAATTTCTCTGCAAAGGATCATTTTTACAGTCATTTCAGATGAATAAACATAGTTCATTTTGACAAAATCATGCCTTTTGGTCTCTAGATTTAACGATTTCTTTCTAAAGCAGTGTAACACAATAAAAGCAAAAGCAAGACTGGCATTCTGAAATGAAAAGGCATTTTGATGTTAAGAATGGCAAAGCTCCCTCTAAAACCAGGCTGCTCTGTCCTGAGGCTTAACACGATTGTGCTGATTTTCACCTCAGGCTCGAGATTCTATTTTGATTTCTGAAGAGTGCAAAGGAGCCCATTTGACCAGCCTTCCTTGCTGACAGAGCCAAGCCTGCATGCAGCACCATAGCATGCAGCTGACAGAGCACATAGATTGAATTGTGAGGCTGTGGCATTACTGGGAGCAGCTCATGACAAAGAAATGAGAAAAGCTCTGCAGGATCTCATTGGGTATCTCAGAGAACTGAGGGTATAAGCAGGTTCTCAAAGCTACTCAGTAACACTGGGTTCCAGTACTGCCAGTTCGCTCCCTCTTACATAGAACAGCCCTGCATGTTCCCCAGTGCAACCCCAGGAAAGGGGCTTCACCTGAGCTACCAGAGAGGGGCAATTGTCACACAAGAGCAATCACTTTCTGTGATAGTAGGGGAAATTCAGAGCCTCCCAGAGGGGCAGGGAACTGAACTCCCAAGTAAGTTAGGCAGTTTTGAAATGTCTGACCTAGAGGGCACGCTGCATTGTTCTAGTTCTCTGCATAGATCTTTATCTCTCTCTGGGTGTCTTCAACATTAGTCCCTCCAGGGTAATAAAGTTTAGAATAAGTTTGCTCAAGCACAGTAGCTGTCTAGTCAACCCAAATATAAGCTGTTTTCTTGTGCCAGCACTAATCTGTTACTGATACCCACACTAACCATTATGAAGCTCCTTTTAGCAGTATTTTAATGTAGGCATGCTGACAGCGTGAGGCTTATAATGTAAATACTTGTGCACATGAGTTCATTGTTTATACTCTAAAAGCTATGCTAGGAGAAATTGTTGGAACTGATTTTAATTGCAGTGAAAAGCTAGATTTGTGACTCCAGCGATAGCCTGCTTAAGGTCACAGCTGCTTTCTGATAAGATGCTTTTCCAGAAGGCTGACTGACAGTTGCCACTGAGTCTTCTGGATCTTCACAACTAGTGATGAGGGCAACTGCACTAAATGATTTCTGGTTTTCACTTAATGATTTGATTTCTGTCACTGATGTCTCTGCTTCTTTTTCCAGCATCTTCTCTGCTCGATTCCATTCTTGCTCCTTCCTGTCCAGCTGCATGGCACTGCAGTGAGGAGCATAAACCTCTGTAGTTTCCTCAAACTGCAAGCAATCCACTTTATAGTATTTCTTCTTTACATGTAAGACATCATTAAACCTATAGCCCCAAAGAATCTCTCTGGGCACGTACGAGCTTCTTGACTGATGTGAAGTCCCTGTTGAATCCCCTGTGTAGACAAATGTGACCAAGATCTCAAAGTTGTCCTTGGCCAAAGCTTTCCGGTCCAGACCATACAAAGGACTCTCACTATTAATTTCATGCACTACTGTCACTGGTGTAACAAGTATGATCTGGTCATTCAGCAGCTTCAAGTCTTTGTATTCCATTGTCATCCTTCCTTCCTTGTCTTCCTTGTAGCGCAGGAGCTGAGCTCGTACAGAGCCCTCCACCATGTGGTTTGGTCGGAAATCGCCGATGCGCCACATCAGGCAAAATTTATCATCCCTCAGGCCTACCACAGCATAGTAGCTGAAACGAATGGTTTGGGCTCTTTTTCGAGCCGTGGCCATTTTAGCCAAGGCTGCTCCGATGATGAAAGTGTCTATAATGCAGCTTAGTACTGACTGCAGGATAACCATCAGGATTGCCACAGAGCACTCCTCTGTAACGCAGCGGTAACCATAACCAATGGTCGTCTGGGTTTCGAGGGAGAACAGGAATGCCCCCATGAAGCTATGGACATTTGCAACACAGGGGGTTGTTTCTTCATCATTCAATAAATCTCCGTGTTGCAATGCTATCAGCCAGAAGACCAGTCCAAAGAACAGCCATGACAGAACGTAGGACAGGGAGAAGATGACAAACATGTGACGCCACTTGATGTCCACCAGGGTGGTAAATATGTCCACCACGTAGCTCTCCCATTCCCCAAAGATGTGTTTGAAGTACACATTGCAGCTGCCATCCTTGTGGAGAAACCGCTTCTGCTGTCTTTTCATCCCCCTTTCTGGGCTTTTTTTGCAAGAGCCTTTGTAACTGATCTTATTTCCCTGTATGTTTACAGGCCTATAGCAACCACTCTGTTCAGTCATCTTTCTCATATCTGCCTCGTGGCATCAGTTTACAAGACACACTTGTGGTCCCAGGGGCTATTTGTTTCCTTTGTTCATTGGAAATCTATGAAATAAAAGAAAAAGTTCATTTTTGTTTTTAATTTCGTATGCCAAACTCTGTAAAACTAAAACTAAATACACTCTCTGGCCATCATGAGCAATTTTCTGAAGAGTACAAACTCTGACACTGATTACGCCATATAGCTCAAAAACTCAGAAATTCAGCTAGAAAATCAACCAGCTAGAAATGTCCACATCAATCTTAAAATCTGTTATTTAGATGTAAGCAGAATCCAAAACTTTTGTGGTGACCCCACTGTATCTCTTCCAGAGTTCTGGTGAAGTAGCAATCAAATCAGGATGGGCTTTCATGAACACTCACAGGGATGGCATGAGCTCTCTGAAAGGTAGCCAAGCATTTAGGCTTGTTCCTTTAGTCAGTTTAGGCATTTAGTCAGTTGTTCCTTTTTGTTCTGTGTTTGTTTTCCCACTCTAGAAGAAATGCCTAGGTAAACGTTCTCATTCAGCCATAGAATACAGTGTCATGGACCGACAAGTTCAGCTTTAACCAGAAAATGTTTCAACCACACATTTGTCATTATTGATATTTCAATATGGCACAGAAAAAAAGATGGGTCAAGCGATTTCTTTTTACTGATCTAGAGCTAAAGAAATACATTTGCAGCCCACGGGAAAAAGAAACCTCTCTGAGGTCCTGCAAACCCTCACAAATAATTCCTTAAAACAACAACAACAAAAATCCAGTTGCCAAGAAGTGTTTAGATTTTTATTAACGAATTTGGAACGAACATGCGCTAACAAAATGTGTGGATGGCACAGCTTTAGAAAGTGATGTGAATTAGGAGATTCCTCTGTCAGATCAGAGAAAAAATTGATGTCTTGGCAGATTGTAACCGTATGAATTTCAGCAGTATGAAGTGCCAGGCTGTGCATTCATTGACTAATAACAAGAGTTTGTGTTAGAAACTGAGACCTCGTCAGTTGAAATCCATTAAAAAGCAAGGACTTAGCTGAAGTGATACAGGATGCTTATGAATTACTTGTAGGATACAGCACTGAAAAAAGCAGATGCCTTTTCCTACAGCTCTCCAACTCATTCTACTATATCCCAACCCCTAACACATATAATGCTGAAAAATCCGAAGCATGTACCACTTTTTGAGGAAAAACTCTCATTTTCCAAAATTGTAAGCTTTCAGTGGAAAAATGGCAAAGACTATTCCCGTTTTTAAGCTGGTTTCATGTGAGAAGAGTTCAGATGTAGGCATACAATGAAGCCAGAGTATTCATGGAAAATGAATTTACAAAAATGATTCCCAGCCGTAGTCTTTTTTTCTCAGCTCTTCATTCACTTTGCAAACGTATAAATGACTGCACACAGTTGCAGAAGAGAGTCAGGCCCATAGAGTGTAATATACATTGGATGGACTAGATTAACAGACTGAGAAAGCTTCTCCCATCCAAGTAACAATGACAAGCATGCATAGACACTATTCCAAAAACACTTAAAAGCCAAACATAGTTTCCATTTCTTTTTTCTTTTCTTTTTTTTTTTTTTCTTTTCAGTACAGAAATGAATGTGACATATGGTGTCGTAGCCTCAGAATGTGGCCTGCATTAAAAAACACAACATTAATGTTTCCAAAAATACTTCTTGGAATACAGTCTTTGGAAACATTCATATGACTTGCTTTACTCATTGCTTTAAACAAACACTTTAGCTTAGTCCATTGACGACTCCTGACCTAACATCTTATAAGTCATAATTAACAACAAACAAAAGCTAGAAACTGTTGTGCAATTGTTTGAAGAAGCTCATGATGTGAGGTGTGAAAATGAAGCACATTGTAAGCAGGAGTCAATATGTCATTATACACAACACATACCAAGGGTTATGCTGTTATTCTTATTGACTGCTTCGGACGAGCGTGCCTTTAAATTACTCACAAACATCTTGCTGCTCTAAACAGAGCTCCGAGTTCATGAAAAAAAGACTACTGAGTTGATTCCACTTGCTGCTGTTGCCTTCAGCAAATAATCTTATTTCAGAAATGGTGTTTTGCTGGTACCATCTTTAAGTACTGATGGTATTGGCAACAGCGATAGACTGTCAGACATGCAACTAAGTGGAAAAGTCCACCCAAATTGTACAGTAGTCCATGATGCACTGGAGAGAACTCTGTGATTCCTCATGCATTAAGACCCCACCCTACTTAGGGTCCTTCTTAAGCACAGGTGGTGGTTATATATATATTCCTGTGAGTGCCTCAGGTGGGGTTCTGACTGGTGTAAATGAAGCCATGCATTCAGATGCTGGACTGGATTTTGCAAAACAATTGTATGAGTATGCCTATAATATATAATAAATATATAACATAATATACAAAATAATATATAACATATATATATAACATACAACATACATAGCATTTAACATATAATATGTAATATATAATATATGATATAGAGAGAGTAGATCTATAAGAAGAAGAAACATGATGCAGAGCCTTTTCAACCAGAACCAAATAATCTACCCCTGGAGCTAGGTGGATTAGAATAGAATCAGTGCAGAGGAAAAGTAACACATATATTGCTCTCAGTTAATCTTTCTCCATCGTGTTGAAAATTGGCTTGCTCAGAGCCATTTGGCATTGTGCAGTGGAGACGTGCCCCAAATGACCTAAAATCCCAAATGTGCTTGAAAGTCTTAGGAAATAGCCTCCTCAGTCACTCAAAAACATCTACAAATGTTGCCCAGTATTTTGGGTGTGCTTAAAGGTGAGCCAAATCTGAACTTTTCCAGGCTACCTCTTCAAGTCTCCTGAGTGCAATAATAATCATGCATCATAATTAATAACTCTTTTATATTGTCTGATGTTGCTCAGAACGTTTTAAGTTTAAAAAAAAAAAACATCCTTCAATGTTCCTGAATTATGTAAGCTTGTATTACGGTCTGCACTTCATTCATGGGGACACTTTTGAAAGTGATTTTCCTATTTCAACCAAGAGGCACTGAGGCCAGATGTTCATCGCTTGCTCTACGGAGACATTCTGCCTTTTGCAGAGCGGTCTGAAGGCTATTATTACTACCTCAGTTTAAAGAGGAGAAGACCACAGACTTATAACCAGACTTCTGCATCTCAATCTGGGAGCCATGTCAAATATCTTATTTTTCAAAACGGACAAAAGATTTTACACATCCCGAGATGCCCGTAGGAATTGCATTAAAGACCCTACTACCTGGTAAAGATTAACAAAGAGTATGGGGGAGGATTTAAAAACATTCCCAACTCACTAAGGCTCATGGATCACTTGCTGTAAATGATTCTCAGATGTTGCCAGGAAGTGTATTCACCTTCCTCTAACAATCACAAACCCTCACCCTTTTTTGTCTTGCTTTTACTTTCTGTATGTGTTTTATTTTCCCCCCTTTGCTTCTGGGCATGTTTGTACACATTATAAGCCTCCTCTTGCATACTATCCTCTTTCAGAGCAAGAAGTGCATGGAAATTTACAGTATTTTTAGTAACCATACATATAGGCATATTTAACCCCTACACACTGGCTTATTAGAGATAAAAATTGAGCAGCAAAGTTAGGCAAGATAGAAGGAAGAGAGTAATTAAGAAATCTCAAAGATTTCATTAGGGTAAATGCCAGAGAGAGTTCAGAAGGTCTTCTTTATGAATCAGTCTCAGAGTTCAGAAAATAAGCAAATACTCTGAGCAAATTATCTGAGCCAAGGCTAGGATCTTGCTGTGTTGTGTACTGCAGCATTGCTGCTGCAGAGAGCTGTGTTCGTAGGGTCAGCACATGGACCCCCAAACTGGTATCTCTGAAATTCCCTCCCTGATTAGATAAAGGTAAGTACATACACTGGTTTAAAAGGCCATAAAGTAGTGCAGTGGCAGAACTAGGAACAAACTCAGCACCCAATTACATCCATTTAAGAGTTACAACAAAGCAAACACTACTAGAATCAAGCCTTTGTATTATATTTATCATCTTAATCTGGTTCCTCTTGAATAGAGCAGTTGTACAAGAAGCACTCTTGATTGTCATCAGCTCTCTCAGAAGCTTTAAGCATCATGTTAAGGCTTAAAGACTTTTAAAGGCTTTCAGTAAGTGTAACCTGCAACTTCGTTGTGATATTTTGAGTTTAGGGTTTAGCGTTTTATGGGGATAATTCCTGTACTGCACCTTAACCTAATACCTAACGAGTTGTTGTTACACCCATTTTATGACTGTGTTTTCCCATTATGTAAACATGTAGAAGCAAATTTTTGTTCAGTGACAACTTCAGTCAACAGTCTGTTTGTAAAGCATTAAGCAAAACAATGTGAAGATCTTGGTTCCAGAATAATTATGTTCTGAATATGAGATTAAATCAAAAATAAGACAATTTCAAAGCTTCCAAATGAAGCTGGGTCCTCTCTGCTCAATTCCACACACGTGGAAGTGGATCCCTCTCTGGCATTGGCTTAGCAATCACCTCAGTTTCCCACTTCATTTTGGAAAAGGTCTGAAAGGTTTTCAATTTTAGTCATTGTTGTGTAACCCTGGAAGTCTTTGAGCTCATAGACCAGAAATGTGACAAGTAGAAGCCTTTTGAGCTGCCTTGGAACTGACTCAAATACTTGTTCCCTAAAAAAAAAATCCAACCAACAACAACAAAAAACCATCACAGAAACTAAATAAATCTATTGTAGAACAGTTGAGACTCTTCTTTTCCTTCCTTCCTTCCTTCCTTCCTTCCTTCCTTCCTTCCTTCCTTCATTCCTTTCTTCCTGCCTGCCTGCCTGCCTGCCTTCCTGCCTCCCTCCCTTCATTTTTAGAAAGGGAACCAACTACCCCTAATACTTGCATCAGAAAAGTCATATTCTTGTTCTGTGACATGGAGAGTAAGAATATTTATATACTTTTGTATTTATCTCCATCTCATCTTAGATTCCCACAGATTACTGAAGGGTATCTCTGCAAGGGGAGGGAAAAAGCAAACTCCCCTAAACTGAGCCTGACATATTCCCAGAGCCAGAGCCCTGGGGATCAGAGCTGAAGGAGAGGAGTCTCCATCCCTGAATACAAACCAGAGCACTGTCAGATCATACATGCTCTTGTGTTGACTTCAATGAGAGGAGCACACCCAAACCATGAGCTTTGATTGCAAAACTCTTAAATTCACAATGATTTATATGCAGCCATTGGAGCAAAGCTTTAAAACAGCTCAAATTTCCCTAAAATTAAAGTTTCCTTGTACTAATCACTTCAGATTAGATGACTGAATGCAGCAGAGGTTGGCTGGGCTGCAGTTCAACCAGCAGTGTGACTGAAATACACAGTTGTGAGAGCATTGTCTTACAAGGAACACCATTCCTCTCCATCATTTTGTGAATATAGGTCTTTCAACTGCAAAGATTCCAAATACAGAACTAAAAGCACACTTTAAATATGCTAAGCTTGGAGAAAAGGATAATTCTTGGACTTCTAATTCAAAACCTCAGTGCAGGAAGAAGACCTGGAATATCAGTGTATAAGTGTTTATTAAACATTTTCTAAGATAGATACAAATAGCACAAAGCAGCAGACATTTGCACGCATTTTAAAGTATTGCAACTGTGCTGCAATCGACACTGAAACAATTCCCAGTAGGAGATATATTGGCATTTAATTCATCTAAGTGAAACCAGATCTCCTTAAAACTAAAGAAAAAAAAAAGAAAGAAAGAAATTTGCCCCTTTAGTTTGAGATGACAGGCTCTGATGGTTACTTCTTGATGAAGAGTGGATACCAGAGCCTTGGGACGGGTTTATAATGAGCAAGGCCCCTGATTACAACTCAGAGAGACTCCCAGAATCTGTAGAAAGCTGAAAATGTCTATTTTAATCTATTCACACCATATGCACTGCTTGGTCGTAGCCAAGAGCAAGCAGTGGAAACACTGAAATACCAAGAGAAATGGAAAGTGCTGGCAACTTGAAACTCTTTATTTCAGGCCTCACTGCCATTCTTTGTCTCAGACAGTTTGGCAGGGGTGAAACCTGAAACTGCTCACACTCAGGACTCTCTTCCCCTTTTCAGCCCTGAGCTCCCAGACACTCCTATACCGGGACAGCTGGGCACAGCATGCTTTTAACAGCTCCAGACCCATGCCAGCATCTCCTGGTGCAGCTGTAGGTGGTAGAAACACATGCGACATGCAGTGCACAGGCAGAGTTCAGCCAGGGAGCAGCCACCTCCCTGCATCAGTGCTGGGACTGCCTTCATATGCTACATCCCCAAGCAAGGAGCACAGCAAACAGGAGGCCAACCCTTAAAGGTGACCCTGCTGTGTGACCAGTGCTGCCCACCCCCCTGCAGAGGAGCAGCAGAGTCCATGAATCATCGTATCATCATTTTCTGCTGCCTGAAAAGCCCTCCTTCTGGTTCTTAGCCCATGAGGTATGAACCCTGTGCATTTCAGGGCTGAGCTGATAGGATCAGAGCTTCTATCTCTGGTGGGGTTCCTGCAGCCTCAGTTCTAGAAAGTGGTAAAGCTGATGCATGTAACAGCTATGCAGATATGGAACTGAAAATATTCATTTTATGTCCAGTTTTCCTCCAGTGCAATTCAGCAGCCAACCTCTCAGTAACTTCAGCAGGCACAGCCCCCTGGGCTTTAATTTTAATCTAAGTTAGCTGTGAGGCAATTGAATATAAGTATTAGGACTAATTACAGTTTCCTTCTTCCTGACACACTCATGTCAAAATCTGCACACA
Organism: Centrocercus urophasianus; assembly: GCF_019232065.1. Classification (NCBI taxonomy): domain Eukaryota; kingdom Metazoa; phylum Chordata; class Aves; order Galliformes; family Phasianidae; genus Centrocercus; species Centrocercus urophasianus. The sequence continues at coordinate 1,457,080 of NW_024884978.1, forward strand.
CTGAAAGTTAATTTCAATAGCTTGGCAATATTCTCCACACATTGAGCTTTGTGAGTTCTATTCAGCCTACACGAGCACAGAAAAAAATCTTCGAGGAACTTTTCCACTGTATCTTGCTGGCAGGGAATAATAGAACAGTTTGTTGCAGCTCTTAATAGACATGATGTAATAATGTATTCAACAATAGGTAAGTGGCAGGGCATGAACAATGACAGAATGAGATCAGATCATGCCCGCCACTTTCGGTTAACAGGACCAACACCCTCAGCTCTGTTGTTTGCTACAGTTCAGTGTTGCTGTTCCTCTTCTCTAAACACAGGGGGTTGTTAAGAAGGTATGAGTATGGGGGCAGAAAAGAGACAGTATTCTACAGGGGTTCTTCCACTTGCAGGGGCTGTTTTCTTTACTGCTCCTTGAAACAGAAAGCATAATCCTTTTCTTCTGTTTTCTGGAGTACGCTGTAAATCAAATATCCAGGGAAGGGGACATATGAACACAGTCACTTATCTTTCCTGTTGCACTCTTTATTCAAATATGTCTCTAGAATAAGAAAGGAGAGTAGACACCAGGTGCAGTTAGATCCCATGTATTCCAGTGTTCCCAGCTCTGTGTACACATGTCAAAAACAACTGAGAGAAGAAAAGGTTATATGTCTTTAGCCAAAGGCTTACTTGAAGATCAGAGGACTCTTTATATGGCTTGTGCAAATTTTAATCCTGCCAATTCAAAAGGCAGCAGTTTTGACAGTGCAGAGGCTTGTGTTGGTGTCAGTTGAGCTTGGATTAGATGCCTTACTACTGCATTTTGTATATGGATTAGAATAGCCCATAGTCCATCATGGCATCCCAAGGTTTAGGTACTTCATCCAAACCAAGACATGCTTCCACATTTTTTAGACTGTATTTGTCACCACTTTTCAAAAGCTTGTGAAATGTATTGAATGGTTTCAGAGATCAGAGGCCTGATCCGAAGTCTGGAAGTCAGCAAAGTGATTCTCTTCAATGTCTCATTTTGGATCAGGGCTAGCTGTTGGGTTTCTTAGTATCACCACAGGCAGTATCCACCGTCAGAATTGGCTCGGTTTGCTGGAATTAGAGCAATACTTCCTAAGGAACAAGGGCTTTCCTCTAATCTTCATTTTCTTTGGTTCGCATAATTTGGCAGAGTATAGACTTTCCATATTCCTACTTAACTCCACTGAGATCTACATGAAATTTGGGAACAGGAAGATTCTTTCAGAGATGACTTTCAACCCCTTGTAGAGCAGATGGCTGAACCTTTGTGTCTGCATCCTCATGAGCCTTGGTCTCAGCATGGATGCGTGTGATCTGGAAAGGCAGGTTACTACAAATTTCAATAGTTGCTTGTATTTTTTTTCAGAACTTACACTCAGCATGGTGTTGGCTGCTCATTTTCAACTGTTTTTCTCTTCCAGGCTTCAGTAGCCCAAATTACCGTTGAAGTTGTGCAAGAATAATTAATGTGGAAGTGGAAAATCATGTGTGTCAATGCGTGTATGGACCATACATCCAAGAGCCTGATTTTTACCTCAGTGTGTGACTTGCAAAACTTCCTTTTAGATCCCTTAAGCTATCCCAAAGCTTATTCCTGACCACCTGAATAAGGCTGTGAACACAGCAAGTAGTATTTTAAGAAATTCAGAATCTTTGTTTAATTCTTGTCTCTTCTCCCCATCTTTTGAAACACATTTCGCTAAGTTACTCATTCCTTTAAAGATGGGAGCATTCATCTTGAATCAGAGCTGTGTTTTACTTTTGCCAGTGCCTACTCTTTAATAGCAGTCCATATCACATATTTAATGGCACATACCTATGTATAAAACTTGCCTTTAACTATAAATATGAGTTTAGGATTTATTTCATTGGATTTTTGTCTTTCAGTGATTTGCACAGAGGCCGTCTAATGTCTCCCTCAGTGCCCAAAGTCTTTGTCTCTGTGCCTGATCTTCATATGGAACATTTTCACTCCGCAGTACTACTGACTGAAGGAGCTACTTGTGGAAGGTTCATTTCATTTCAAGATATTTGTAATGAACCTGTTCAGTCAGCCGTGTTTTTCCTGTTTTACTTCTCAAAGGCAAACACTGCGAACAAGTGAGCAGATCTTATCACAACGATGTTAACAAAAATACGTCAAATAAAAATGTTACATTACAAATGTCAACACCAAAAAAAGAGAGAGAGAGGGAGATAAAGAGGCCTAAACTGCAATTTAATTTGTTTTATTGCCAAAGGATAATTTTGGGAAACAACTTTTTCTGTTTTACCTCATATGCCTCTATGAAAAGCATCTCTCTCATGTATTACATATTAACTTTGTAGGGCTGTAGTCAGCATGCTGTTGAACCATCCTAAGCAGAATTTCACTCTTTGGTTTGAAATTTTCATTGAGCGACCCCCACAATGTTCTTCAAACTAGTTGGGAGTTAGAAGAGTAATTAATCAGCAAAATTAAATTCAGAAGTGATACACCCTGACTATATGACAGATATTTTGGCTTTTATTTTCCCTGCATCTTTTTTTTTTCCCCTCCTGTTTTCACTGATACAGAGCATCACTTACTCCTGCCACAAAGCCAGAGTCACTCAAAAGATCCACAAATCCGTAGGTTATTAACTAAACCTCAGAACACTACCGAGGCCTGGCAAGCTCCAAATCATGTGAACTTGGACTGGTGGCATTCTTCCTTAGGAACATTTTGTGTAGTGCTAAGCTGTATTCACTTCATACTCAAAAGATCTTCAGGGAATTAAGTCTGTGAAAAACATGAAGTGGTGTTTCCCACAGAAAAAGCAAGTCACACTACTTGGGTGTCTAAGTCTGGGAGCAACTGCAATTCTTATTATGCTCAGGAGGGAAAGTACAGATTAAGGAGACTAAAAAGTAACCTGAAAGGTCCTGGAAAGAAGCCAGAAGAACTGTAACAAAGGCCAAGCAATCTGAAAACAATAATGTCACAAAACATCCCTCAGAAAGAAACAAGAATGAATCTCCAGTCCATATGAATGCTAGATAGATGAAGTTATCTCCCAGCTAACAGCCAGCACAAACATCATTTACAAAGCTTGACAGCTGCACAGCTATTAGGAGAGGAGCTTGTGTTTAAAGGCAGAAGCAGCAAGTGGGTTCCAACAACATTATGACGCGTGTTGGTAATTATGACATTATGACATTGATTTGGTCTCCGAGTGTTTTTCAAATCAGGACTTGAGATCTCTTTGTTCTCCTATGTAAAACCCAGCTTTGAGGTCATTCTTCTCCTTACACACCCTTGGCTGTTTATGAACAACCTCACAAAACTCAAAGCCCATTTCCCATTGAGGAAGACAAGAAACAGGTTGTGTCATTGTCTGGCTCAATTGTTCTCTGTAACTACATAACAATGCCAAAGAGAGCAATACTTACTAGCTTTAAGTTTTATTGTTGTAAAAGCCTCATATCAACAATGAAAGGATATGCATGGGACAGAGGTTTGACTGAGAAGAATCTGTTTTTCATATTGAAGTAAAATGAATGTGACTGACATCTATCTATTTGAAAGGGAAATCAGTTGAAGGTTCAGTGAGGTGCTCATCTATAATGAATGCTAAGGGCCATTTCTACCATTTATCATTAAAACAGATAACTCTAGATGTCTATGTGTGACAGGAGTCCCACACTGACATCCCCAAGGATGCCAAGACAAACTGCTTATGCTTTTGGCTTCAGGGGAGAGTGGAAGACTTTCAAACCCTGATCTGATATTTCCTTAAAACTGCAGCAATGTATTCTCCTCATCTGGTTTTATGCGTTGTTGCTCCTAGCAGTGGCTGTGTTTTATCAGTTTAGAAAGCACTTCAGAGTCTTTCGGAATAAAAAGTTTGTTTGGGGGGAAGTTGGAAAAATGTCAGTAGAAAGGATGAAATATTGTCCCACGCCCTTGCTTTGCTGAACAGAGAGTCTTTTCTTCTAGTGTTGGTTTAGGACTTAATCCCGCAAGGTCCTGTCTGTCAGCAAATAAAATCAGGTTTAAGAGGATGAAAAACCATCCTGGAAATCACCAGAAACTATTTTGTTAGCAAGAAATTGAGGAAGTGCTTAAGTTCTCCAATAGACTGGGACCAGAGTACTCAGCGCCCTGCAGAAATGAGCCTTCAGTTCTTAGAACCATTGTGTCCAGAACAGCCATTCATTAAGGCTTTGTGCAGAGAGGCTGAATTTCACTCACTTGGAAGATATTCTTTATAAGCCCCCGAGACACAGACTCTTTGGTTGATTTGGAAAATAAAATGATTAATAGCATTTTACAAGGTTTTCCACTAAATAGTTTTCACTTAAAGGCTGTCACAAGCTAAAGAAATTGTAGGAATAGTGTCAATCTGATGACATAGTGGCAATAAATCCTATTGTACTGGATTACGTTTTTACTCATTAAAATGCTTTGACCTATTGTCATCCAAGTAGAACCACATTCCACTGGCTGTTCAGAAGGTTCTGATTTCACTCTTGATTGTTACCAGGGCAACTGCACCTCAATCCAAAACTGCTGCACCAATCATTTAACTTGATTTGAATAGACTCTTGTAGATGAAACAAAGACCTAAGTATTCATTCTCATTGAAAAAGTCAAAATCAAATCTTACTGAGATGTGAATAACAGAAACGCAGAGGAGTTATTTCAGCAATGTTTGTTGGAGATTTTTGTGTGTTTGCTTGTTTTGTTTTGTTTTCCAGGAAGCACTAATTGCCTCATTTATTTGGGGAATAGCTAGCTGTGTGATAAAATGCCATGAAAAGATGAATATTCTTAGCCTATCCAATGCAAGATTGCACTAGAAATCTCACCACAGACCACTCCTGGAAAGAGTTCTCACTCAGTTTTGGAAAAGTAAAAGAATTTTCATTAATAGTCAAACAGCTGGTTAATGCTTGTGAGTGGAAATAGGGATGTTTGAATTTTCCCACTGAGATTTCTGGTGGAAAGCAGAAATGTGTTTTATGGCATCTTCTTTTAGAAATATTGAGTTTGTATATCAATTCATTTGAGCTATCTTTGAGTGGGAAATTGCCAGTTTGAAAACATGTACACTCTTCCAGAGCTGTTAAGGATCAGTGCTTCTTGGAGAAAAAAAACCTGACCATCTGGCCATGTCAGAAATCAGACCTGTAATGTTAGATCAGTTCTGATCAGAACCAGGATACAGTCTTGCAGAGAAACAAGATGATGCTGGAGCTGCAACACAAAATCTATGCTCTTAAACTGAGGTACACAGCTCATTCTGATGCCATTCTGAAAACAGCTTGAGAGAGAATATTTTAAAATGAACTAGAGATGTTTTGTGCTCAAAGTTGCCTCACAAGTGGAGATGCCTTTAGTTCTCATATATGGAAAATTTCCAGCTAGTTTTACTCTTTTACCCTAATGAGTCTTCATTTCACATTCTGCAGTCAGACCGTGCCTTGCTTTTCCTTTGGAGTGCAGGAAAACCTGTCTGAAAAATCATTCACTGAAACTACTTCTGCTCAATTTGTTTCCCAGACTGTTGATTTTTATCAAATGTCAATTTTTAGACCTCCTCAGCCTAGCACTTACCTGCCATCCTCTACCATGTTGACAGCAAAGAGAAACCAAAAATGCAATGCTTCCTCAGCTGAATCCTTCCACAGGAAATTAAGGACTGAAACTCTCTTTGCTGTTCCAATTCTCCAATCCAGCATGCCACCACAAATCACATTTGAGTAGCTGAAGCATATTCTCCCGTCTGCACTCTGAAAACAGGACTTTTAGCTGCTTTAGAAACAGGAACCATTGTTACCATCCTGACTGCAAACTACAGAAAATGAACAGTTCCCCAAGAAAAGCAGCTCAATGGTTTTTGGGTTGCAGCATTCCTTCCTGCTAGACAGGATGGTCAAGCAGTTAAAGAATTGGATTAAGTTCCTGTCCCAGTTTAAAAAGCAAATGGAAATCTGAGGTTGTTTTCTGTTTATTTGACTTATTTGTATTTATCATCTGGCATTTTAATTGCACAGCAAGCTATGGAAATGGATATTCTGTTCCCAAGAACGGTTTCATACTCATAGCAAGAATGCTGGGGAGGAAAGGTAATTAATAAGACAAAGAAGGACAAGGCATCAACCCATCTAGAGAATAATCTTCTTACCAGAAGATACAAAATGAAGTGAATCAGCAGTGTCCTGTTGAAAGGCAGAAACTTTCCCAGTGTGAAGTGGTTTCCAACTGATCTTTCCAAGGACTAATCAGAATCCCTTCTGCCAAAAGGGTGTCTCACAGATTTCAGCCCCCTTGTCTAGTAACATTTCATTCGCAAAAGGTTGCATCCTGAGAAACAGCTTCCTGAACAAATGACTGATACATCAGTTCCGGATCTTTCTTCCTCCAGAAGGAAAACATATAGAAATCTTGGTAAGAATTGAACTTGTATTTCTGATATTTCTTTCCTTCACTTGTGGTGCTGAGTCATCATAGCTGCACTGATGAAATATGTCTAACCTATGGATTGCTTGAATATTGCCTGAATTTAGCAAGTGTGCTACTGGTTTACTCTGACTGATCAACTGACATTTGCTAAGCAGTGCTAAGCAATTTAACAAAATGTACTATAATCCTTGCTTTTGGCAGTACATATCTCTAGGGAGCATGCATGACTTAGTGGAAACAGCCTTCTTGTATCAGTCTATTCACACCCTTTTGTAAGAGCAGGGAAACAAGTGTATCAGGATGTTTGCCTGCTCCCATTTCAAAAATGCCCATCAATATTGTAGAATGTGTCATGTAAATGCCTCAAGCCTTCTTTGCATTACTTTAAATCACCTCAGCAAAAGGAAACAAAAGAGAAAGCAAGAGGAAGACGCAAAAGTGCTGGGAGACCAATTAGTACAGTCTCTGCAGATAACGAAAAATAATTAATTTTCCCCCTTTCCTTCTTTCAGTGACTAATTTCTGTTACTGTAATAAGATGTTAGGGATGTGCATCCTCACTTCTTGTCCATCTCCTAAAGTCACTTGAAAAAGCATTCACCTCTGCATTCTGGTTCTGGCAGGAAAGCTTAGAATAAAAATACAGAAAACACAATCTGTAAAACATTTGTTTTGTGCTCAATTAAAAGCTTGCAGTCATTCTGTATGACCACAAGTGTGTCAGAAGTAATATGAAACACCAGTTTGAATGCTCCCAGGAGCTCAGGCAACCAGAGGAAAGGAAAGGAGATGCAATCTAAGGGCTTTTGAAGTATTTTTGCAATATGGCAATGAGGACAAACTGCCCTCAGACCACCCCTAAGATGGATCACCTCTATCTTTTTTCCAGGCTCAGAGCTCTGTGGTGGCTACTTGTCAGAGGAGGAGAGTTTCCTTCCTAACCTATGGCAACAAGCACAAGTATTAGAGGAAGTTTACCAACAGGAGGAAGCTAATGTAATAAAATCCCTGGCATTGCAAGCCATGCAGTGAGTAGCATAACAATTGTATTGTCTTAATAATCTTTCCACCATGTTCTATCCACTGGGTTAGTGTTACTAGACAGCTTATCTTCCAGAGGCACTCCATGAGAGTGGGAATGAAAATAGAGAGGAAAGGAAACCCTACCAACTAGCTTGCCTTCTACATGACCTTCCTAGAGCCTCAACCTACCCAGAAAAACTTTTTTAGTTTTCACTACAGTTTGAAATGTTTATCCAGGATTTAGAAATACAGAAACAGGGTTATATCTCATGGGGATAAAATAATTATTCTTTGCTTACTTTTGCTTGTAGATTCTTATAACAAACCAGCTTCTCTCATCAAACTCATTGCAGATATAGTTTTATGCACAAATTAATACGTGATCTTGCACACAGCTACTCAGCCCTAATAAAATTGTGTGCATTCCTGTATTTCATGCCTTCATATTAGGCCCCTCTTCCCACAATAGCTCTAAAAAACTGGTTGCCCAGACCAGACTCATAAGGCAAGCTTTGGACCAGAACGATTTCTTCTGACTCACACTCATTTTAGCCAACATTTCTCATAGTCTGTAACCTTCAATTTCCTCTGGTATTAGCTGAAAGTGCCTCTGCTGGTCTGCCCTCCTAACTGAAAAATTCCCGCGGTCGGTTCTTCTGCACCTTTGCTTTGTTCCTCCTCTGGTAATGACAAGTTGGAAAAACCCACCAGAAATGGACAGCCAGGAACAGAGGAATGTAGGAATTGCCAATGTGGATCAGACCCACAGTCTGTCTGGTTCTGTATCCTGTCTCCACCACGGGCTAATACCAAATGCTCCAGGAGAAGGTGTAAGAGCCCTGCAATAGGCAGCTTTGGAAGAACTTCCCTCCTCAAACAAGTTCTCATCCTGCTCTTCAGTAATTAGAGGCTGGACTCAGCCCTGAAATTACACGGCTTAATATCCTTCCCAAGCATGTCTCTGTACAAGCACTGTAGGTCTGCCCGTATTTAATATTCAAATGAACACAAAGTCTCCTGAATTTCTGTGTTGTAGAGAACAATGTTTCCAAACAACAGCTAACAAGCTGCCAGGATACAATGCAAAACACACTTCCCGTGGAACAAGATAAACTGTTTATTCGCATACAGGTCGTTTAGTAAGTTTAAAACTCTGTGAGGTAACAATTTCTATTTACATGTATACACACACACAGACAAGCATAATTCAGGAAATCAGAAATGAGTTTTACCTTAATATCTGCTGAGATCTGAAAGAATCTCTGCTTCACTCCCTCCTTTTTTCTCTCTCCCTCTCTTGCATGGCTGGACTGACAGGTTGGCAGAGCTGAGAACGACAGGTTGGGTTTGTTTTTTTAGGCACAACTCCTCCCCCTCTCAAAGAGAGAAAAAAAATGCAAGACAGCTTGGGAAAAGTTCACAGAAAATCCCATCCTTTCAGCACATTAGATCTGACGAGAAATATACTACATTTGGGAGTCCAGCAGTTTTCCTATTATTTTTTTTTTTCAAAAAGGCTCAAAGTCTACTTTGCAATAACTATGAAGCAAGCAGAGGATTTGCATCAGGAACTAATTTGACCCCAGATCTTTCCCATGTCTCTGATAACTGATCCAACAGATAATTACAGCCCCTTTCAGACAGCCTCGACAACAATTTCTGTAGAAGTGGAAATGGATTTTACAAACAGCACAAATGTCTTTGGGCCTCAGACTTTATCTTTGCATAAAAGCCACCGGCAGACATCTGACATCCTCCTTTTCCTCCCAGACTCTTCTGCTCCTGCTAACCTGCCTGCACTTGCAGCAGAAAACAGGTTATTTTAAACTCCTGCTTCACTCTGTCCTTCGTTGCTGGCTTGTCACTGTCTCTTGAAACAGTGATCCCTGCTGGGTATCCCAGAGAGATCTGGGAGAGTCCTTTCGCAGGCCTCACTGGCCATGGAGGTAAGAACAATGTAAAAGAGGGCACGTACAGCACGGGGCAGTGCTATCACAGCTGTGTGCTTCCACTGGCCTTTACCAGTGTTTTGGCCCACCTAGATGTTACATCAATTATTTTTTTAAAGTTAGCTAATTAGAGTGTCACACCCAAGATGCAGATAGTGTTCTTTCCTTGATCCTATTAATATGGCCTTCAGATTAGGGCACTATCAAAGAAGCTCAGCCTGCTCCCATTGCTGTGTGCCTGTATGCTGTGGATGTGGAGATCCATGTGCAGAGACATTTGTTATTAAGTGATAAGAAGAAGGAATCAAGAAGTTTATGGCTGGTGTTGAAACATCCTCTGCATTTCTACTTTCCTGTAATCGATCAAAAGGATTGAGAGGCAAGTCTCTTCTGTGCTATAATGTTTTTCTTAGGATGGCAGTTTTGGCACAAATCTGTAATTTCCACAGCCTGCTCTCTGCAGAGTAGCTGTCACTTCCTTACCCTGCTGTTTCAAGCAGACATACAGTAGACTAATGACAGTCATCTGCATAAATTTGCATCATAGACTCCTCGAATAGAATCCGTATCTCCTCTGGGTCAGATTTGCAGCTGGTTTATAACAATGAAGTCTCCTAGACTTCATTTACCTGCGTCACTACGGCGAGCATTACAGCATTCAGCGTGCTGATAAGCAACAGCTCCACAAAGCCATAAGGCTTCCAAAACTTTTGGGAAATAAAAACAGCCAGTTTAATTCAACATTGCAGTGAACTTGATTATAGGTGAATTCAAAGAGCACACACAAAGTCAGTATGACATCATATGCAAAAATGTCTGGTTGCATGTCTCACTAGCTAAACTTCTTCACTATTTCCTATGCCAGGGAAATGCTATGCTCATCATTCCAGAACCATCTTCTCAGTTCCTCAGTTCCTCTCCTCAGTTTCTTGCAGAATGGATTTTTGTTCAGGATCTGAATCTTTTATCAGGCAACTGCTCTCAATCGTGTTCAGGTCCCTACTTAAGATTTTCAGGGAGATAACATAAATGTAAGAAGTCTTTCCTGACAGTAGAGCAGGCTAACTGAATCCAGGTAGAACTGGCCATAGCCAGCCCCAAAGTTCAGCAATAATGAACCATAACTGAATGCACCAGTGCCTGTTGAGTGCCTCTATGAAGTGGGAAACTGTTCTTAAGGTTACAGCGTTGTGAAGACCTTCATGTTTTTGCCTCAATTTCTGATAGATAGGGTGGAGATAAGAATGTTATCAGCATTAATTGCATACCAGGCTCAGCTTTATAGTATCAAGGGTAGATTTACTAGCAGAGCTATCAAGTTGTAGCTTGCTTTGGCACTCCTACATGACAGCCTTCTCAGTCCTCCCTTCTCAGCATTATGAGGCTAGAGATCTGCATCCTTTGCAACTTGCAGAATGCTTAAGGAAACAGCATAGATCCAAAGAAGTTTATTTTGACTGCCCCAACAGCTTGGTGCCAGGAGCTCAAACATGCCCATTAAAGCACTCCTGCTTTACTTCTGGCATATTGATCCCACATGGTCTGGCCAGCCTGTGGAAGAGGAGAGAATGTGCCAATCTTCAGCTATAGCTTCCTGCTCAGTCCCTGTCCAGTTCCTGCAAGCTGGGAGTGTGATGAAACACTTTGTACGAAACACTTTACAGTCTCCCTATCCCCTCTTTACAAGGCTGTGTTTATCCAGGGAGCTAAGGGTACATGCAATCCAAGAGCTGGCCCACCACTCTTAGCAAACAATACTGCTACAAGAGTTTAAAAACAGTCAATAAATGCACTTCAATTAAATACTAAGTGAGGTCAGATTTCTCGTTTTTCCTGTTTCACTACCAAGTTGCAAGGCAGTCTAATAAAGGGCTCTCAGAGCTCAGTTTATTACAGGATCAGAAAGGCTACAAAATTGCATAAACTTTGGATCATCATTCTCAATTAGTTACACTCCCTTTAAATAGGAAAAAAAAAAAAAAAATAGAGCAAAGAGCATGTCACATAATGTAAGAATCTAATCCAAAATTTCTTGATGCCCATCACGAGATTCCCATGGCTTTATATTGACAATGAATCAACACAACTAATATAATATTACTGTTGATGTTAGAGTACTGTTTCCTGCTGATCTTCAATTTGGTTTCATATGCCCTGCTGCTCTGTGGTGCTCACAAAATATCTGCCTCAACAGACACAAATAGTCCTTTGTTTTTGCAGGTATCTTCATCAGGTATGGCTGAACAGATACCACTGGAGTAAAGGAGCAAAAGGGAAAGAAAAACATTCCAGCTCCCTGCTTTTGGCTTTGGGGAGAGTGGATCACACAAGCAGCAGTGCAGGGCTCACAAATCCATGTCCATTCCCTTAAACTGCAGGCTGCCTATTTTAGAGTAACTCCGTTGTTCTAAATTTCCACTCACTCAAAGATCAGATTCTCTTTTTATAACCTGTAAACTGCAGGTGCTTAAAGTTTGCTGGGAGGGTGTGAAATTTGCTGCAGAAAAGAATAGCATATAGAACAAACATTTAGACTGGTGGTCCTAAATCAGCCCAAAAGTTCCTGTCAACTTAGCATAGATGAAGCCCTGTGGATGTCACAGAGCCACTTGTAGCATTACTCTGACAGGACATTCAGGCTACTGGGAACTAGAGAAGTGGTGTAGTCCTCTCTCATGCTGTTGCACAGGGAGAATATTTCAGTCTGGGGACTGAATAATTCACCAAGAAATCAGCTGGCCAGTGTGGAAATAATTTTAAATGAACTGAGCCCTTAGGTATTAAATTAACTGCATCTCTGGGGAAGGATGTGGATTATTGCAGCTGAATGAAGCCCTTATTTATCAGATGGAAAAGGTTAATGTCATTTCCTTTCCTTTCCTCCATGGTTTTTCTTACCACATCACCATTTATGGATAGCATGAGAGGTGCAGACAGTGAAAGAACATGTGCTTGATTGTTTAAATGACCAGAGCTGTTACTTTAATGGGGGAAGGGGGATAAGAAATTAAGACTTCTTCTGGTTTCCTGGGAGGAATTACAGGCTGGGAAACATATAACACTGAAGAAAGGAAATGGGCTTGTGCAGCACCTGGTCTTTGATTTGACATTCAAGAGTACCTAACTGAATGAGAGAATTTTTGCATTCTCATCTATTGTGCATACATAATAACAACCAGGATCAAACTAATCTAATATCCTTACTTCATACTTTATAAAGAGAGAATTAAGAAAGGTCATTTTTTTTCCCCTCCTTAATTAAGTTTAAATACAGTTAAATTAAGTTCTACTAATAAAGAGTCTATGGTTTTTCTAATTTGCCTCTGGAGTTTCAATAGCTGTTGACCTAAAGATAAATATCATAACAGTTCAGCTATCAATTACATGCTTTACTAATGATATCAACAAGGTAATTCTAATACCAGTTATGGAGACAATTTCCACAGTAATAAGACTGAGAGCACTGAAAGCTTATATTAAGAGAAGAAAACTCGTTTGGTTATAAAAGACTCAAGAGACACAAGTTTATTTCCCTGTCTCAAGCACAATATGCACTTATGCAAGCAAAATTAAGGTTAACTTGTATCTCTTAATAACAAAAGTAACAAAAATGGATCTACAATACACTGTCTGGGGTCAAAGTTCAAGAGAAGGATGAGCATGTGTAACCTCCTTACTACCTGTAGAAGCCTTACTATCCACCAAATGAAATCCAGATTGAGGGCAGAACATCTGTTTATTTGCTGGATAAATCACAGATCAACTTTCTGCCCCAATTTCTCGTATGTGAAATGGAGTCAGTGGCATTACCCTACCTTGCAGAGGTGCCTTAAGGACAAAAAATTAATATTTGTTGGCACTGCAATGGGGATAGCTAATTCCAGCTCTGAATGAAATGAGGAGAAAGATATCCATTGACTTATATGAGATTGAGAGTAAACCCTTATTCATTTTACATTAGCCACTGAACAGCCATTTGAGGATAACATTGAATAACTATTAATACTTGTGTAGTTAAGATCAGCATCTAAGTTATAATGGAGTAAATTAATGTATGTCTCTAAGGCAACAACAGTGTGACTATTGAGCTGGTTTCATGAGGTGAGCAATTGCAGCATGTGAAAAGAAGCATATATAGAAGCTGAGTGCATGTGGTCTGATCTTTTTTTCCTGACCACAAAGGAACGGCTTTACTGGATGACCAAGCAGCAAGATACTACAGCAAATGGTCTTTTGCATAAAGCCAACCTCGACTTTTCTGTAATAGCAGTGTAAATATAATCACACTTACAAATTAAATGCTACTCTCCTGAGCTGGAGCATTATACATGTTCATTGAGATGGAATCCCTGTCAATTCAGTTTGTTAACTCAGTATTCATGCGCATTAGTCTTAGAAAAGAGAATGTGATTGCTTGAATAAATTCAGCCACTACCTTCTGCATCTCTGTATCAGTTGACATGCATCAGTCTGACTGTAATCTGGGTCTAGAAATATGTTGCCATGGAAATCCTAAATATTCAGTTATTGGCAAGGGAATTTGAATGGGATACCTGATAAATAGAAATATCCTAATTCTTGTCAACTGCATAGTTAATACCTAAGGTCTTAAGACGTTACTGAAGATCTACAGTACCTTAGGAAGCAAAAGTCTGGTTTTCTCACTAATGTACACACTTCCAGATCCCAGATTCCACAGTGAGTCACAAGATCTCCCCCAGAGGTTCCTATTGCATAAACACAGTCTCTGCAGTGGGGCTTATTTTTGAGTTGTCTGGATCCAGCTAGTTCCACAGGCCAGAGGGTAATTGTTAATGATCTCTGACCACTTAGGCATTGCTACTCAGCAGTAGCCCTTGCACTCCGGATGACCTATGCTTTCCGTTTCTGTACACCACACGCATAGGGCCAGCCAGTGTCTGACCCCTTGTTTTATGGTTATTGTTCTGTGTGACTGAACAGTCTTAATAATTCAGCATGGTTCTATAGCACTGCTGTTTCCTAAGCAGAGTTGCAAACTTTACAACCCAAAATACAACCTATAAATAGATTTCCCTCTCAGGCAGAATCCAGCAGCTGTTTAACAACGTACAACATCCCCCTGCAGCAGTTTAGCACAAGAAGTAATACGTGTCATACCTAATTAAGCTGGAGGCAATTCAGGCTGGAGACCAATTCGTCGCTCTCCGTTGGTAAAGCAGCACGATAGACCATTACTAAGGGCATTAAATAGTTCTGTAATATTTAAAATGTCAGTAATTCTTACTCGGTAGGAGAAAATAAGTTCCACAGAGCATAGTAAATCAAACTTTGTGGCAGGAGCTCTGCTTTTAGCACTTTTCCTCTAGAAGCCCTGTGTCACCGCCTCTCTTTTCGGTCCACTCGCACAACGAGGAGGGTCCCGGCCGGGTGGGCGCTATCCGTTCAGCACCACGCGCCGAACGCCCGGCAGGCAGGGCTGCACGCAGCCTTGGGAAGGGTGACGGAGAAACTACCGACATCCAGCCAACTGCCCGTGCTCCTTGACAGTGGGAGCTGCCAGTGGTAAAGCTCACCCTGCCCTAGCCGTTATCTCAAAGCTTCGACCTGCTGTGGCTTCCGGAGTTTGGGCTCTGCCTTACGTTGCCCACTCGTGCTGAGTGGGATTAACTTGTTCTTCTACGGCAGGGAGCAAAGTAGAGAAGAAAATGCCTTTCTGGTGTTTTACATTTCGCATGACTTTGTGCTGGAAAACAAATCCCAAAGAGGATTTTCTGAATTTGAGCTAGGAACAAAAGACAAGGTGAAAGTGTCTGAATTTTGGAAATAGGCCAGGCTAGCAAAATCTTTTCCTGAATGTAGTTTTACAAAGACCTTTCAGCACTAAAAGAATATAGAGAAAAACTGTTGTATTTTTCTTTTGAAAGAATTATCTGAATACTATTTTCATTAGTGTATTCATTATGCTTTCTTCTAAACAAACAAACAAACGAAAACAAAACATATTTCCATGTATAGAATTATGCCAAAAGAAAACTAAGCAGCATACAATCTCTGGACTTGATCTCTTAATTTGGATAAAACAATTAATTGGGTTAATGAAACTTAAAACTTGATTAATCAATAACAAACATCTGCCTTTCTCATGAATATCCATAATTTCCTTTTTGGGTAACTCTGCTGCAGACTTCGCTACTGCAAAGTGATCTATGTACCAAAAAAATAAACTTATTGCATCCTAAATTTATTCCTTAAAGTTGGTTTGGGAGGGGGGGAAACAAAGCTTTCTTCAAACTGATCAGATATCAGGGAATCAATTGCCTCCTATGACTGCAAAAATATGAAGTATACTTATATTCAGGTGAGAAATTTTCCATCAGAGATGGAGAATTTTACATTCCTATCAAAATCAGGGTCTCCACAGTATCCCAGTTTTTTGTATTATGTATTTTAAACATATTTATAGCTGACCAGAAGAAATATTGAACAGAAATTATTGTTTCTATTGAGAGAGATAATTTCTAAATACTGTTGGAAAAGTTTACTTACTTTAAGAAGTGGATTTCTCTTCCTTCATTAGTTTGTCATTTATAATTGGCAACGTCCATGCCTTTGTGCTGAACAAAGTGGAGAACTGTGGAGAGCAGAATATTAATAATAATAAAAAATGTGCAACAAGAAAGGCCGTGAAGCATAAGCAGGAAAATAATTTTGTCAGTGTCATCATGTTGATCCCTATTGTGAAGCCAGCTTATATCACCAGTGAAATCACATCATGTACACATACAAGTGAAACATTTTGTATAGAACTATCCAGTGAGCCAGCCTTTTGCATTCTGTAAATTGGAGAAGCTTACAAAAATCTAGTCTGCACTTTGCTGTTTTGTACATTATTTGTGCTTTAAATTTAAGAACATCGTGGCTTGCCGGCTTAGTAGTGAAAATTGATTTGGGCTATCAAGTGAAGTAAAACTCCAGGTTGTGTTTACTGAGCTCTCCTTATGTCTGAACCAGAAATACTGTCTTCTTGATCTCATGCTATCAAGCACAGCCTGTCTGCTTGGTTGCGAAAGTGAATAGATACTATTCAGACTACAGAATCTACTTGTCCTTCCCCATCATCTGTGTAGTTTTTCTGCTTCCCACTGGCCCACAGTTTTCTTCTGTATTTCGTGTTTTGGTTCAAATGAGAAGTACTGCTGTATGACTTAAAGGATTTTTCTGAAAAGCTCTAAGATACTGTGCAGCTCTGGCAGCACAGCAAGAGCTGAATTGCCAGCAGAGGGGGAGAGTTAGAGAGACATTGTGATTTGATCCAACATCCACTCAAGTCAGGGGAAGTATTCTAATTACTGAGTCAATAAAAAGTAGGGAAAACCTTGCACTGGAGTTCTTTTTGTAATATTTTCTCTAATTCACATTTTCTAGATCCTATCATACTCTTTATCTGTAACATCAGTTTACCTTGCTACTAGTAGTAAAGTGTTAATCGCTTTTTGTGTGCAATAAAAAAATCTCTGGAAAATGCAAGGCCACATATGGTCTAGAAATAATAATTAAAATGAAAAAAATCCTCATTGACCAGAACAAAAAGGCACTGAGCAGCTTTGAGCAGAGAATGCCGTATGCCAACCCCTCATGCCCCTAATAAATCTGCATTTGATCGTGCACTGTAAGTCTTTAAGCATATTGTAGAAAAGGGGCAAATCCTCTTTTGGAATTTACTGACTTAAAAAATGAAAAGTAACGTAATTCCATTTATTTTAACATCATTAGTTTCTCAAAAAGGAACCCTGATCACATCATGGAATAACATTACTATTATTTCTGTGATTCCACTACATTTTAACACTTGATACTGTACTTCCTTGCTAGCCAATTTATTCTTTTGCTATGGAGTTACACGAGAGGTGAGAAGCATGTTAAGGGTTGGAATGAAGCAAAAAAGTGAGTTATGGCTTTGCCTTTTTTCCAAAGAAATTGTAATCCATTTATTGTCAGAATAATGCTACTGAGCCTAGATGGGGCAGTTGTGCTGGAGAAGGGTGCTTTTCTGCTTTCTGTTGATACGTAAAATGAAACAAGATAAGGTTCCCTATCATATCCTTTAATATCACCAGAATGTTTTTAGAACTGGCTGTCAGCATTACACTAAAAAGAAAAACAAACAAATAGCAAAGCAGTGAATAGCAACAGGAGAAACTGTGTTGGGCTGGGATTCTTGATGCTGCTTCTGTCACAGCAGCAGGCACAATGAGCTTGTCCACTTTTAATACAGGCAATACATAATTTTGCCAGTTCTCATTTCACACTTTCTCCTCTTGAACAGCCTTCAAGTAAGATTTTAAACCAACTCTGTTGGCCTAAGGAGTTTATCAGAAAAAAGCAGTGAAAAGCTTCCCCAGTTCCTTTTTGGTGCATATTCAGTCTCACCAAACAGGCAGAGCGTCCTTACAGACCTATGGGAATTACAGTCCTCAGTGGCCCATTGGCTCCTTGGCTCCCTGTCAAGCCCTTCATCTTCAAAGCACTCCATCCCCTTTTGATGCCAGCGTCTTTATTTGCATTTTGTAGCACTCAGAATAAGCTAGGCAAATATGTTTAAAGTCCAACACATGCTTTGTAGAATTGCCAGGTTTTAAAAAAGTATATATTGAGGAAATAGAGAAATCCATGAGCCCTTAACAAAGACTCAACTGCTGATGAAGAAGAAGGCATATTTTGTCCTCTGCTGACCTAGGTCACCTTTGAACAAACACAATGTTCTTTATCAACTTGCCAATTCAGCCATTCTTTTAAAGAACAGGCTTGTGTTTTGTTGTGTATTCTTCGCTTGTTTCTCTCTTGATCTTTAAGTAAATTGTGATATCTGAATTCAGCCACTGTAGAAATAGGTTCAGAGCTTCACAATTGACATCCCACTCATTTTATAACCAAGATGCCAGTCTCTTGAAATGAATGCAAATAATTTACCTTCTCTATCTTATGACTCAGATTTTCATAGTCACTTTTGCCCGTGTTCTAACATCCTTCCAATTAATACTAATTTATTTCACCAACACTAGCATTCATTTCAGTATACTTCGATGGGAGTAAATCAATCATAGCTAGATTCTGTCATTCTGTCTGTGATTATCTTCCTTGCATATCCCTTGAGTTTAGTGCCAATGATCTCTAGGGTTATGCAAACAGCTGGATCTCATTGTAACAGGGAATAACAGAATCTTATTCATAATCTATTAGGCTTACAAGAATCAGAGATGTGTGAACTACTCCCAAACAGCTATTTGTACTTTCTTTTGAGGAAGTACAGTGTGTCTTCATACTGCTATTGATCACACACTTTCACATTTCACAATGTGCCCACAAACCTTTCCTCACACATTCCTAAGTACTTACAAGCCAAATACTTTCATTGCCATGCCACGCTGTAATTGTTAGTTTAATAGTTTAATAGTTTAATAGTTTGTTGTTAGTTTAATAGTTTTTGGATGTTACGTTGAGGGACATGGCTTAGTGAGAACTATTGGTGATAGGTGGATGCTTGGACTGGATGATCTTGTAGGTCTTTTCCAACCTTGGTGTTTCTGTGATTCTGTGATATAAAGCAAAATGCTAGCAGTGTATTTGCAGTGTCTGTAGAAATCTCCTTTAAAGTGGCAGTCAGTAATTTGGGAAATGCTCAGCTTCATAAGACACCACATGCACAAATGAGAACAAAGAGGAGATTCTACCTGGATCTTCCTAAAGAATGTATTGGGGCTGAGAGATTGTCTGCTCAGATGGAGCTCAGACCTGACCTGCCGGATACATTCATGGACTTAAATGATATTCCAGGCAGTTGGAGACAAGAAAAAATTGGTACTTTTGATTAAATTTGTTAAATATACTTGTATTAAATTACTTTTGCTAAAAATATGTTATACTTATCTAAGTATACATGCACACATGTATCTAACACAACACAAGCAACAGTATTTTCTGGATGCCTTAGCTTTTTGTTTAAATTGTCATTCTTCTGATCTTCACTCTAGTTTCCACTGATGCATTACTTCAGCTGAAGCTCAGTTATACCATCTTCCATGTAAGTTTATGTCACAGCAAATAAAAATGATTTGAGCAAGTTAAACATTCTCTCTCCAAACCAATTTTGAGCCTCCACATAGCATACACAGGTATTTAAGATTATTTTAAAGCGAGTATTCACACTACTGACATAATAAACAGAACAACTGGGACAAGTGTCCCAGTTATTTCTGTACAGTGTTGCTGGGTGCCTGCCTCACCAAGACACTTTATTATACAGTTCACAGATTACTCAAGAGAAGAGAAAAAAAAAATCAAGGAAGATGCAGAATGC
Organism: Centrocercus urophasianus; assembly: GCF_019232065.1. Lineage (NCBI taxonomy): Eukaryota > Metazoa > Chordata > Aves > Galliformes > Phasianidae > Centrocercus > Centrocercus urophasianus. Next base: position 1,476,832 of record NW_024884978.1, read on the forward strand.
AAACTAAACAAATGGTGCATCTGGTTTTTGTGAGCTTAGTGAAAGCAGTCACGGAAATTCAGATCTCGATAGTGCAGCATTAGGAGAAGAGGCAGATCTTTTCAGACTTCAGCAATACAGAAAACAAGAGGAAAACAGTAGTGACGGAGGTAGGGCTACTAGCTTGAAGAGAAGAGCAATGGAAATACGTGCATGTATCTGAAAAAGCGAATCTCCAAATGAATTTGCTGTTTTTACTCTTAGAATGTATATATGCATTTTTTCACTTTACGTCAAAATAGGATGAAGTCATCTGGATCTATCCAGTTATTTACTTTTAAAATAGCACAAGAAAGCAGTGCTTGTTATTGGCAGGCTGTTCTGCCATAAAGAAAAAGCAAGCAGAAATATGCAATCATTCTCTCCTATGCATAGGTATGGAAGCAATATAAAAGGTACTTTACCTTTACTCATGCAACCATGAGGAAGCTATGTCAAGGGTCCTTTGTTTCTTGTGTGCCAGCAGCTGTGCAACTGTAAAGAAAAACAGGGGTTGGGTTAATAATAAAGAAAGGTGCAAGCCATAGATTCTAAGGACTCAAGTTAAACATTTACCTCAGCTTGTTCCTATGAGCAAACTCAGAGGGTCTGCTTTGATAACGGCTGGCATCTTGAGAAATGGGCGACAGCCAATCTGCTGCTTGCCCCACTTGTTCTCTGTCTGCAGTTCAGACCTGCACAGCAGACAGCTACAGTCACCTGTGCACATCCAGGTTAGGATTTCAAAAACGACAGGCAGGAAATTCTGCCATGTAAGAAAAGCCCTTCACCATTCAAATGGTACTTCAAATATTTACACACAGGATTCGATTTGGAATTATCCACTGAAATACCTCTTAGGAATAAACGGGCTCAAGTCAATACATTCTGTTGTGCTGACAATTTATTTCTACAGAAATAAAGAAAATTCTTTTGTTTCTATATTAACATGAAAGTGCAATTTCCTTTTCTGTCCGAGTCACACAACATGCAGCATTCAACCTCAGGTCCTGCTAAGAAGATACCTGGGACAGAGATGTGTTGGTCTGTAGCCTTTGTCCCTCCTCCAGTATATATTAAAGAAGGCATGGCAACTTTTTGTAGCCAAGTTACATTGTCATGTGCCAAGGTGACATAGTAAGTAATAGGAGCTTCAAAAGACTCAGCATAGTTTCAGGTATCTCTCCCTACCTTCCAGGCTTCATATCTGGAGCCCCAGAGATCTACAGAAGCACAGATGCAGTCCAGACTCTCAAAGTCCTTTAAGTACTCCTTGTAATTTTAGAGGAGCTGACTCAGACAATAGTTTATCAAAGGCTGAGGCCAGCTTGAAGTTCCTTAACAGATTTTGGAGAGCTCCACGAACACTGAAAAAAACCAACAACCACTTTTTTATGCCTAACATTTTCCCCTGAAATCTCAGAGACATGACACAAGGAACTAACCTCTCCACTTTAAAGTAGACACATAAACATCTGCTTGCATGGTGACAATGAACTTCATGAGATCACTCTCATACAATCTCATGTTTGCTTACAAGAAGGCAAGCTCATTTCTTTTAATGACAGTTCTGTTCTCCGGAATAGTTCTTCAGTAGCTGAGGTATAAGCTATGACTCAGGAGAGATAATTCCTAGCTCAACTGCTAAGCAGCTATACAACTCAGGGCAAAGTGCCCTTTGTCTGTCTGCTCTATTTAGACTGTGGGCTCTTTGAGGTAAAACCAGCCTTTAACTGGATATTTGTGCAGCACCTAATACAATGGAAATCCAGTCTCAGCTTGGTAGTTCTGTAATACAAATTAATAACAATAACTAGACTTGACTGCTTGACAAAAAGCAAATAGTTCGGAAAAAGCTGTCTTAAATCTTTCTATCCCACTTCCCTAGACCAAAAAAAATCTACAAGTGTTATTTCTTTTGGCAGCTGAAACCTAATCCTACCTTGGTTAGCATAACAGAGAGAACAGGAAGTGCTGTGAAGGAATTTTTCATTCCCTGGGACGTCTTTGATCCCCCTTCCCTCCCTTTTCCTATCAGGTAATTTTCAAATCTTGATGTTTCCAGTTAGTCTACGTATCTTCTTGTTTTGTCTACTTCAGTCAAGTGTTATTTAACTTCCATTTCATGGATGAAAAACTGGTCTGTATTTAGACTCTGCTGTTGTGTAAGCCGGAACCTGAGAACTTCAGAATCCCAGAAGGGAATACAGCTAAAATTCACAGCCCTTGCCGGTGGAAAACCTATGATTACTTTACTTTAACACAGACAAGGTGCACTCATACAGTACATAAATGCTAAACAAATCATTTAATCATTTTCTGTTGTAGCCACCACTTCTTGTCACTTAGCTCTGATGTCTCAGTTCAGCTTTACAATACATGGAGGAAAATTTTTTTCCAACTATACATATTGATTTACACTCATCTAAAATGTGCAAAGCTCAAAATAAATTAATGTTTGCTTAATATTTGCTGTTCTGAAGGAAGGACCCCTATTTCAGTCCCACATGAGATACAAAACTGCATCTCATGTGGGAAAGCTTTTGACAATGAAATAATAATTAAAATATGCATGACCCTCAAAGGGCTTCATTACCACACACTGCTGAGTGTAGCCTCATGCTTGTAGCAAATACAAGTCTGTAGCACTACAAAGCAGGAGATGACAACACACACGAGATAAAAATGAAAACAAGATCATCTTGGAGTAGGTAATATGACATACCCTTTTCCTGCAAATGACTGTTTCTGTCACACAAGCTGGAGCTTCATAGCATGTGCAAAGCACACCACTTCCAACTGTGGCAGCTGCATATGTAGTCTTTCCATTTTGTCACTTCTTGCATTGAATCAATCACTGTTTGCCTGGCCTGGTGTTTGTACAATGCTGTATTTCTTTTTAGCCTCAATTTATTCAGACAGTCCTTTTTTTACTCACTATCTTCTTTACTCTGCAAAGCCTCAGACGTGCTTTGCAGGTTACCAGCCAGAAGTCTCTCAGAAGTCAGCAGGAGTGAAGGCCACAGCCCATTGTAGAGATTATTCTGACTGTTCAAACAGTGCCATAACAATCTTAGAGCTTCTCATGGTCAAAGTGGCAGTGCTGGGGTAAGCCACAGCAATAAGAGAGTATCTGTCATGCATCCACCAGAATGAAGATGTCATCTATAATCTACTTCAAGGTAGGTTCAAAAAACACCTGTGCCGGAGGAGAAATTTAGCTCTTGACTAACAAAGTATCTTAAAATTCCACAATTCCATGTATTCTACCTTGCAGTAAGAACAGTTGGACCCATTTTGTGCTGAGCAAACTGGGTTGCAAAGCTGACAAACGGCTTCCATTAATATAATTCCACTTGACTCAAAAAAAAAAAGCAAAGCACAATCCAACGGGGAAAGTGCAATTAACTGATTTTTTTTAATACACACAGACACAAATATGTGGTTTCAGGACACTGCTATTTTTATAGTCCTCAGTGTATCCACAATTCTTTGTACTCAGTTCTATAACAAATATGGCTCCATTATGTCTTTCCTTGTTGATGCTTTTTGTTTTGTTTTTCCCCCCCTAGGCCATATTATATAGAACAGTTACTCCTAAATATTGCGCATGGTTCAGATTTTCTGATAGAATGACTCACTGTAATTCTGCTTAGTAGTAATGAAGAAATATGACTTGTTCTGGCAAATAATGCATGATAATCAACAGTGGTTTTGCCACTGATTCCTTTATTTGCAAAACTGTCTATAATTGGAAGCCACTGGAAGATACTGACTTGCTTAAATGATTATTGCCGTTGACTGCAGTACTGTTAAACTTGAAAGATGCCTACAGAACTGAAGTTAGACTCAAGTTTTTTCTTTTTTTTCTCTCCTTTTTCTTCCTCCAGAGATGACAGTATTGCTTCTTCTTTCTCTTCTCTGAGAAAAGTATCAATATAGCTACAAAAAATGACTGGAAGGCAGAGTAAATATATAATTTCCCTTCTCTTTATGACTTGAACTTGTGAAAATCCAGAACCCCTTTTATTATTATTCCATTTTATAATAATCTGCACATGGAGGTATATTCTAGGCCATTATTGACTTCACTGGTCCTGAAACCAGGACATTACTCAGAGCTCCATTTACAAAATGTATATACCACTGTTCTGCAGTCTTGCTTCCAGCTATTTACAACTCCCCAGTGCCTAAGAGCAAACAGCTGGGGAATGAGTTAGGGATTCAATGGCACTCTTAGGACTCAATGGCACTATGCTTTTCTTTTCCATTTTTTTCCCCATTAAAAATTGGAATCTTTTCAGCATTATCAGAATAGAACAGGCAAACAGAAGGTGCACAGAATGAGACAGTACAAAAGCAGTTGATCCCACCAGCCTGATGGTGTTTGTTTGTCACTGCTTGCAAGTGCAGATGCTGTGGAGATGCATGGCCTAAAAAGGAACTTGTGCCTGAAGGATCAATGTGCACTGACAATGCACCAGCCTTTAAGTGCGTGTAATGGGCTGTGACTGGCTGTGACCCACCTTTTTCTCAGGCCCTTCTGGGGTGGTGTTTGCTAATGGAACTTGAACAGGTAGGAACTGCACTTGACTTTGTGAGGGTGACTCTACGTCATCAACCTGTGCAAGAGTGAAGGACGTTAGGTTCATCTAGAAGGGTGGAAGGAGAAATTACGGACCACAACTTCCACTGATATAAGAAGAGGATGGACTTAACTTACTGGAGATAGAGGAAATTAAATGGAGATTGTCTCTCTTCATATTAATCAGTTCATTCGCAGCCATCTAAAAACCATTTTTCCCCATTGTGAAACAGACTTCTCCTTGTGTTTTCCATGCTGTGAGAGAAAGAAAGTTTCTTTATATGTTTAAGTGAATTTGGAACCTGGAAAATAGAATCAGTTCCTCTACTTTCCAACATGTCCAGGACGAAGTGGAGGAGCCCTTTGATGTATGCCATTGTTCTGCAGATCCCAGGATTTCATGTGGCCTTGCAAAAACCTGTCTTTGTTTCGGAACCAGTGTTCCTCTGTCCTTAACAAGGAGATACCTGAACTGGAACTGAAAAGGAAATTAGGAAAAGACAGCATTGTAACCTGCTGTGATGGGAAAATTACAAAAATAGTAAAATTAATAAATTAAACACCAGTCCATAAAGGCTCAATGGGCTCTGGAACAGATTGCCTGAGGGCACAGGCTATATAACGGGATCCTTTTCCACCCAGGATACCTTCAGGAATTCCTCAAACCAGGCCATAGGAGGGATATTTTGTGCTTCGTACACAGTGGTATGACAGCACACGGCCTACACATGTCCCTAAAGTCTCCTCTGCACCCCTTGGGTCTTCATGCAGTCCCTTGGCCCACCCTCCTGCCCAGCATGGCGCCTTGAGGACAGCTGCAAGCTTTGCGCTTATGGAAGCTCTGAGGGAGAACAGGAGGAAGAGGGATGGGAACAGCCCACAGAAACGACGAAGGCAAAGTGTGTGTGATGGAGGCGAAGCAGCCCTTAGCAGCTTGACAGGGCTTCAGACGAGGCCTGAGGAGCAGCTGGGAGCCATCTCCAACGACAGGGCTGCGCGGTTGCCTCCAGCCCAAGTGCAGGGTTCTGTAGAGTTCAGGTGGGGACCGAAAGCGAGAGACTGAGTTAAACAGTGTTCAGCTTTCCTGTGACAGGGCCTACTTTTAGGAAAAACGTAAAAATGAGGGATGATGACAGGTTTGTGTTGTTAGGTGGCTGAGCAAGAGCCAGAAGTCTGTAGCAAGGCATGGGGCACTGTTAGTCTACTGAGTCACCTCAGAAGCTGCTTTGCTTCCATAACCCGAGATGGGGAACTGTGGCATCTGAGGCAAGGCAAATTCCAGCCCAGATTCTGATAGATTTTCTTTAAAGTCAAGGACTGAGGGGGGCTTACTACAAACAGCACGCTGCTGATGAGAGAGTATTTCCAGGGGCTGAACCCATGTTGTTATTACTGACAATGCTGAAAATGGTCAGCTTCCAATTATTGCAACACCAGTGAACATGGTGGTTTGACCACTTCCTTTCACCCCTTTTGCCTCCTTACCCGCAATATTTAAGAGAGCACCATTGACACGGAGAAAGGAATTTGAGAAGGTCATTGGAAAAAAAAAAAAAAAGAATTTGGCGTGGCTGTACAGATAATAAGACTTAATGATTTTATTTTCAATTTCATTTCTGTGCATTCTTATGGAAACAGTCTATTTTAGGGTGATGGTTCTTCATTAAATAAAAAAAGGAACAATTAGTGGAACGAAACTGATGTGACAAACTGTGCTGCATTGTCAAATTCTTTTGTGCAACTATTCTCATAATGAGTTGTAAGCATGTTTTTTCTTGCCTGTGTGCCTTCCTGGCTTTCAGAGTGCTAGTATAGAAATTATTTTGAAAAGCAATGCAGTAAAATTTTATTAGACAGAACAGGCTGGTTCTGTCCTGGTATGGACCAATTGCTGTGTAGGACAGAGGAAGCAACATGCCAAGCACAATAAGGAGTGAAGCACTGGAATGTGACATTGGCATTTTTCTCCAGTTGATTCTTTACCTTACAGGAAAGATTTTACTCCACGGGAAACACTTTCTTCTTATTCATTGACAGCTGGGAAATAATGGAGTCGTTCATCAAACAGTTGTTGTAAAAGACAAAAATAACTCTGAACCCCTACTGTAACCATAGGTCCTCTGTAACCGTAGGAAAGACCTCTGCTAATCCTGTCCTCTCCCCTGCCAAGCCAGGATTGCTTTTTGTGCTGCATTTTCTGGTGCTTTGGCAAATCTAATTTCAACTATTCTAGGAGATGTGGCCTCAATCACTTCTCCTTGCAGAGTGTTGCAGCTTAAGAGATAGCACTGTCAGAAAGTTTTCCCTGCTATCTGGGGCGTTTGTTTCCTTGACCTCATCCCTTTAATTATAGCTGTTTCATATACCCCACTAAACCATCCCTTTCCAATGCTGATGTTATGTTTGGTAAAACAAGATGTACAAATGAGCAGTATTATTTCACTTTTATGAATCAGTCTCTCCAGCTCAGACTCTTGTTGGTCACTTCTGAATGTTGTCCAATCTGTTGATATCATTTTGTTCTGAAATTACTCAAACTAAATTCTCTCATCTCTTTACATAAAGTAGTTGAGGTACTCTTTTTCTTTCATGTGTATCCTTTTAACTTCTTTTTCCAGTTGTTTGGCACATACATTGGGCAGAAAATACTATATTTAGTAAATTCCTTTTCTACCTTGTGTAATGCTAGACAGAGAATGTCTGGGGTCAGTTCCAGGTTTCACATGGCTGTGGCCAAGTCTTTTGTTCACCCACATATAAAATGAAAGTTTTATTTACCTGCTAGGAAGAAATAACACTGAGTAGCTACATTCACTTTTATAAATACTCATAAATGCTGTTTACATCATACATCACGATTCTCAGATTTTTAGCTGTGATTATAATACAATCCTGTAAATTGACTGCTATATAAGATGTTTTGTTGCTGCTTTTTTTCTGTTTAAACAAGGATACAACCCAGCCTTTCCTCTGGCAGGTGGCTGAAGAACAGCACAGCAGTGAGGCAGTTCTGCCTGACCTGCACAAGCTGGCTTTCTGCCGCAGTCCCTCTTTTGGTGCCCTTCTCTGTAGTGCATTCTGAACTCTGTGCAAAGAGACCAAGCACCACTTTCAGACCAGAAAGTTTCAGAAGGTGAAAGCACACAGAGTCAGATCTTTCAGGGATACCACATGAAAGTATTTCCACAGGTCCATATTGGTGTCTTAGTGTTTCACGTAAGGTGCATGTTAGGACTCTTCAGCCCTTCAAGTGGGATAAACGAAATACAAACCTGCATTGAGGAATGAGTGTGCAAGCATTTCTTGCAGAGTCTTGAAGAAGCTGTTTTCTAAATTTAACATGACTTCAGTCGTTGTGCTTCTCATAGAAGTAATTAAAAAGATCTCAAAGGAAAACATTCACATCCAAAAGCATCTCACTTATAGTAACCACTGTTTTCACAGAGGCCACAGCTGACAAACAAGAGAAAGTCTTCACTTAATTTTTTTCTTTGGATGTGATGTATTTGATTTGACAATCATAATGAAACAGTGTTGTTCTTTTCCTCATTAAAACAAAACACTCCCCAAAAAGTTGTAAAAGTTGTAGGCAAAAAATGAAATGTGGGTGTGGAAGAGGGTTTTTGTCTGAACAGGAGGAGATTTTTCAACTGTGCCGTGGTAATAAACATGACCTGAGTTACCTCATCAAGACTGAAATAGCTTCTGTATGTCTGAATGCACGTTTCTGAGAGGTACGAAAAAGCTGAAGACTCTCTTGCCCAGGGATGTCATTTTTGATTAAAGAGAGGGTTAGGCCAAAACCACAGATCCCAAAACATCTTAAACTTTTCCAAAATGTAACTCCTAATCTGAATTTAACATCTGTGTCTGTAATGAGCTGAACTAAAACTTGACCTCCAACACCAATGAACTTTGGAAAGGTTCCGTTTCCCATTTGAAGCTGATTTTTTCTCCCTCTAGATGAGCTATTCCAGGAAATCAGGAATTTGGTGCATTGATAAATCCTCAAGTAAGACTTCTGTGAATTCTATGTAGAAGATATTTGATGCCAAAATATTGTGTGCAGGTGATAGCTATTTAGTGGATAGACGTGTGCGAGACCTCATACACCTCAAAGTATTAACAGCAGTGGAAACTATTTGAAGAATTGCAGGTGAAACATTTCATTGTGCCCAGGGGTATTTGTGACCTGGTTCTAGTAATGACAACAGTGTTTTCACAAGGTCACTAACAGCATTCAAATCTATCCACAGAAAGGCAGCTAGCAAATAGTTGGAATAAAGGAAAAATCAGTAGGGACAACATTATTGTATTACTCCCATCATGGATAAAGTATTTTGGCTCTCTGAAAACAAAAATTTAAGTATAATTAGGGATTATATGGGTGCTGCTGCCCCTGTAGACACAACATGTTTCTCTTGATATGAGATGCTGAGCAGTCATGGTGAGAAGGCTCCCCAGATTCAGGTCTGTCACATCTGGCATCAGAGATGTTTGAGATGTCTCTCAGGGCACCCACATCTGGAGCTGGCATTCAGGATGGATGCAGGGAGAATCATGGGGCTGCTAAGTGCATCTGTAGAAACACATAGCTATGCAGACAAGGAAAATGTTTGTTTTAGCAACCAAATTGAAGTGAATAAATAAAAGACACATTACGAAACAAGCCAATATGTTCCTGTGTTGGCAAGGCATGTGATAAGTACAAAGATTTAAGTCTACCATATGTCACAGATAGCACAGAATAGGAAAACAGGGCACAGTGCAGCCTCTTTGATCCCTGAAATAACTTTATTCCCACTAATAACTGCATAAATATCCTGAGGTGGGCAAAATGGCTAACTCGTCATCCACAGATCAGGTAATCAGCTAATCAGCTACACCTTTTGCTACTCTGTAGTTGAATTGCTGTCAAACTTAAGAAGAGACACTGCATCCCAGTGAAGCAGGGAAAAGGGAAGTGGAAGTTTTTTCTGCAGGTAACTCCAGATGCAGCTGGTACTGCTGAGTGCCCAGTGCTGGTATCATACCTGTGCTAATGATACACAGTGAGTAATCCACAGCTCAGAAGTGCACTACAGTTTCCATACCATAATTGCACAATCAGACACACCAGGCTGTGCATTTCTAAGGGATTATTACACTCCACTGAAATCTGAAGTCACTCGGCCTTTGGCCTCTCAGAATCACCCAGAGCTTTCAGTAATCTCCTGGGCTCTGCTCCCTGTTGTGTCTTTCTCAGACAAATGGAAAACACATTTTCACTTCAAACTAATCCCCATTCAACATCACTGGAATCATGCAAACTCCTGAGCTGATTCTAATAAAATAATAAAAAAAAAAGAACATATACAGAAGCAAATTAGTCTTGTAACTCAAGCACTTTAATATCATTCTGTGAAAACCACTACTGGATAGCTGTGATTATCTGCTTTCTCAGGGCTTTCCTGGGCCTAAATGTCAGCTAGCACATTTCATTCAAACACAGGGATGATCCAAGCACTCTGGAAGCAGTTTAAGTTTTAACCTATGTTGGAATGTGCTTTCCAGCCCCAGGAAATTACACAGCATTATGCTTTTCAGTGAAAGAGAGAGCCAATTTTGCATAAGTCAATTAATTCAAAGAAGGTGAACTCTGTTGCTCCCCCACACGCTGCATGCTTTATGTGAAGCACCTTCAAAGCAAAGTGTGTTATGATTTACTTAAGATAGCGAGCAAAGTATTGTTAATCTCAGCTTGAGTAACTTGCTAGTGAAGCCTCAGTAAGCTATTCCTATAGGAATATGAAGTTCTTTCAGCTAAACATTTTTTCCAGGGCCACCTTCAATATTACACTGATATTGCCTCAACAGATGATACGTAATGGTCTGTCAAGTCTGCTATCCAGCCACCAGCAACACTCGCTGGTTCAAAAAGGTGAAGCATTCCTGTGGTGCACCTTGCCAATACGTTATTGTTCTTCAGGGAAATAAATTTCTTCCTGACCCCTGCAGGGATCAGTTCATGCAGTGAACATTTTCAGATTAGTGTCTCCAGCTGTGGAGCTTGCTTGGATTTGGGATATGGTGTAAAACTCATCTCTCCAGCCAAGCATTGTTTTGAACATCACTTGTGAGGGCTGAATTTTGGTTTTGATTGTGTTATTTTTTCTTCTGTTGTCGGTTTTGTTGTGAGTTAAGGGCTTTGTATGGAAAACTGCTTTGTGAGCTCTGTGTTATGCTCACATTTGAGCTAATGTGTTGTTTATTTTTAATTCTGCATTCAGTACTTTGGTCTCAGTGCGCTGGTTGCATCCAGCAAGCATTTAAGATGTGCAAATGTCTTAGCAGTCTATCCCAAAGCTCACTAAGGCTTTCTGTTTTCTTCAGTTGACTTTGATTGGGCCATGAGTAAATAACCAGAAAACTTTTATTTTAACCTTTGTCCTACCTTTCTGCTTTCATGCACTGAGTATTTTACTTGTCTCTGTTACCTCACATCTACGTGAGAGATACACATTCTTCTCATATTGATCACCATGCCTTTAATTTTTCTTCTACAGATTTTTGATTTATTATTCCTAACCACTTTAAATGGCTTAGAATCAGATTTGTTGTGTAAGTGGAAATGCTGCCAGTGTTCATCTTAGACCCCACATCCTTGCAAAAAAGCCATAAAGACTGGGGAAGATAGATCTCTCAAAGGGCAGTGCCATTTTTCCATTGGTTTGTGATGCAATGCTTTCATTCAACTATTGCTCAGGAGATGGACAACACATCCCCTTTTTATCTCAGCCTCCTTTCTTAGGTTACAGCAGGACAAAGCTGTGATTGAGCAGTGTCTGTGTTCTCCTTGCTGGGATGAGAAGAGGCTTTAATCACCTACTCTGACCCATGGATGTTCTGGGAATTTTTCTGGTGTGTTCTCTGATGTAGCACAATCAAGGCTTCATGTGCCCACTTGCCCACATGAACCGCATGTGAGCCCCACTTACCCATGTGAACCACAACAACTTACCATTCTGTCTGTGCTTGCTGCAGTTCCTTTGCTCATGCCCTGCAGTATCACTGGGCAGCGATAATCAGTTACGCTTTCTGTGCGGTGAGGGCTTTCTGGTTCTCAGAGAGTAGCAATAATGGCAAGGGACAAAAAAATGCAGAGTTCAGCTTGACTCACATGGCCTTTTTATCCAGGAATCTGACAGCTGCCTTGCTTTTTGCTGAGCCAATGCAGTGCATTTTCTGTCTTCTACACAGTGTGCATTGCCACTGATTCAAACACCAGGTTGCCTTGTCTCATGTTTAGTGTGGTAAATCACTACCAAATATTTTACACTGTCTTCATTCATCCTGTAAATAGGAAAATGGCTCACAATCTGTCATGTTACCTTCAGCCTATACGTAATCTTCCCTGTGGCAAAGAAGAATACTCTTATTCTTGCAATAGGCAATCTTCTTCCAAAAAATAGTTTCCATCTCCAGAAGGTTTGTGTGGATCAAAGTCTTTGCTTTGCAATGGATAAATTCAGATCATACTCAGCATTATACCCTGCAGCTACACTGAGGCCAGTTACTTGGTATTTAATGGCTTTTATTATGGATGTAGTTGGCTTGAGCAGGAACAGCTAGCAAATAATAGTTAAAATTCAAACAGCCATTAAAGTCTGGTCCTGACAAGATGCAAGTACTCTGTTACTAATGGACTTTCCCCCACAAGGGCACATTTGTTAAGGGAGAATGTTTGAAATATTTGACCAGTTGACAGTGGAACAAAAGAGGGAGCAAATTCTAAAGTTCTTATGAAGCTGTAGTGACAGTGTCCAGTCTACACACATCAGCAAAACTGATCATGAGAGACAAGTTTGTCTTTATGAATGTTTTCCATAAGTTGTCTTTATTTAAACACATTTGTGCTCCCATTAACTTCATGGAGAGCACTTGGAAGAAAAGTTGTCCAAAGATTCAGACATAATGCTTGACCAGCCAGCTAAGAAAATAAAGCTTCTAGTTTCCGTTGAAGCCTTGAGGAGTTCAGCAGTGCTCTATTACAACTGTGATATTTTGGATTGCCTATGTCAGGAAGAGAAATCTCAGACTTGGGCCTAAAAGTCCTCTGAGATAACACATAGAGCAGCATACAATGTGGTAAACACTATACTGAGCATTTTGGGCAAGAACTTTGAGGCTTTGCATGGACTTTTAGGAGGCTTAAACACCAGCAGAGACTGCAGTCTAGGGGTAAAGACAATCTGGATTCAGTGCTTCATTTAAGGGCACTGATGTTTTGAGCAAGCAGATATTTTGCTTTAAAACAATGTTGATTCTTGGTTTGACCCTGATTTGCTCCACGTTGTTCTAAGTATATGAAATTTAACAAAATACACACTAACTGGAGTGGACTGACACATGAACTCTTCCCATTGATAATCATTGATGAGGGGTTTCATTCATAAGAATTCCTCATCTGAAATGCTAATACAAAGACATATCCCAGAGGTGGTAATACTAAGAAGTTTCCATTCGTCTCCCCCAGCCTTTCAGATCTTTCCAGCTGTCAGAAAGCTTCATTGTGTTAAGTGCATAAAGCGCTGGAGGCAGTTGGGGTTGAAGCACGTGTTGTGCACTACAGCATCACACTTTGTTCAGATCAGATGCGAGTGGAAATAGCATAAGCGACTCCTTTTAAAATTGCACTTACAAAAGAGACAGAAAAAAAAAAAAAACTAAAAATAATTATGCTTTATTTTGTTTCTAATTAGATGCAGGTGCTAGAAACCACTCCAGAGCTACTCTTTACATGGTATTTGCAAGTTCTCTCTACCAAATGTGCTCTTGGAGAGGCAAGTAGAAGCTGTTAAACCTTCTGAATCTCCCATGCCTCTGTAGTGAAAGCACCCAATGCCTGTGATTTGTTGACTGTATTTCTGTACAGGTTTTGTTTTGCTCTGTGCTGGTTAATTCAAAGACACTGTGCATACACTTAACTACTTAACAAGATGTTTGTTAAGAAAGGCCTACTCCCATGGTCCAAGGTCACTTCATTCTTTTATTTAGTGCTGTGCTTGCCCATATTGCATTCACATAAGTAATGCATGATAATAAAAACATCTGTTGAGGCTTTATGCGTTTTGTTTAATGTCAGCTGAAGGAATACAGATAGAATTCAGTCAGGAAGGACCACACTCATGCTTTGTGTTTCTCCTCCCAGAATCACTTTTAACTTCCCCATGATGAAATGTATGTTAGGAGGGGGGAGAAACCTTCATTCTCACCTATAAAAGTTGCAGCTGTTTTCCTGTTTTTATAGAAAGCAGCAGGCAGATTTACTATAAAAGAGTAAATACTCTACAGCAAAGTACTGTTCACCTTGAGGGATGATGTCAGAACCATAAATAACACTGCGGGAATACAGATATGTCCTTAAAGGCCTATTAAGAATGATGTGAAAAGGAAGTGAAAAATAGGCAGGCAAGTGTGCTGTGCACAGCATGTACATGGTGAACATCACTTTATATTTGATTTACTCTTAAATGCAGGAATGGATGGAAACATCAGCGGCAGAAAGAAACATAAGAATCCTGATAAAGTTGCATATGCAAGCTTTCAGAGACAGCTGTGTAACAGAATAACTGGCACTGAATGCTTGTAGTAGAGGGGAAGGGTAGAGGAAGAAGGATATCAGTCTTACACGTGCTCTGTGTGGCTATGCTCTCCTCTCTGTGTTTTTCTTCAAATTGACTTAGGAGCTCAAGCACAATATTTAAAGTCGGTTGCTGAAATTACTATTGTGGGTTTTTTTTTTCTCTTTCATTTTTCTTTATAAGGGAGTGAGAAATCTATAGAATGAGATCTAAGGAGATGCCCTAGCAAAAGTTATCAAGGGCACATGATGTGCAGTTTTTGAAACAGTAAACAGATGAATCAGCCCATTCTTGTGAATTGGTCTCCCCTTTTTGTCTTCAAATCTGTTGAACTTTGAACAAACTTGACAGACTTCTAAAAGCAGTTTAATTCTTGAGGATGGTTATAGAAAAGCAGCGCAAGTATTAAGAGTCAAAAATCAAGAAACTGAAGATGCAAAATTACTGTCAGCAATCTGATGGCATAAAAGTCAATCATAAAATTTTCTAGAAATACCAGGGGGAAAAGAAAATGGAAAAAAAAAAAAAAAAAAAAAAAAGGAGAAAGAAACAATGTAATAACATTGATTCTTCTTTGGTGCTCATTTGCAGATTCCTGCACTTCACAACGAAGCATTTTGAAGGTTTCAGTAGTTGGTTAGAGAACAAACTGTGCACCCTGTTTTTAGCACCAATTTCATGTTTGATTTTCCATGCAATCAAAGATAGAGAAATGTGCAGTGTCAAGGAAATTACCCCAGTTCAGAAGGAAGAAAAAAGAAAAAGAATATGAGAAAAAATTCATAGTCTTTCAATTAAAAATGTAATTACAGTACTACAACTACTCTAATACTTTCCTATCTGCAGTTACCTCCTCTGATACATTGGATTGGATTCATCTTTTTCCACTGTTCATAACCACATCTTCCTCTTCTCTCTTTTTTTTCTATCTGATGTATTCTGAATATATAGCAAAAGTTCTTGCTATGACCACTTGTGGTTTGACACTATGTGTTACTAATTTTCCAGCCCACTTCCATTACTCAGTCCATCGAGACTGCTTGGTTTTCCCCTTTTGGTATTTCCTTCCTCCGGAATCCACATTTCATTCCCAATTTTTTAACACGCCCAAGATTGCTGATGAAAGTTCTAAACTCAGGTTAATTCAGTGACTGATCCAGAGGAAACTCATCATGCATTCCAGTCTCACACGTTTTACCCTTTGACCAAAACACCTTCTCCTTATGTCTATGACACTGGCCTTGATCTTCTTCACCTTAATGCAGTGCACTGAATATCTCTGTTTGTGACAGCTCGGATAGATGTCATCCACTACCACAAGATCAGTAAACAGGTTAACAGTTAACAAAACCAATCAACTATGGAAAAACAGTCACTGATTCTTATCTCCTCCTATTGGACAATCCCAAGCTGGTTCCTGCCAGTAAAACATGTCAGCAAAGCATATTGCATACTGCATGTGCACGTGTTAGGGAAGAAATGAAAGAGTCCATATCAATTGCTATAGCTACAGATTCTCTAATGAAGAATAAGGAGTTGTTTGTGGAATGAGACCCCTTTTCCTCCCTCTACCCCACCGCTGGAATCACCCAGCACGGTGAAACTTTGCTCCCAGCTTCTTTGCCTACAATATCTGAATCTCTGGCAAGGTCAGGTGCTTAGAGAAGTGCAAAAGGAAAACCAGCAGGGAAGGGAGGGGGGTTCTGCTCCTAAACTCTAACAATGTATTCAGAGGAGGTAAGTTCTCTGAACATGGCTTCCAAATGGCCTCATCGGTTCATTCTTGTGGTTTTAGCTTGAAAATGCTTGCCGTTGCACTCAGAGCTGAACAGCTGTATACCAAATGCTCCAAATGTCTCAAATTAGCAACCCAAGAGCACCCATCAGAAAAGAACCATTCTGCTGGCACTCAAGAACGTCAGGCTTTTATGACATCTCATTCATTGCTCTGTCCTCATTCAACCTCACATTGTTTCCCAGGCAGGGCATATCTTCTGAATTAGAGCTAGATTCATTATTGGGAAAATATGGAGACCGTAGTAATTGTATTAGCTTGTGTAACCTTTGCTTAAGTTGGATGGATCTTGCTGCTTTAACACTAAGACACAGTTTTCTCTAAGGCAATGGAAAGAGAAGAACAGAAAGAAAAAGAGGAATCTTCAGTGCTGATTTGACACTTTCTGTTATGTAGTTGATGAAAAAATTTAAATGAGGAGAATAATAGAAATCTATGTCCAAAAGTTTTCTGCAATATTAGCTCCAGTGATTTTAGTGCAGAAGTTTCTCAAGAAAGCAAAGTTTCTGGATCGTAACAAATGTGTGAGGAATGGGATCTTTCCTTCCTTCTTGTGTCCCCCTGGCAGCACTTCTGAGCCAAAATGATATGATACTCAGGTAATGAATTTCATGTGCTGCTTTGTTTTCTAAAAGCTTTCTTTTCTCATTTCTGGGTTTGGTGCCATGAAGTACTTGGAACACTTATTTTAATATTATCACTTTGGGTGAGTAGGAGCAAACTTTTGCACATTCAACACTTCCATTCTCTCTGTGTTTACTGGCAAAGGTTTTGCATCGATTCAGAGCAGACAAATGCTCTGTATTAGAAAGCTCTATAATTCAAATTGATTTTCGTTTGTGAGCTAATTGCAAAATCTTTGTTTGAATAAAGCAGCTCCTCTAGAACACAAAGCCATTGTGACCAGCTGATCTGACAATGTGCAAAACATTGACAAGTGAATTTTGGCCATAATGTGTGTACTAAGCCAATAATTTATGCCTTAGCAGCACATGTTCAGAAATACAGGCAACCTGGATTTAAATACAATTATTTTCTAACTTTTTTTTTTTTTTTTTTTTTTTTTGCACCATTTATCAATATTTGTACACACAAGTGTTTCTTTTACAAGTGTTAAAAAAGGTATTTCCTAAAATTCTTACTTGCAATAAATGTTTCCGGTTCTTCACTCATCTGATCAGTGCTTTAATAACCCAGTAGTTAAGCTGCTGATGTAACAATCTAATGCACTTCAAACTTGAGCTGGCTGCAGTTGAATAGAAAACTTGTTAGAAAACTGAAGCGTTTGTAGAACTGAGGGTATTTTTTTTAGTGAAGAGTACAGACCGCATTTCATCCTTTCATCAGAAAGCTTTGTAAGTAAGGTGCTTTGTCTTTACATGTCTCTAACTTCAGAAATGATAAAAAAAATATAAAGAGGAAAACAATTACCTCAGCTACATCCATGAGCCAAGCTTCATTTCAGCTTTCCTGGAGTGCTGGTAAAGGACAAATCAGCAAAGTAAAGGAGGACAAATACTGCTATCCTTGGGGGTAAAAAAAAAATAAAATCTCTACTGTTGGTTGCTAAAGGCTGTTATCAGCTGCAGGGTGGTGCAATGGTTTAGCTGAGTTCTCATGAGGAATTTCTGGTAGAAATACATTTACTCCTATGTCAAATGCTGGTAGGTAAGCTGGGATTCCTGGAAATCAACTGATTAGTGTGCATATTTACTTCTATTCTTAGTTCTTCCCTCAAGGTGAGGAGGGCAGATAAGTATAATTTATTTTTGCCCTCAGAAATGAGCACTTTGGCTGCTCTGCAAGTTTCCTTGATCTCGGTGGCATTCATGCATGTTCAAGACCGTGCCAGATCTCAGGTAGCACCTTGTCCCAGAGTCTGCTGCTGGCTGCAGGACCGAGCTGTCTCAGCACAGCCAAGCTGGCCCTGCCCACCGCGCTCACCCCAGGACACACAGTAAGGTGACTCTGTGAAACACCATTGTAAAGGGCAATTGGGGATTATCCTTTGTCCCTGGTGTGGTTTAACATCCTGTGCCACCTTCCTGTCCCTGTCAAAAACATGTGCTGCTGTTTTCCTCTCTTTGCCCAAATCATTCTTTCTGAGCTTCATTCTCAAACGATGGGTCTCCGTTTATCCAGATCAGTGTTGACTAAGCAGGATTATAAAACCAGATTTATCCAGGCCATAATACTGTAGTCCCAAGGAGCACTTTCCAGTGGCTGTGAGGTGCTTAATCTTCTAGATTAACTAGAAAGATCTATGGCTTTGAACTGCTGTTTTGCGTCATGTCCTGAAAGCCGCTTTATGAACTGGTTGGGAAACATTAAAACAGTCAGTGATTAAAAAAGTTGTTTCTGATCATGGTTTCTGCACAAAAGATAGAGGACAAAAGCATCAGGTCTCTGTAGTTTACTTGGAGTTTGTTTTGCTGTGTGTGATGCTGGCAGCAGTGCTTTCAATGATCAAGTATTTCCTGAAGACTTGTAAAGAGAAAAGGAAAGCACAGGAGCATGCCCTGGTCATTCAGGGGAATGCTCTCCTCTTGACACTGCACAGCCTTTGGAGTAGCCTAGCACTCATGCTGTGCTGTGATAAAACTTGCTCTTTAAAGCCAAGTACTGGGCAGAAGAAAAAAAGGAGTATAGAAATCAGACATGCACCATCAGTAAGAACTTCACTACAGGCCAGCTCTGGAGTGCAGAACATCTTTTCTGCCTCTGCTAATCTGGAGGATCCCCATCCTCCTACCCACCAGCTTTTCCCATCTCACCTCTTTCACTGTGATCACTCAATCTGTGCCACAAAGGAGCTGGATGCAATCCGTGCCACAAGAATAGCCAATCTGCAGAGCCCAACACAGAGATTTTGATTTGTGCAGAGAACACCATTTTGGAAATTTGGGTGAGAGCAGCTTGCCCTGTTCCTGCAGAAAGCCCTCATCTTGTCATCCCTAAACACATCCCGATCTCCTCCAGACTGAGACTGTGTACAGCAGGTGGGAAAGGGGTGACAAGGCATCTCCTGACAGATGCCTGCATGGGACTGCAATTTTCATGAATTAACAAGGTTGGTCACAAGCACACAGAACTATTTATTGCCTATGTAGCAATTGAGATCACCAGGACAGCAATGAAATCTCTGTGCAGGTAGGAATAGTCTGCAAGTGCTTTTCCTGGTGATAAATTTCTAAAAAAGGAAACAATTGAGAGAAAAACAGCTCAATAAATGTGTTTATAGAACATCCAGTGACCATGAATCATGCTATAAATATACCAGGCTATAGGTTTCAGGGTTTCTTTACTGAATTGGTGCATAGCTGCTAGCAGACCTTGGTAACAGTAGCTTCATGATGATTGTGATAAACTGTTTTTATTCCTTATCTCTGCCTTTGCTCCTTCCTTCCAATTACACTAGGCTTTAACCGTAATGTTTATTCCTCACCTCATGGAAAAATTTTGACCGAGAAAAAGATCACTTCTGTTGAAAAGCCAAAAATGCTCAGCCAAAACCAACGTTTTCGTTGTTTGGCTGAAAATGAGAGGTTTGCCATTTTAAGCTTCAAGTTTTTTTGGTTTGGGACCAAAATATTTTTGCTTTTTGCCCAAAAGTTCTCCAATAGAAGACACTTGTTTTTACATCAACAAGAAAAAAGTAAAAAACCTGATTGCTCACCAAAAGGAGCTTAGACAAGACCAGTTCTACAGAAAACAACCTTTCTCTTTAAGTAGATATTAAACATTAAACAAGACATGTTTCAGTTTGCCTTTGTGTTACATGAACATGGCGGAATTTAAGGACCATGCTTGCCAACATATTCATTACTGGAACAGAAATAGTGCCACATGATCTCCAAGTTAGATTACAACCAAGAAAATCCTTGCTCAGACTTCACCCTCTGCGTAGCAAATCACATCCAGTGTGCAGTTCTGAATTCCTCACAACTGCATTGGAGATGAAGCCTGGAGCAGCTGTGGCTGTTGAAGCACCTGAGCTTTTACATCACCCATTGTGAGCAGACTTTGAAAGCACCAGACTGCACTTACAAACAGGGACTTAGATTGCGTTCTGGAGTCGGATGTTGCCCATTGCCATTCCTGAAGTGACTCTATAGCCACAATAAAGAATTAAATCAGTTAAATCTGTTTTATTTCTGACATTATATCAAGAATTTATGTAAAAAGTGAGGAGAGGAAGTAATTTGCAACTCACAGCACCGTATGGTAGTGGGCCCATGTGAAATTCTGCTAGTCCCTGGGCAGGCTTTCCCAAAACTTAACTGCTCTTTCAGAAAATAATTTTTTCCTAATATCCACCCTAAAAGATTATAACCTCAGTTCTAGCTAAAATCCTGAGTACCTTAACAGGAATTGGGTAGACAGAGCAAGAGCCTAAACGTGGCCTTTTGGATGCAAAGGGCTAGCCCAGTAATTGCCTCATTTTGGAGTGGATATTGTTTTTTGGCTTCTCATGATTATCATCTTGAACTTTAGATACATTCGTGGAAACTTCTATCAGGAAATTATAACATGGAAAATTGGCATATTCTAATGATTCTCATAGCGCAGTTTCCAACTAGATAGACATCCTGTGCAACAGGAGACCAAAAGAAATGACAAAGCACTGATTTTCTTAAGAAGAGAGACCTATATTTGCTACCCTCTATAGAAATATGTCCAGGATTGTGGTTGTTGGGTTGTAATTTGTGCATGTTTCCACAGTATCAAACACCATGCTATTATGCTTGGCTAACACTGGAGGTGAACAGTTCAACAGAGAAGGGAATTGATGCACAACAGCAATAGAATCCATTTAGTGATACATGAGTAAACTTGAGTCACTCTCAGGTAAAACTGCAAAAAGTACCAACACCACCATTGAGTGACTGCAAAGCATTTAGGCTGATCTTTGTTTCTAGATCCTGAGCAGAGCTTGATCTGAAAAATACTGATTTTCATTAGAAGTTCAGGTGAAGTGTTTTGGTTTGGGTTTTGAAGGTCACTTGTGCATTAATGTCTGAAAGACTATTATGTATTTTCAGTTTGAAGGAATATCAGTACCGTACAGAAGAGTGAAGTAATGATAAATGATTGTTCACTGGTTTGAACAGTCATTTCAGTACATCAGTTTCCAGTGAATTTTAGGCATTGTGGCATAGGAGAGCTTTAAGATAGAACATTTTTCCTGAGGAAAAACAAATGTTTTAGGCATCAGTAGACTTGGGATATTTTTTTCTTCTACCCTTGTGTTCTTTCTTGTATCATGTATTTCTCAATGAAGTAATTTTATCCCTGCATTCACATATTAGGAAAAAAAGAGGGAAAAAAATCTGTGGGTTCTCATTTGTAGCACGTTATGGTTTCCTACATGAGTTTTCCATGGAGTTTATTTAGGAAAAAATGTGGAGTTCACCAAAATGAGATGATGATGGGGTTTGGTGTTTGTCAAAGCTCTTTTACCCTCATCATCGAACTGCTAACATCCCTGTCTGGTAAACGAGAGGGTGTTGCACAAGACAGAATGTGAAGCACAGCTGATCCCTTGTGAAGGTTCCCCTGCTAAAGCCAGTGCAGCAAACTGGGATGCTGAGAGGATCTCTGGTTCTAGCACTAACTTCAAATGGGGAAGCTGTGTTGTGATCATGCAATAATGAAAGCTGAATAATTGATCAAATGTCAGACGGAACCCTCACCAAACGCTGCAATGAATCCCATTTCTACTACCTAAATACCCTGTGGTGTGGATACCTCTCAGCCTTAGTGGCTTAGTGGCACTATACTGCACAAGTGAGTGACCCATAAATATTGGCTGTGTTGAAGTATGGCACTTCTTTCATTTTAACCAGGAATTTTCCCATGGCTCTTTGAAGAACAGTCTTTCAGTAAGTTTTGATCACCTTAAATCATCTCAAATGTCGCATCTTAAATATTGCCAGTTTTAAGAGTTTATTTTGTCCTAAAGAATTCCTTGAAAATGCATGTATGTCAGCATAATTTAATCACGAGTGTAATCAAAAAGGGAACTAAATCTCTCTCACCTGTGTTGGATTATTTCCATTCTCCTCTGTTTTGCTTTTCTGTCACTTTTCAAATCCTAGATTCTCACGGAGACATGGTCTTCACACTCTTTCTCCTTTAAAACTCAGTGGATTTCGGAGGCTGGAAGGGTTTGGGTTTTTTTTCAGGGGGGAAAAAAAAGAAAAAAGAGTGTTTTATGCTTTTCCCTCCTTACTGTGGGTAAAATCCTTAAGTGTTATAAATCAGCACAGCTCTCCTGAGGTAGAAGGGCTCTACTTACACTTGGAAGAGTGGAGAAAATCACCTATTGAATCCAATCTTTTTCACCAATTATAATAACTTACAAGCATTTCCAATTCTCTTTTCGTTCATGGATAAAAACTGGTTTTATGTGTGTAACTCCTCGGGTGATAATAGCAGGGAGTAGTTTTACTGCACGCATATAACTTTCCCTTAGGCCAAGGAAAGCAGCCACAGTGTTTCATCTACTCCCAGCAAAAATTAAATAGGATTTAAAAAAAAATAATCTCATTGATGGGAACAGAAATTGCAGGGAGATGAGATGCTGGAGTATGCAAATTAACAACATGAAGCATAGAGAAAGAACACTAACTACTTTGGCCTTTATTTTAAACATTTTTGAGCTTTCCCAAATTAAAGTTTCAATTAAATCATCAGATTCTGAGCCTTTCCCCCTGTAGCTACGTGTGACTAAAATCAAAGGGTGAACAATAGAAGCTTGAATGTTTGTGTTGCTGCTGCTGACTTCTCAAAGCTCAACTTCTGAGCTTCCTGGCTGTTGGGTCAATGACCTCAAAGTCACTCATTGAAGCATCCTTTTCAGGAATGCTCCTAAACTTTACTCTAATAACGTGCATGTGGGGACCTTTGGCATCTGTAGAGGAACTGTCCTGAAAATGGGTCTTAATCTAGAAGAGAGAGAACAGAGGGAAGGTTTGGATGAAAGAAAGACCAGAAACATTCCCCTTTGGAATAGCAAGCACAGATACCTGAAGTGTTTTGTTGGATTCCAGTTGTGAAAGAACTACAAATCCAAGTTTATATATTTTCCACATAGTTTTTGCTAAGAAGAGAAATGGCTTTTCAACTGCTTTGCGCATTTTCATATGAGGAGTGTCATATTATATATCTTACAACCTCTCTGCCCTTTTCCATGGAGCTAATCATTTCGTAGCAGAAAGCAATCAGGTTTTTCAGGTATCATTTGCTGCTGATAAATCTGAGCTGACTTTTGCTGTTTATCCTGTCCTTGTGTGACTGAGAGAGGCCTCCAGGAATGCCCACAGCCTTTACATGACAGCAGTGAGGCTGTCATCCTCATCCCCTCCTAACTGTCCCTTACCACTGCCCTGCATCTCTGTTACCCTTAGTGCAGCATCATTGCAGATGCCATTAGGTGCAGATAAATATGATTAAATCAGAGTTGTTTGCAGAAAGAAACTGTGTTCTGAGGCTGAGAGTTTTTTCCTGCTCTCTTCCAATGAATGCCAACAACAGTGTTAAGAACTGAAACAGAAGAGAGGGGAAGATTCAGAGGTTTCTGTTTTGAAAAGCAAGCTGTATGTTTTAGAGACCTCAGACCTCCTCTTCTCTTTTATGGACAGCAACTAGACCTGAATGCAATAACCCACTTGCTGGTTCCCTTACACTTCTCCCCATTGCAGCCAAGGCAGTTATTAAAGAACATTACAGAAAATGATGAGTTCCACATACAGCATCACCCAGCTCCAATCTGACATGGAAGGGAGGGGCTGGGAGGGGCAATGCTCTGGCTTTGGAAGATCCCAAACCTGGTAAGGGGAAATATGCAACAGGAGGGAATTAAACAGCACCATAATGTCAGCAGGGGATTGGGCACAGAGCTGCTTTCCAGCAGGATCCATGTTTTTGTTCTTGGGTGTGCGCAGATCAATGTCCACTGTGTGAGGGTACTGGAAGAATATAGGGGAAAATACAGGAAAGGAAAAAATGACACAGAAAGCATATGGAAATAATGTAAAATAAATGCATTATTAAGTTGAATGTATGCAAGCCTCCCCGTAATCACTTTAAAAATCCTAAGGAAGCAGAAAATCTCAGCATAAGCACCTACAGTATTAAATTCTTCAGTGTCATATCTGCTGGACTTTAACGTGAAACTTGAGGCAGTCAGATGTCAATCAAAGAGACTCTGTTGAAGAGTTGAAAATATGTTGGTGTTCCAATCCTTTCTGATGGGTGTGCTGTCATTTCCAAGTCCTTACCAAAGAGGATGGGTGGGGAGGATTCAGCTCTAATTGTGCCACTGGTAATAGTGAATGAATCCCAGCAAGGTGCATAAATGTGTTGGCTCCTATGAAAGCCCTGGGGCTTGTTGCTTTTAATCAAGGTCATCAGCACTTTGTCATAGCTCACAGCATTGCCCTTCCTGTGATCATCTCTTCTCTTACATGTGCTCTAGAAGTCTGTTGAAGAAGTTAACTAACTTATGTGGATGTGTACAAGTCTATGGACATGTATATGAGGAATGCATCATATATGCATATAGGTGGGATTTTTTTTTTTAGATTTTTTGTTCAAAAGAATGTAAACTAGATGGTTTACATAAGCTTCCTTCTTCCTAAAAGGCTGAGCTATTTTAACAGTGCATTCCACCAAAATGAATAATATTTGGCTTTTGGAGGCAGATTTTTCTGTGGTTACAACCTCTTTTGCACATCATAAAAGCACAACCCCATCCTCTTGCTTTTCTTTCATTTAAGAAACAAAACCAAAACAATACAAAACAACTAACCTTTGAAAACACCGTATTTGTCATATGCTTGTTTGGGTTTCGACTGAAGTGATTTATGTGCCTATCTTCCAAGTAAATATACTCGTTGAGGAACATAACCATGCCTGTTTCACCAATGAAGTGGAACCGTGGGGTGAGTGTGGGTCGTGGCAGCAGAGGACCTGGCTGCCCTACAGCTGCCTTTGCAGAGGTGCCTTGCTGAGTGTGGGCTGGAACTTGAGTCCCAGCTTTAAACTGGGAAAGCCCAACACATGCAGGTGATCTGTGAATGTCACAGTGAGCTGAAATGGGAGCAGAGCACTCCTGCCTTCACCTGGAAGTGCCATAGTTATGTTCTGTTTCTGGAATGGGTAAAACCAGGCTCCTAAACCTCGAATCCTCTCACATTCTGCAGTGTGGATCACATGAGCAGTTTGACTCTGTTTCACCTCCAGTCATAGACTGGCTGGTGATTAGCACCTTCAATTAGTTGACCAGGCTTTGTTTTCAGCTCTATCAGCGTGAATCACAAGTTGATCCTGCAAAATTAAAAAGCAGGCAACCAAACAGTGCTGACAGAATCTGGCCCAGCACAAAGAAGTTTGTCCCTTGAGTTAACAATGAATATTTTCAGCTAGTGCAGATCTCTCCAGGTCTATTTACAAACGAAGTCTTGTCTTCCCTCTTTACACAAGCAAATGATTGGATCCATATCAAGCAGGACTTCTAGATAGAAGGGGAAAACTATTTGAAAAGGAAGTTGGTTGCACTGTATCATTCCAACTGTTCGAAATTTGTTTTCCCGAGCAACAGAAGAAAGCTACTTTAAACAAATACATAAATAAGTAAATATTTTAATTACAAGTCATTTCAGCTTTCCCTGGAAGAAAGCGAGGAAGAGGCAAACACAATGGCTAAAGAACATGAAAATTTCCCAAAGGCTATGAATGCTCCAAGGAAAATAGTCTTTCAGAGTAAAAATACTCTCTCAATGTAAAATAGTGAGCAGTGGAAATGCTATTTGCACTACTTTCAGTGCTGCTGTTGGTTGCAAAAATCAGCAAAGCCTCTGCAGTTTCCAAGGTCATTTCTTTCCCTGGGAAGGGCACAGGAGAAGAGAAGCATCAGAAGCCCTTCTGCCCTGTTTCCCCAAGAGCTCAGACAGTGCATACAGCTCTGCTGTTCTCCCACCACAAAGGATATGCTCATAGTTCATTTGCAGGTTGAATGAGTAGGCTAATGTGGCAAATTAGGTATTGATAACTTCCAGAAGACTTTCTGTGTTATTCCACTCGTCTGAAAAATCGACAAATATTTGCAGCAAAAAAAGTTCCCTTTCTGGCAAAATCTGTGGCTCCAAAAGAATTAACTTTCAAAACTGATATTTAAAGATGTTTTATTAGACTGTTGGATGTCTTTCCAAGTCTTGCCAGAGCTGTCATGTTGAAAGGCTATAGACCTAGTTATAATAAGAGACATTATTTCTAATTGTTTCCTCTTGGCATTATCATAGAAGGGTAAAGGCAAGTGGAACAGCACTTTCCAGTGTTCCCCTCCGTCTTTCATTCTGCTTCATTCATGCTCTGAGCTCTTAGGGATGGACTGAGCAGATGGTGGTGAGGCAGCTTTGTGCTGTAATGTCTGAGCAGAATGAGGAGAAGTGCCTTCTCTTGGCTTGTTAGTTTTTGTTTTGCTTCTGGTTTATCCTTTATGTTTATTAATCAAGGATGGGATTTTTTTTTTTCTTAAAGAAGGCAAGAATCCAAGCCTTGACTGTTTATATAAACACTGGCAGAGCAGCTTATATGGAAGGAGGCAAACAAAGGCAGTAAGCACAAGATTTTACTTAGGCAATGTGTCAGTTCAGTTAGTCTTGAAGTTATAATGTGTCAACTGCTGGTGTTTCTGTATGAAAAATAAAATTCGGTTTTCCATTTTTGCAGAAGCAAAATTTCCAGCCACATTTTGTTGATTGCCACCACCCCAACCAGGAGGGCAGAAAAAGGAAAAACAAAATTGAATGGAATACAACCTAATCCCTCAGAAGAACCTCTCACAAAGGGCTTTCTATCTGGTGAAAACTTCAGTGCAGAAACTTCAGTCATTTGTAGTGCCCATAGCTGGTGACATCTGCCAGATCTCCACGGTCACATCATTGCTCAGTATCTCATTTAGCACACAGCAAACGTGGCCAAAATCTTCCATACTCACTCCGTGACTTTAATGCACGCTTACAGTGTAAACCCAGGTGAAGAAGTGTGCACAGAACATGCATAGCTGCTCCTCATGCCCTCTTAGTCATTGCATGGGAACCGATGTTTTGCTGAGCAATTTCAGCGCGCTGCCTGAGTGCCATTTCTGACAGCGTGCGGCAAGCGCTTTCAATGCTTGGTTTGCTTCCATTCAGGCTACAAACCAAAGAACCAAACCAGAAACAGAGGAGAAAAAGAAGCAAAAAATCCCTCTGATTTTCAACATAAAGCTAGGATTACCACCAAAGAACAATAAAAATTCTTGTATTACCAACAACAGGAAGAGCAAAGGAGGAAAAAAAACCCACAGAAAATCTTTGTTATAATTTTTCCATAACAAATAAGGTCTTCTCTGGTCATGTTTGGCCTTTTTTTTTTTTTTCCCCCTTAAAATTGTATCTGTTTAGGAAAGAAGACTTGTTTAGAATAAAAACAAAACTGCAGAGGAAAAAGCATAGTACTTATTAAAGAGTTTGACATCATAACCCAACTATTAAATAGTAATATTCCTAAAGGAAAGTAATTTACAAATAAAAGGACGGAAATGAAAGGTTGCATGGGTTCCTGAGCCCATTGTTGAGGCAGCAGAGCACAGAAAACTTCCCCTATCTGTAGTGGCTGAAGTCATGTATTAGCAGGAACAGTGCTGGAGGTTCCCACAGGGAGAAGATCCCTGTGCAGAAGAACGGCTGTGACTTGCTGGTTTCTTTCTTTATTCCCCTGGGGCTGTAGTGTGGGCCACACTTCAGTGTGACTGAGCACAAGTGAAAGGCGGCTCCTGGGTTTTTGAGTGGGATGTGAAATCACGTCCAAGGGCTTTTTTGTGCTCTCTCTGGATTTGAGACTGTTGGGTTTTGTTTTCCCTGGGCTTCTGATCTCCTTTCTCTGGCACACTTCCCTCCCTCGTTCATAGTTTGCTGTGTGTGGCTCTGTTTGAGACAGATTGGGGTTGATAATATGTGGCAGTGAGTTATTACCCTGCGAGACAGCAAAGCCAAAATGGACGTCTTCGACATAAAACAGAGTTAGAGAAATGGAGTTTTTTTCCTTATCTGACTTTGGTCTTGATACCAAAGGCAGCCTGGTAACAAAAGATTTTGTACCCCATTTGTATTCAGGCAGCTCTCTCTTCTATTTCAGAGGTCCTTCTGCTCTGATCCTCTGCCACTGAGCAATCTTTGTGGCTGGATCCCTCATGGGACATCCCAGCAGAACATGGGACACGGCAGCAGAAGGGCAAATTTCCCCTTAGAGAAACAAGGGACATATTTCTCAAAAAGTAGACCAGCATAGGTCAAGGACAAAGCAATAAAGTAGCAAAGTTCAAATCGAGTTTTAATTGGATTGAACCATGATTAGGTTCCGGGTTCTACAATAAAATTTCTTATATAGTAAATAAAGATTAAGACACTGAAAAGAGCCTTCTTATCCTTATCTAGCTCTCTTCAATTCTCTTACTGCTACCCTTCAGCTGCTTCCCAAGTACCTCTTGCTCTCTCTGTTGTGGCTTCTTTTACTTAAGGAAAGTCTGAATTGAGCCAAGATTTGGGAACTGGTTTATCTATAGGCATTTTGCTCACAGATGTTGCCAATTCCTCCTCAAAAGACAATTTGGCATCATGTGTGCATGAAGACCAAAGAACCCTGAGTCACCCTGCAGTAGGATCTGAAGCTTCGTGTTCTTTCAAACAGTTGTGAAGTGGTTGGGGTCCAGACCTCTGACTACCTACATTCTGTTGTTCCCCAGCGTTAACTCCCTGCTCCAGTTAATTTGATAGCCAAAGGGGTCAACAATTTTAGTTTTGACCTGAATACTGATATTTTAACCCAGGAAACATAATCAAATCAATTTACAAAAGAAAAAAAAAAAAGATGCTGTTTCCGTGTAATTATTTCAGATGTAAGTATTCCTTCAATTTAGTATAAATTATTGTAAATTCTTTCAGAGCATTGCTAGGTTTCATTTTGTTTGTTTGTTTACGCTTTCTTATACATTTTGTGGATTTGGAGTCTGTACAAATTGAAGCAATGAGCTAGTTTTTAGAAGACGTCTGTTTTTCCTTGGAAACACTGTGCCTTTCCTCTTCACTTCCACATCATGGGCTTTCTAAGAAAAGAAATGCATTTTCCTATAGTGTGTGAAGAAAGGATTAAGATTCCTATGGCAAAACATTTTATTGGGATACATTTGTGTAAAAGTAGAGGATTTCCCAGGATAAATTCTGTGATACACATTGGGAAGATCTTCCAAAATAGGAATAAGTTGACCTCAGATCTATCCAACCATGCCCTTCCTACTGCCCATCCCCAGGTATGTGAAATACAAAACAAAACCTTGCAGAGAAGGACAGGGATCCATTCTGATTCATTCTTTCCCAAGGACACTTTCTTTTGAGAACAGTGGAAAGTGCCTTTTCTTTTTTCCATGACCATAATTTAATTCCTTATTTTAACCAAGTTGCTACGTTCTTTCTCCTTGATAACTCACGAGTTTGAATGTAAAAAATGTATTATTACAAGAGACAATTACGGGGTTCAAAGCATTCTGAAGCATTCCATGCTCCCAGCTTCTGGTACTGATATAAGTAGAGGAATATTTGTGGTTTTTTTTACTTGCATGAAGTGGAAGAGTTCCAAGAACTGGTGGTAAAAGGCCTAATGAAAGTCTGCCTTCATCAGACACAACAAAGATTCTGCATCTTGGGAGGTTAACTCTTTATATGGACATGATGCCCCAGCACCATAACACAATTCCCTTTCACAAACAAGCCCTTGACCATGTAAACTCCATCATTCCATGCTTAGTCAAAAATAATAATAGCAAAATAAAAAGAAAAAAATCCTGGGTTTATTTGGCTTCATTTTTTCTTTTACTACTTTGGAAGACAAAGGTATGCAGCTCTCTAGTTCATAAACCTCAGTTGGACTGAGGATGTGTCCAGCACCTTTAATGGTATATTTGGATGCAGGAAGGCTATAGAAGTAATATGTATTTTGAAATATGCACAGTTGTTGCACAAACATCTGACTGCTGTGGTGCAGGAGGTTCTTTTCTACTGAATCTTCTGTTTGTCATTTATTTTTCCATTTTATAAATACTGATTGGAAACTTCTTCTTGGAAGGAAGAAGGAAATCTTGTGGATTGTAAACACTGAGAAGAAGATGAATTGTTTAGGATGGTGGAAGGGGTATAAGGACTAAAAGCGTAACGTTAAGTAAAGGAAAGTTTAGGCTACATTACGGGATTAACTTCTAAGTGCTGAAATCTTATTAGACTGTGGAAAATTCTTCCAAAGGATGTGGGAGAAGCTCCGTTATTTGAGCAGTTTGCCATTAGATTGGACAGAGGACTAAAACTATGTATCTTAAACTAGCTTGCACTAGCAAAGAGTATGAGCTGACAAGGCCAAGTCCATGTTCCTAATGCCACCTCCTTCGATTTCACTGATCACAGATCTGTCCATGCAGAGTGAGAGTATCAGTGAGATGTGTATGTCTAAAGATGAATTCACTTACTGTGCGGATGGATTTTCACTCTGTTACCTGCTGAAGAGAAAGTCTACACAGTACAAGAAAGCAAAATCTGCCAGCAGTCTCCAGTCTCAGCTGAAAATACAATAAATTAACAACAAGAAAATGGAAAGTTGTCAAATAGATCCTTAGGATGTGTCTGAAAGCCAGAGCGTATGCTTCTGGCATCGGAGTGCTTGATGGTTGAATTGAGGATGTCAAGAAAGCAAAAATACTGAGTTAAAAACAGAGGTGTGCATTGATGTCGCTTGTCAATTAACAGAAGTAATAACAGCAGTGTAAATGAAGCACTGCAATCAGAGCGCAACTGCGGATTTGCTGCCACACTGGCTAATAATAACATATGATATATAAATATACAGTAAGACACTGACTATAGTCAGTGCAACATTCACAGAAGTGTTTAAGCTTTAAATATACGTGTTTAAGAGGCTAATACAATTAGTGGCAGTGTAGATAACTTGCTATCTGAGATCTAATTAATCTAATTGATTACTTGTTTTAAGTAGTAATGGCAAAGGACGCGGGGCAAGGCGGACACTGCAGGATTTGCTGCTGTAACGATTCACCAGCAAGATTAGCAGTTTCGTATGTTGGTCCACCTGCTGCTTTTTTTCTCTTCTTTTTATAGGTTATTTCATTTTCTTAAAATTTGCTCATGATTTTGATCTGAAGAGATGAGAAATCTGCCCACTGACTGTGCTGGGTCTTTGGATTTTATCAGGCAGCCTAAATTTATTGTGTAAACGTCGTGTTTTCGAACAGTTTACTCGAGGGATTCATTATGAGTCTCCAAAATCTGATCAGAGTTGCTCCACTGTGACTGGTCAGATGGATCACACGGCGGTGTTTCCAGTCCTGAGTGGATGCATGTGTAAGCACATCTGCTGCAAATATTTTCTGGTAGAAACCGAAATGTCAGTTGCTGTAAATATTTCTGTGTGTGATTCTAAAATTTGCTCTCCACTGTGTTTTTGGCCAGTAAAGCCTGATAACTCAAAAGTTCTTAGAAAGCAAGGACAAAGTGATGTGAACATGGCCGAAGTGCTTTGTTGCAAATTTGAATGAGTCTAGTATCAGAGAAAGGAAATGTTAAAACTGGAGTAGAAGAGAACAGTGTACTCAAATCTAGAATAGATTTGAAGATAGAGAGCTTGTGAATCACTGTTAAAGCAGATAGAAACCTCAGGCTTTCTGAAGATATAAGGTCAAGCTAGATTGAGACACTTAAAGTCAAAAGGTTATATACTTTTAATACATAGGGACAAAACTTGCTGTTCTATTGGTTGAGAAGCAATCCCACTTCAGCATAGGTGAATGAAGCTGGTCTCCTGCACATGCCTGTAATTATCACTGAAAATAATAACAATCAGGACTATCAGACTGGAAAGAATGCCTTGGTTGTTTCCTGTCTAAACTAAATACTGTTGTTTTTTTCCCTAAGGAATTGACTGATATCAAAATTAACTTGAATTAGTTCTTAAATTCTCCATACGTGTGGCAATACGTTCCAGTTTGATTTTGGCACCCAAAGTTAGAGGGAATCCTTGCATCCTTTCAAATGAGATGTGTTCTTAATCACTGCACTTAACAAGAGCTTTCTCTCCTTTACTCACCTTCCTTCTAACTCACCTCTGTGCCGCCTCATTTCATTCTCATTTTCATTTTCTCTTCAACCTCTTATTTGCTTCCTTCCTAACTTTGCCCTACACCTTTCCTTAACTCTATCCCAGATCTTTTTCCTTCTCCCACTGTTACGAATCCTCAAGGGCCACAAGAATTTTCCGTTTTCCTGCCCTAAACTCTTCGTATATCTCTCCCCACCTCATTACAATAAAATAATTCTTCCATTTCGCTGTCACCTCACTTTAGCTCTCTCACCCTCCACTCCTCTTTTTCCCCTGGTTTAAAGACCGACCAGCATTTCCTGATTGGAAAAGCCACAATAATATTTTTTCCATCGAAAATACCACAAGTACAGTATTTCCATTGAACATACCACAAGAACAGTGTTTCCATTGAACATACCACAAGGACGGTGCCTTTTGAGGTATCTAAATGCTCAGATGAACGTTCATAACGTTCATCTTGGACTCATTAAACCAGAACCCCTTCTCTTCTCAATAAAAAAATTCATCAGACAGAGAAAGAATTTTTATTCACAGTTTAAAAAGAAAAAAAAAGAAAAAGAAAAAAAAAAATACAATAAAAACAAGACCTAGACAGAGCCAGGACAATTTTGCACTTGCTTTGTGAGTAAAATATAAATAGGTTTTTGCTAGTTAAAAAAAAAAAAAATCCATTAAAGACGCTCAGAGTGGTTGAACAGCTGGAAAAGCAACTTTTTTTTTTTTGATAACATTTAAAGCTGCTTAGCAGCTGGGGAAAAAATCGCCTGTAAAAACACTTAACATTTACAGCCACTCAGTGGCTGGAAAAGCAACTTGTTATAAAATTGATTTAACATTTCAGTGGCTGGAAAAGACATACCCACACATACATATAACTGCAGTGTTTTACTTAGCTATTTATGGGCATTTAGACACAGATAACATTATAAGTAGGTAAACTTGGCATTTCTGCAGGTGCCATTGTGGCAGAGGATAACTTCCATTCAAAGCATTCACAACTCTATTTTATTTTCAGGGAGTTTAGTACAAGGCCATTTAAATTCCCATTGGACTGGAGTCTGGCATGCTTAGATGCTCAGCCATCCCACCCAGCCCCCGTAACATCTTAAATCATTTAGGTTACGAAGCTCTTTATAAAATAATAGCTGAGCAAGGAATCCTGTATCTGATCAGCCCAAATGAAGGCAGCAGAGCCCACGCTGCTCTACAAGTGATTTTGGTAACCAGCAGGGCTGGACAGGGCTGTGTCCATGGGCTCATTGGGGCTGCAGGGGCTCTGTGCTGCACCACAGCCCCACACGCAACCAGAATAATTTTTTTCTTATTGAAAATGCGATGTCAAAAACACAGCTTAAGTAGCAATTAAGCATATTTGTGTGTCTGTGAGATTAGAGTCCTTGGAAATGCAGTTTTGATGGCAGGGGCTTCTGTACATCCCTCAGTCTTCATTCTCTTCCATTTCTATTCCACTACATCTCAGTGACAAAGCCAGCCAGACCCAGCTGTCATGCTTGGGAGACTCTGTCAGACCACAGAGGTGGTTATTGCATGGTTACAGGAAGTGTCTGCCACAAAACAATTCATGTGCTGCATGTTTTGCTGGTGGGGGACAGCCCAGGCAAACCAAGGCCCCATAAACCCCAGCAATCCCTCTCCATCCCAGGGCAGCCACAGGCTGGGGTCCCTCAGCAGTTACTAATTACGTCTTAGAATCACAGAATCATTAAGACTGGGAAAGGCCACCCAGATCATCAAGTCCAACCATCAACTCACCACCAATCGTGCTCACTTTCCACCTGATCTCCTGGGCTGGGGCTGTGTGACCCATTGCTTCTACCAGTACAGGAAAAGCAAATGTTGCCAGGATTGGGTGTCATTTCCCAAAAACAATTGGTCCAAAGCATCCTGTACCATCAAGGGTTGAGCTCAAAGTACCACTTTGCTGGGTTGCATGGAAGCTTTCAGAGCTTCACGAGAAGCTGGATGTGTTGTTACCTCTGCCACTTACTCTGCAAAAGATGAGGCAATATTCTCGAAGCATCTGAGAGAGAGATCTTCTAAATGTAGCTACTTTGTGGCCAGCTACTTGGGAAAGTGGAAAAATAATAATTGCCTATGAAAATGTGAAGACATATATTCCTTAAGGACAGACAGGAATTGTTTGGTGTAGTCTGGGTGAAGGGAGGAGGTGCAAAAAGATGATTTTAAGGAGAGGTTTCCTGCCAGGGAGAGCTATTAGGCACCAGAGTTATTTCCTCAATGAAAACAGAGGAAAGCAATTCCTTCAGACATTTAATAATAGATTGGGCAAAGAATTAGGAAATATAATGAAGAAGCCTGTACTGGCAGGTAATTGAGCTAATCAGAACAAGCAGAACTTAGAGTTTCTTTTTTTTTTTTTTTTTTTTTTTTTTAAGGCTAATTTAAAGTCAGCTGCTATAGATATTTCATTAATTCAAAGCCTTTTGCATCACAGTCCAGTGCCCAGGAATAAGGCAAAACAGCTCTATATTAAAAAGTCAGAACCAGTGAGAGTACACTGGGATGGTGCAGTGCCAGAGGGAAGAGAGTCCATGAGCACACATACAGCACACAGGCAAGTTCGCAGGCAGGCCACAAAAGCCAGTGTGGAAGGGAAGGGGCAGAAGGAGCCAAGGTTAGATCTGGGAAATAAAAAGCAAAAAACAAGGATGGAGAACCAGGGGATTGGACGGGATGGGATGGGGTGGGAGGGGGTCCTGGAGAGGACTCTGTCTTGGCAACAGCTGTGGAAAATCAAAGTGCAGAATGAAAAAGTGTTTTCAGAACAGCCCGTGATCAAATACCAGACTAGCTAATTTGTACTTCGGGGCTAGAGCAGAGGATGCTAGCTGCAGCCCATTCCTCTGTACCTTGCAACACATCCTGTGTTCCTGGACACACAACAAGCACCAAATCATGGGCATCCAGCTCAGACTTGAACTGAGGTGTAAAGGATGAACAGCATCAAACTGAGAAACTAAATCTGGGGCAGGGCAGATGCTTCAGAGCACTGTGGTGTCTGGATTACCCAGTGGGTGACTAAGCCAGGTACTTCTTTCTCTCACTCTTTAACCTGAACAGTATGGTCAGTGCAAGCTTTCTTCTTCTATCCTTTCTCCCTGCTCTTCATTTGTAAAATATAATTTAGAACATGCTTTAAGTATTCCATGTGGGTTTATTAACCAGTTGAGCACATTGCAGGGCATGAGTTCCGGAGGGAACACAGCTCCTTCAGAGATTGGGGGTGATGTTGAGGGCACTGGTAATGCATCTCCACCAGCCCCAGGCAGGGGAATGCGGCCTCCCATGCATCTGGGAGAAAAAGGTTTGCTCCTAAAACAGCTGAAAAGAAAGAAAGAAACAGAAATTCCTCAAAGGAGGTCCTTGCCATAAATTCTGTCAGAGCTGAGTAAATGCAAATCAAGTTTATTGCCTTTTAAACAATGCACTGGCATTTCAGATTATCTCGAGGTCTGACTCAGCAATCCATACCCATTATGAGTAATAATTACTCCCAGCTGTAATCTCACAAAGGCCATTATTGGTTATCAGTATATGGAAAGGTTGCAGTGTTTGTCCCAGAGGTGTCAGAGTCAGACTTTTATGTTCTTTCTGACTGCAGTGGGTGGAGATGCTCGGGCTAGCACACTTGTTCTCCTTTAATAGCCATTTACTCCTGAAGCATCCTCCCTGATCGATGCTATCTATTATCATTAAGCCTCAGCAATGATATCAGAGTCTGGCCCTGTGTTCTATAGCCTGCACTGGGAAAAGTACTCCATCCTCAGTACAAATCTAACCCAGCTTGTTTTAAAGCTGCTCAGAAACCTGGGACATTTGCTATATGCTCACAATCAGGACAGACACTTGAGGACGTGTGGATGAAGCAGCTTTTGTTCTCTTGTCTCTTTGAGGGAAGGAGTATCAAATATGGAAGAAAGAAGGGGGAATATTAACCTTGGGGTTAACGCTTCTTGGGGCATCAGCACAGACTGTGGCATAGTTAGGCATAAGGAAAAAAGAGAGCATGAAGAAAAATAAAGCTAAATCTCCTAATTTGGGCCTCTGCACTAGCAGTAGCAAAGACTTCCTGGAAAAGTCACTAACTTCATACTGTACTGCACAACTCAGATTCCCTAAAATCTAGTTCATACCCTACTAGAAGCTGATACTACCATTAGGTTTAAAATACAGCTAGACTAACATCCATCAGCAAGTTGACCTAGAAACGTATTTATTTAAGAACATAAGTGGTCTGAATGAAAGACTGATTTCAGATGCCAAAAAACAAAAACAAAAACAAGTACAATGGGTTTTGGACCTTGACAATTGTTGGGAACCGTATTGGCAGCCATCAAGTTAGAATATTTGATCTTCACAGCTTGACGTCAAGAATGGCTTTTAAATCTCCTGGCTGGTAAATATATTTGGCTGCTGTGTTGTTTAACATTTGAGGCTCTTATAGATATTGTGGTTACAAAGTTGATCAAACATGCAAGGCATTATTTGTAGGAAAAACATTTACCTTACTGGAGAGGCTTGACATATACAGAAGGCTCAAATGATTTCCCATCTGCTTTAATCCATGAAGTAAAATGGAATTTGCTTTGAGCCTTAAAGAAGGCAATTCTTCAGATGCATACTGCTGTGTCTGGTATGGCTTGTGAATGCCTATGTGTAAGCTCAGCACCATTTTCTTTTGTGAGATTAAACTTGCTCAAGAAGTTGGAAAATTTTTACACTGTAAAGCAAAGCAAAAAGAAAATGATCTGAGATTTGAGCAGTGAGCGTCAAAATTGTGGCTGCTGTTTCTGGTCTCTGCTTTCTCTGTTAATGGAAAAATAAGAAGAGAGGAAGAAGGACTGGAAAAGTAGGGAAAGAAGGAATGAGAAGAGTTGGAAGAGGAATGACATCTTATCTGAAAGATAAACTCGTGATTTTCCATGAAAATGCTGGGAGAAAAAAGAAGAGCTGTGTTGAGGGAGGTGGTTTAGAGTCGAAAAAATGAAGGAGGAGGTTACACGTATTGAGATAAGATCTTGCCTAACAGTGAGATG
The DNA here is from genome assembly GCF_019232065.1 of Centrocercus urophasianus. Lineage (NCBI taxonomy): Eukaryota > Metazoa > Chordata > Aves > Galliformes > Phasianidae > Centrocercus > Centrocercus urophasianus. The sequence continues at coordinate 1,514,137 of NW_024884978.1, forward strand.
TGATGCAGATGTCATTAAATGCACTCCTGCCTTCAGTTAGATGATGCTTCACCTACACCAGTATTTCAGAATGCACAGCAGTGTGGGCCAGAGACTGAAACCTGCACTTACCACCAGGAGGATTAAAACAAACGACGGAAGGAAAAAGAAATAATTCTTATCCAGAAATTTACTGAAGCAAAAAGGAGCAGAAAAAGGATGCAGGGGGTCTGCATCTTCCCTTACAGGGAGCACAGTGTCCTTCAAGCTCCTGCCATTTCCATCTGCTTATGTGCTGTGTGGCATGGCATTACAGGATGCTTCCAGGTTTGCTAGCAGCGCCCTGAATGTGCAGAGGTGGTGGGATCAAAATACCAGTTATTCTCAATGGAGCTGAGTCCTTACGTTTGCTCTCTCTCCAGATATAAGTATCCTCACAAGACAGCCTGGTAAGAACCATTCATTTTTCAAGAGGAAAATTTGACTTCCACCCCCTAAACCACTTGATTTTTCAGTTTCTTCTGTTCTTCATGAGGACAGGGGTGTCTGATGTATGCAGGGAGGAGGCTGGTGTGCGTGCGTTCAGCTTAGGGCTGACGCTGCTGTGCTGAACCATAGCTGAGATAAGGATTATCTTCCCATTCAGCTTGAAATACCCAAACTCCTTTCCTGGAAATAGTTTATTTTGAAGTGAACCAGTGCAATTTGAGCACGGCTGCCGTTACTCTGACTGTAAAACCAGCTGTTAGTCAGCCACTCGTATTGGAGGTGGGCAGCCAGTGAGATGCTATCACTGCCTCTGCTGAGGGGTCTGCTCTGGGTGAACTCTGCATCTGAAAAACCCAAAGAGCCAAGGTGGAAGGAAAGCATGAGGAAAAGTCCCAGGTGCTGGAGGAGCATCAGCGGGCACTCACGCTCATATTAGACATCAAAGAATCCAGCTTGTGTTAGACATCAAAGAGTCCATCAAAAACTGAGCTTCAGGAGTTCTGCTGTTCTCAAGAAAGCTTTCATTGCTGACTTTCAAAGCACTGAATTTCTGTGGGAACTGCAGCTCACTTTATTTTGAAGGTTGGTTTCCAAACTGGACTTGAAAATGTGAACCCTAGAGACTCAATAGCAAGAAAGCAAATAAAAAGCACCAAATTTGGTGTTTTTTCCCTAAAAATAATAATATTTTGAAGCCAATCTGGGTTCAAGTTTTGGGTATAGACTCGAATTTTTTAATACTTTGGAAAGAACGTAACACAGGCTCTCCAGTGAAGGAACCAGAACATTACTGCATGAAGTGAATAAGCAACGAATGGCACTTGAGCTGCAAAGGTCTTGCATACCAAGAGCTGCTGCTGAGAAAATTTATGAACAATTTTGAATAACAAATTCATTTGAGAATCTGACAATTTGTGGACAAGCGTTCAACAATAAAGTTCCAAAAACTGAGTCCAAAGTCTCAGGATCAGCAAAGAAAATGTACGAAATTCTCTTTTGTGTTATTATTGGACTGGGCCAGATGTCCGGACACACCAAGTTAGTCAAGCTTACTGTCAGCTACACCATAAATTCATATGGAATTTCAGTGCTATCTCACAGGGGCAATATTGGCTTAAGATATTTCCATTTCAGAAACTTATCCCATGGCAGATTGGTATTTTTTTTGCCCAGTTTTGCCTGGTGTTGGGCTTCCTGAATGGCTTTGGCCTCACAAATCTTTATTGGCTACGTATTCCTCTCCCAGCTGCTCCAGCCTGGCTCCTGTCGGTCAGACCTAACACTACTCCACCATCAGTGGATGCTACCATGCTATTTATAAACCCTCTGCTACACACAGGTATTTATGGCACTGACGAGGGTCAGGAAGAACAGAAAAAAAAGAAGGAAAAAAAGAAAAAAGTTTTCTCCATTTTTATTAGTCAAGTTCACAGCCAACCACATGGCCACAAACTGGAAACCGCCAGCTCAGACAACTGGAACAACATCACCCTTTGAATCCTGCAAAAGCCATTATACTACACTGTGCCATACTATACTGTACAGTACTATACTAATTATATCCTATCGTATCATACCATTTATCTGTGTTTATATATGGGCATATATATACATACTTCTTATCACAGTGGTGTCAGAAATGTGATAAATGATCCAAGTTTTCTCCTGAAGACCTCTGTCTCCTGTACCTGCAGGAGCAGCAGTCCTATCAATGTATTGGTATGAATACCTCCCATGTCAGCAGCCTGGCTGATGCTTCCCTCCCATCCTGAAATGTCCTTAGCCTTGCAGAGATCCTAGTTCACATCCCAAAGGGACGATAGGCAAGTTTGTGTCATTCAAGTAAACTGGTAACCATTGTCCCTTAGCACATCTCCTTAGCTCGAGCATACCTGGATGCTGATAAACAGAGAAGCACCAGGGCTGCACTTTTCAGCCTTGTGCCTATGTCTCTGCTGTGGGCTGTCCTGCTCCAAGGGCTGCCATTAGCTTTGCCCCATGGTGGCTTTCACAAGGTCACTCTCATTCTTTCTGCATCAGTTTCCCTATCTGTAAGATAAGGGTTCCCAATACCCGCCTCCCTCAGTGACTGGTGTGAAAGTTTAATGAACAAACTGAAGCCTCTGTGGGAGTAACAAAGAGGAGGAAGGACTGGGGGAGGGAGAAACAGGGTAACAGTGGTAGGAAACACATGGTCACTGCAGAAATTCCCATCAGGGAACAATGCTGCTCCAGCTGGGAGGCTGCGTAGGTGACCTCAGGGCTTTGCCTCTCCGAGCTCTGTGAGCCTATTGTTCTATTGTATCCTTTGCAGGGAGTTCAAGGGGATAAACAGTGATTTCCAACCAATCTCAGCCTCTGAGATTACTTTCTTCCTTTCAGGCTTTATCTGAGCAAAGAAATCAAGGATTGATGCTCTCTGCACCTGTCAGGGCATGCATTCAGCATGTGGTTTGTAGAGATGCTTGCAGAGCCTGTGCTGGAGGCTGGAAGGTTGCAGCAGCGAGCTGGGAGCCCATTGCAGTGAAAAGCAATGTCATCAAGGCTCCTCAGGGGTCTGCAGGCTGATAAACAGCACAGCTGGGAATGCAGCAACCTCCTTGCACCACATATCATGCTGGAGGCAACACTGGTCTAATGCAACTGGCCGTAAGAGCAGTTGGAAATGTGGCACTGAGGGACACAGTCAGTGGGCATGGTGTGGGTGGGTTGGGCTTGGGGATCTTAGAGGTCTTCTCCAACCTTAATGATTCAATGGCTCTATGATGTGTGAGCAGCCATGCTGGAGAACATCACAGGGGCCAGCAGAGATGGGAAAGGATTGAACCCAGAGCCTGCGGGGCTCAGTGGACTTCTCTTAAATATGGTCCCTACTCCTAGTCCACGTTAATTTTATAAAGGCCAGCCCCTTGTTGGAGCAGGTGGAACAAGAGGTAATTTGGCAACTGATAATACGGGGTGGAGGAAGAGATAAAAGAATGAGAAAAGGACCAGGGAACATCAGAGGGAAGTGGGGAGCATGAAGGGAGCAGGAGAGCAGAAGAAAAACTGCAGCCAAGGGGTGCATGGAACAGAAACAGGGAGCCCCAGCCTCAGCAGAGCCTTGTACGTTCTGCCAGCCCAAATAGCAGCAAGTCTGAAATCGGTTAAGAACTGTTTATTTGTTCATACCACAGGATGTAAACTAATATAGTTAAACTCCCCTGGGAAAATAAAGCTGAGTCTTTTTCAGGTTTTTGGTGGTTTGGGTTTTTTTTTTGTTTTGTTTTGTTTTGTTTTGTTTTTCTGGTTGTTTTTTTGTTTTGTTTTTGTTTTGTTTTTTGGTAAGTTAAGGAATATATTCATCCTTCTTTCCCCTGTTTCCTAAAGTTTAAAAGATTTCATGCACACAAAAAGACATGCTACCGAGCTACCATGACTTTCCAAGGGGAGCAGCTGTTGGCACATGGAGGAGCAAGAGGTTGGCACGGTCGTGTCAGCCAGTACGTCAGGCAGAACATCTTCTTGTGATGCATCACAGCTTGCATTCAGTGACTCTTCTCTGAGCCTTAACCATAGAATGTGAAGATTTGCTGGGCAGTAGATGTGACTGACATTCATGTGAAATTAATCCCTCTGTGCAGGAGGCTCAACACTCTTGGCTCAGTTGAAATGTGTTTTTAGTACGAGTTAATTGGGGAAAGAGTATTTATTTTTAGCTCAGGTTTTGGTTCCTTGGGTTCCATTTAGAAGTGTCAAAGGTTTTACCTTCCCAAGACAAAAATAAAATGGAAACAACAAGATCCTAAACTGCTCCCTTTGAATAATCAGAACGGAGCTCTATGTGATATACAAATATTTCAGGAGGAAAAACAGAACCTGAAGCTGAAAAGCAACGGCTGCAGGCCTGGGGAAGATAAGCACCCCGTGGGGCCGGGCATTCCTCCGGCACTGCATTCCCAAGCAAAAGAAAATGAAAAAAAAAAAAAAAAAGAGAGGCTTAATTGACCAAAGGCCTGATTGTCTTTTCAGACACCCTTCTTGATGTGGTTGGAGATCGGAACCCTTCTGGAAAGCGCCTTGACATTTCATAGCTTAGATATTTCCTCCATTGCTTTTGACTTTCAGGTCTCAATTATTTCCACCAGGAGAACGTTTGCCAAGCTGATGAAATTGGAAACAGAGTGGATGTTATAAAACACAGGTAGCTCGGGCGGCTGTGCGTGATGCTGCCTCGTGTGGTTTTTTCATTTGAGTTCTCCTGACGCCCTGCAAGGGCTGCAGAGGGGCAGCTCTTGGAGGCAGCAGCTTGCAAGACGGCCGTGCACGTGTGTGTGCACACGTGAGGCCAGGTATTGATTTTAGCTGGGTTTCTAATCTGGAAAATTCCTTATAGTCTTTGCAGAGATTAATTATTCTTCCCGGTTGTGGAAGGAAAGGAGGGAAACTGTTCTTGTCCCTCAACAGGTTTTGATGGAAATTATATTCCGGTGCCAAATGGTCATTGAAAACATTTTTAAAGAACATTTATGGGGAAAATATCACAATTCTCTGGCTTTTTGTGCCCTGTTTAACTGTTTTGTGGGGATGGAAACCTGTAAACTTTCAGTTTACTGCAGCCATCCTGTTTTACAGCTTAGAAAAACACCTCCAGAACTGCTCTCTTTCAGGGACTTTGCTGTCATACCTGGGCAAGGCAACTGCATTAACGCAGCCAGAGCTGCCGGTGCTCAGTGCATCGGAAAATTTGGCCTGAATCAGGATGCTTAAATATGATGGCCTCTAAATATAGACTTCTAGCAGTGCTGAGTGATGTGTTGGGTGTCGGACCATCTGGATGTAAGTAAAACCAAGCAAATCCTCCTGTTGTTTGCCCTCTGAACAGGAGCTGATGAAGGATCCACCTTGCACAGCCCTGCTCCCCAACCCACGGCCCCAGATGAGTTTAAGCCAAACTCATTATACAAAGAGGTCTCAGACGAATTAAAGGTCTGGCTCTGGAGAAGAGGAGGCTCAGGGAAGACCCTATCACTCCTTACAACTCCATAAAAAGAAGTTGGAGCAAGGTTGGGGTTGGCCTCTGCTCCCAGATAACAGTGACAGGACAGGAGGTGATGGCCTCACATTGCCCCAGGGGAAGTTCAGGTTGGATATTAGGAAGAAATCCTTCTCAGAAAAAGTGGTGAGGCACTGGCACAGGCTGCTCAGGAAGGCAATGGAATAACCATCCCTGGAGGTGTTCAAGAACTGTGGAGAACTGGCACTGAGGGATGTGGTCAGTGGACATGGTGGGAATGGGTTGAGGTGGGGGGATCTTAAAGATATTTTTCCAACCTTAATGATTGTGTAATTCTATGATTTCATTAATCTTCAAAAAGTCAGCTGTGTTGAACAAGTGCCTGGTTCCCTGCAGAAGCCCATGGGCTGGAGGTGCCCAGGGGCTAAAGCTCCTGTTCATCACTGCGCAGCCCAAATTGCCATCTGGGATAACAAGGTGCAGCTGCCCTGAAGCAGGAATGGTTTGTTCAGAGCTGGAGGAGGTGGTTACAGGCCTGAAGGTGCTGAGACGGGCAGTATCCATCCTTTCTCTCCTGGGAGGAGATGTGGGGAGCAGTTTGTCTCTGCCAGCACTTGAAGTTTGAGGGCATTTCTGTAGGAAGAAACAGCAGTAAAACATCCTCTGTAGCATGTAAACAGATTTTCCCTATTCAGTATGGTTAAAAATAAAGAAGGGAGTTGTGTGAGCATCTTGGAGGTGTTCTTGCTTGTCTTTCACTTGCAAGCAGAAAGCTGCAACATCCTGATCTGTGATCCAGTACAAACAGAAAACTAAATCATATTTCCATGTAATCCATCCATGTTCTTAGAGAGGAAAAGTGTCCTTAACAGCTGACTAGGAGACCCTGAAGTTCAACTGAGCTCTCAAAACACACAGGTGTGTCAAAATACTTCACCAACAGCATGTGAGAAAGTATTCACGTTGTTCCCAAACCATGGGAAAAACATATCCTGTTCCCATTTCTGAAATGTGCCATTTGTAAGGCTCTACATTCTGCTCAGTGCTGGAACATGTGTTGTCTCCTTGTGACCATCCCTGCTTGAGGGGCTAGCGATAAACTTTCGCTAGCTTCCGTGCATTGTGCTTTGCTACACGGGGCAGGAGAGGCTGTGCTGGTGGCCTTGCTCCTGCTCAGACAGGGAATTAACCCACCAAGACTGCACATCATGCATCATACTGCCTTTGGGCTGCCTTGCATCAGGGAAACTATTGGAGGAAGAGGCTGTTTGATGCTGTTATATTCTTCCTCGTGCTTCTTACTTGCACGCATGGTGTTTCCTCCGGCGGTTGTGAGCAATCAAAGAGTTAGAAAAGTAAATGAAGATCCCTCAGTGATGAAAGAGGGAAATGAGATGGACCAGAACAAACTCTGATGATAGGAAACTTGGATGTCATTGCCTTTAAATGAGCAGTGTAGTAAGGGAAACAGAATTGACTGCAGAGAGGAATGACAGATATTTATTGCTTTATAGTAGTGAAATGCTTTTTACATTTTTGGCTAACGTGAGAGTGTGTCTGCAATTTCCACTTGAAATGTCTTGGAGATATGAGTAGCTTTTCTTCTAATCAGGAAAACTTCTATGCAATTTTTTTTCATTAAAAGTAACAGCAGCAACTGAGGAACAAAACAGGTTTTTGCTTTCATATTTTCTGTTAAAAATCACTTAATTTTGATATTTTGACCACGCTGCATGTTTGACAACTCATGACTTTCTTCTTCCTCTGGATGTCTGAGATAGAAGCAATGTGATTCCTCTTCTGAGCCACCCTCAAGTACTCAGAACATTTCTGATGTTCTGATATGTGCCATTTTTAATAAGAATAATTTAAAGTGTTTGAATTGGAATGTGCAGGCTACCTCCAACGTGCCCTCTGCCTCCTCTAAAGGAGTTTTACGACTTCAGATCAATTCACAGACAGCTTCCAGCTCCCAGACTTTCCATAAAGGAAGCAAGGATACACCAGAAAGGAAAAAAAATCTGAAGTTTTTCAGATAATTGCTGATGTGGCATCTATGCATTAGCAGACCACCCAGTGCTGGTGCATAAAGACCCAGCCCAGGATGGGAGCAGGACAGAGCGTTGGGTGTGCGCTGTCGTGGGGTTTTGATCTACTGCTGTGAGTTCTTGCAGCAGATTTATTGTAACTTGAGCCTTAGGTGAAGCTCTCAGAAAGTGGCTCTCACTTCCTGGATGAGGAAAGGCATCTCCCAACACTTAGCAGCCCGTCTGGCCCTGTTCGAGTTTAATCATTCAGCCACAATGAGTTCCAGCTATGCAGAGTTCAACGGAGGTTCAGGGCGCTCAAGCCATGAATTAATTCCCACCATCACCAGAACTTCCTTAATTTTACAGAGATTGGAAAAATGTTGTAGTAAATAGAACATGGGTATGAATAAGAATCTATTCTGTAGTACCAAGGGGGCTGTGCAGATGCTGGAGCAGTTCGTGGCATTGCTTGCAGCTGATTGAAGCTCTGTTTTTATACTGCAGTTGTGTTTCACAGACTGGCTTTTCCACCCTGAAACAGCAATTATTGTACTATTGACCATGCATTTCCAGGGATCTAACTGGAAATGTATGATGGTACAGCAGCCATTTTCACCAATCAACAATTTTGGTTGTGTTTTCAGTGCATCCAGTCATTTCCAGACCCACCACCCACCCCTTGGGATGAGGTGACAGTGGAAATCCCCACCTTGGTGATATTTTTACACTCCAGCCCAATGTGGTGGTACCTTAGGAGATGCTCTAGGGCATGTGGCAGGGGTGGCTAACTGGGTTAAGGGTTGGGGTCACCATCCTCTGCTCAGTTGCCCAATACCTCAGCCCCCAAATTATCTTGAAGCTCAGCTTAGCAAAAGCTTTTTTTCTTGTACAGAAAAGTGACATCAACACTCAGGACAATTATGAGCAGAGTGACGAGACGATTCCAAAGCTGAGCTCATGCCCCACAGTTTGCAGACCCCAAAGCATCCAACACTGACTTCAGCACCCTGATCTCTCCCAGCCACTTCTCCCCACCTCATCCACCCATGTTGCATGATCCAAAGCCTGCAGCACGAGGAGTCTTTAAGAAATAACCTAAAAAATACATACATATGTTGTTTTCATACATGAGAAGTGAAAGCAGCGACTTCTTTTGCTTCGTTTTGTTTTAAACCAACAAAAGTTAACGTTTATAGCAGTCTAGGAGCTGGAAACCCAACTTAAGAAACACTTAATGTTTAGATCTACTTAGTGGTTGGAAAAAACAACTTCTTTAATGCACCAGCAAGTGGAAACAGCCACCCCTTGTAAACAAACCTTTAGCATTAAGATATTTCTTAGCAGCGGAAAACCTTAACTGCATGGAGACTTATTTCTGAGACGTTTCGGAGTGATCATAGGCGGCCGGTATAACCACACTGTGTCAGCAGATACGTCAATGATCAATGAAGATGAAAGAAGAAAGAGTTTCCATACAGGATACTTGCTGGATGTTTGTTTCACAATAATTTACTGTATTACACACATAATTCATATCCATATAGGGAACCGGTTCAACACTACGCTACTCTAAGTTTGTGTTTTAGGGTCAGTGAAGTTAAACCAACACAGACAGCTAAGAGTTGGGCACCAGAATAAAAAATATTGGTTGTTTTCTGCAAGTACAGTAAAATTTCCCAGCCGGGGGATAAGCCTGCCAGATATTTTAGTGGTGACCTTGAAAAAATAATACTTCAACCTGCTCAGTCGGTGTTTTGCCTTCAAAACCTCATCTCAACCCTGGCCACGTGCTTTGCAGTGGCTTGTCCTGACCGTGGGGTGAAGCGTCCCTGAAGCAGGCTGCGGATGGGAACTTTTTTCCCAAAGAAAAAGTGGAAGTCCCATCATTGAGACAATGAAATGCATCCGACTGCTACTGGCAGGGAAGTGGCAGGGATGAACTAATAGATTTCTCCATCCTTTGTGCTTTAAATCCAGTGCCTGTCTCGGTCATTACACACACCCTCTGCTGCAGTTTGCTGAGCTGGATCACATTTCCCTTCCCTTATATCTTAAATCCGTTGCTTCACCCATGCACATTCACTCCGCAGCACACTTGCAGTGGTCACTTGGGCTGCCCTCCCACTGTTCTCTCCTGCCACTGCATCAGGGCTGTGTGTCCCTTTCCTACTACAAAGAGAAAAGCAGCTGAGGACCAGAAAAGCATCCCAGAGGCGTAGAATTAAAGGGGATCTGGGGGATGCTGTCCCACCAAAGAAGGGAACAAGCAGTGCGACCACTAGGCTAGATGCCCACGTGCCCAAATCCATCTCCAGAGCCGTTTGGAGGCTGAGAGCAAACAGCAGTGCCCGCCATGCTCCTCCCACTGGGTCATTTCCTTCGAAACAATTGGGAGCTTTGATCCCGTTATGTGAGCGAAAATCTGCTGCTGTTCTCACTGGGTGCCTTCGTTGGGGCTAAAAAAAGCCGTGCGCTGCGAGCGGCTGAACCACGCTGCCTCTGACTAAGCCTCTGTCCTGAGGTTAGGTAATTTCCTCGCATAAATCTCTTTTCAAGAAGGATTTTAAACAGACTTTAACTAGTACCAGACTTCTCTCCTCTGGATTTGATCCTGAGGAAATACCTGATAATAAACAAATACCTTGACCGGGATCCTCAGCCTTGCCAGAAATGACAGTTGATTTAAAAATCTTTCTCTTTTTTTGTTTTTTAACACTCTTCGCCCCCCCCCCCCCCCCCCCCCCCCCCCCCCCCTTTTCTGACTTTACCCCTTTTTTTTTAGGTTAAAAAAATGCAAGCTAAATTGTAACCATACAGAGCAAGAAAGGTGCTGCAGAACAAACAAGTCCGAGCAAGGTTCGTGTCCGCAGAGGGAGAGTGTTTCACTGAACACATCCGTGCTTCCAAAACACCTACGCCATATTCTCTCCTAATGTAAGATTTTCATTTAGGTTCGGATCAGTGTCTGTATGTTTCCAGTGATATGATTAAAACAGTGGGGCTCACCCAGCTCCAGCACCACAGTGCTGGGAGAAGCTCAGGTCCCCACAGAGGACCCTTGAGCTCTCAAACCCTGTTCTCTAAGGAAACATAAGGCAGAGGTTCATTTATTTGTTTCCATATCCCAGATGTTGTCTTGGGAGAAGGGGATCGTTTTCCACAGATCATGTTGCTGCTGCTGAGCCTTTCCTAGGGATCAGCAAAAACTTCCAACTGGGCTCATTGACTCCTCCATGGCTACCTGAAATGTTTATCAGCCCTTGTGCCGATCAGAGAGGTAGGGTCTGCATCACTTCAGCTGAAGATCAGTATAACATCTAAATATGTGCTTTAACATTGTAAATTTTAGTGCGACTTCCTCCTCTTAGCTCTCTTATCACTTGGGGCATTTCATGTTGCAGGCACGTCTGTCCACGTGTGAAAGATAAAGTTTAATCTACCAAGACCGTTACCATTGACTTGCCTCTGGTAAGAAAAAAGAGAGGATTTTTTTTCATAACAATTTAACTTCCAGCAGTATTTATTTATTCAAGAATTTTTCCTGACTGTATGTAAAAGAAGGATCGTTTAGAAAAGAAAAAAAGGATCAGTAATGTAAGTCCTCATTTGGGACTGTGTCTCAAATTATATCTTTTTGAATCTGACTTTCTGCCCAGGTTCCAGTGGAAACTTTTTTTTCACTTAAAAAGCAAATTTCTTTCTTTGAAGGCAACCAATCTAGCAGTGTTCTTTTTTTTATTTCCTCTTATCCAGCCATACGTCCACCATCATCATTACTTAATTGCTTTTCTCTCTTAATCCAGTTTTGTATTTTCATTCAAAAATCAGTTGTTACACATGTGAAAAAAGTTGAGCTTTTGGGGGGAATGTGGCCACTCTGTATCAGCTGCACTTCTGAAGAAGTATTCTTTTGTCTTAAATGATCATAGAATCATGGAATCATTCAGGTTGGGAAAGATCTCTAAGATCAGCAAGTGAAGCCATCAACCCATCACCACAACACCCACTAAACCACATCCCTAAGCCATGTGTAGCTCCTCACAAGTAAGTCCTTCTCATATGCTGGAAGTTAAGGTTGCAGACAGCACAGTGTGAACTGCAGAGAAACTCCCATGGCAATGATGTAACACTGGTCCATGGCCTTGTGGGCCATAAGGTGGGCTTGATGGCACTGCGAGTCACTTGTGTCAGTGCCCAGCCATTGTTTTGTTCCCCCTTTGTCCACCACAGCTCTATCCTCAATCCCGTCATTTTTGGAGGTGTTTGCAGGCATGCTCATGTCTTTCCTCTTCCTGAGTTAATGATGGTAAAGAGTGGTCTAGCATTGGTACAGGCTGTCCAGGGAGGTGGTGGAGTCACGGAGGTGGCCAGGAACCACGATTCTATGGGCTCAGAATGATGCTTGTGCTTTTTGGGTCCAGCAAGTACAGAATTTTATGAGACCTTACACTTACATTATTTCTTTAATGCTTAAAAAAATAAAAGCTCCCATTCAGGCTGCTTACCATGGGGGTCTCACATAATCATTAAAATGGTTTCAGAGGTCAAGGAAGCACGAAGCAATTGCTGCAGGGCTGACAGACCTTGTCTGCACTGAGCATGTGGGTGCCCACTGCGGGGGGCTGTGGGGAACAGCCCATCCACACCCCATCTCAGCAGCCAAGGCAAATAATCAAGAAGGAAGAAATGAATATCTTTGCTGTTGCTTTTCATTATGTCTTTTTGAAGATGTGATACACTAAGCTTTCCTGTAATTACATGTAATAGCTGGAGGGGGGAAGAAGGGAAGACAGTAAATGAAAGTCATAGAATTAGTTCATTTAAATCTGTCACTAAGGCTTCATCGAGCCAACCTGTAAATAACTCCACTGCTAATGTAACTTTGTTTGTGTAACTCAGCTCAAACCCCTCAGAGGTGAGGGACCCAGTGTTTTTCCCCTCACTTCCTGCACATGAAGTGCTATTTGGGACAGCAATAGTCTGTAAATCTGACTCTGTGGCAGTGCACCAGATTTGAGTGGATGAAACAAGCCCCTCATGCCAGCACACATGCCTAAAATTAGCACCAAAGATATTGGATTCTCAAGTACTTTATTCCTTTCTTTTCCTCTCACAAGAGGGCCAGGTTTTTGGCGTGCTGCTGAGGACCTGTTCATAATAGTAGTCTGAGATTGCTGCACCATCCAACCAAACCAGAGTTGAGTGCTTTTCGTTCATGAGATGAATGATACCAGCTCCTGCCCTGCCAGCACACCACAGCAGATTAGCCTACTGGGATAACTGGACTGGGCTGCTCAGGAGCTGGTGGTCTCCGAGCTTTGCAATAATCATCTGCAGATGGCAGGAAAATGCAAGCCTGAGAAGTATGAAGTGGCTGAATGGCATCTGTCCAAGAGTCATTGAGGCTCCAGGACCCCATTCAAAGCATGGGGATGTAATGTTCTGGTGAGCCCCATCCCATCAGGTGCAGAGCGGGAGTGCTGCCTGCACCATCCATCAGTGGGACATGCTGGGAGAGCTGGGAACTGCACAGGAGCAAAGCAAGAATGTTGCATGCCCATGCCCGGGAGCAATGCAGTGTTGACAGTGAGCTTCACCCAATGGGACATCATCATGTAGAGGGAGCTTGAGCAAAGAGATGACTTTGGGGTCAAGGAAAATGAGATCCAGATAATAGAATAAACTGAAGAATAGAGGCAAAATGCCACCAACTTTTTGTAACCCAATCCAAAGGGCTCCAACAGCAGATGATGTTTTATACCAAGATTTCAAAAGGAAAAAGTCAACATAGGCAGCACAGGTATTGGAGGAACACCCAGAGCAAATTCGCTCTTGTACTTAGCCCATGGAAAATATTAGTAATGCTTCGTGCCCCGGGAGAATGAACTGACCCTGACTGGCCCAGCCTGTCTGGAGGTGTTTCTGAGAGCCTGACCTATTAAATATTCTCTTTCTATTATTTCACAACAAACACTTCCCTCCCTCCTCTCTAATGAGATGTTTGGCTGAGTAGCGTTTGGAGAATGGAGAAATTCCATGACATCATTTGCAGGTGGGCCAGGCAGAGGTATCTTTACCGACAGGTTTTTATGTTATTAGATATTACCACAAAAAAAATAACTTTGAAAATAAAATCTAACTGAACTCCAGCCCAACAGGAGCAAAATTTCACATAGCCATCTATTCTGGTAGATTAGCAGCCTTTAGAAGAGGAAGCCAAATGACCTGTTTTCTTTAGAGAGCATTTTAAAAATCTCTAAATCCCTTAGATTTTTTTCAATCCCAGAATAACTTTGGAAATATAAGACTGTTTTTCTTCTTTAATCTTGTCAATAGTTCCAAGCAGAGATTTGTTCTGGAGAAAACTGCAACTCTGCCTTAGGTTCTGAGAATTGTAGAAGAGTTTGTCCTGCTAAAATAGTCTCCAAATTCAGTTTAACCATGGAAATACAGAGGGTGGTGATGCACTGGAACAGGTTGCCTAAGGAGGCTGTGGATGCCCCATCCCTGGAGGCATTCAAAGCCAGGCTGGATGTGGCTCTGGGCAGCTTGGTCTGGTGGTTGGTGACCCTGCACACAGCAGGGGGTTGGAACTGGATGAGCACTGTGCTCCTTTGCAACCCAGGTCATTCTATGATGCTATACAACTCATAAGTTCCATCAGACAGATGAGAAACATGCATCTCGAAGGGAGCAGGTATTCTGATTCCCATATTTCCACTCTTAGTTTTAATTCAAAATTAGTCTTAACATTTCTCACCATTTGTACCACGGTGCTTTTTAAGGATCGTGTCTTTTCTATTCAAAAAGAAATAGAAAACAAGTTTTTCTTGCATCCCAAAGAAATCAGACAAAAAATGTTTTAGCAACAGCAGCATTCATTGCAAGGTAATTTCTGCTGATAACATAGTGGTAAACTGTTTTTCTTATAAAATCTGTTTCCAGAGGTTGGCTTTCCATAGGAAAAAGTTACTATATGCCTGAATGCATTAAGTCCTGAATGTCGTATTCACTCTTTGCAAGGATAGAGAATGATCAATATTTTAGAAAATGTGAAGTCTATTTCAACTTAGGAGAAATGTGTTTGGAGTGGTGTGTTTCTGAGTCAGTGTACAATGAGGATGCAGACTAAAAGGCCTCCAGGCAGCTTCAAATTGTTATTAAAGGGAGGAAAATATATAGAGGGAAAATCTATCATCTTCATTTTCCACGTGATTTCAAAGAAAAAAAAGAAATCGTTTTGAGGGAAAGCTCTGAGAAAAAGATCACCTCTAATGCCATAAGTTATGGTTCTATAAATCAGCCAGATGATATAGGGCTGGCCACAAGGCAAATATATCTTCCAGTATCAAGAACTACAAGGGAAATTCTCTCATTCAAGAGTTGTTCATAATTCACTATAATTGGTGGGAAAGTGAGGGCAGTGACAATTTAATTCATTCACAACTGGCAATGTTATTATTTCGGAACAAAAATACCATGTTAGATGAAAACCATCTGGGGTCAACAAAAACCATCTTCGTGGTCAAGCAACAGCTTGGGACAAGTGGATGTTGTTTGAAAAGTCACTGGGCCAAAAGCAGGGTTGATTCCAGCCCCTGTAATAAGAAAGGTGCCACCCAAACGTGCAGAGTCCCGCTTGTCTAAAGTTAAGATGACTTTACACTTTTTTCTGTTTTCTGAGGGTTTGGAAGACTTGGTCATCAGCAGACCCTGGAGGTTGGCAATCGGGTTTGGGCAAAGGATTCCTGAAGCTCCAGGAGCAAAAACGCATCTGGTTTAAGCAGCTTTGGGTGGACAGAGAGTTGGAGGAGAGTTTTCAGCAGTGCTGAACCATGTGGCTCTCTATTAACCCTCAGGGTATTCCTATGTAAGGAGAGAAGGCAAACCCCAGATCGGTGCAGCCCTGAGCGCCCAGCAAAGACAGAAGAGCTTTCTTCTCACTGCTTTGAACGCTGCTGTAGAGGGCTGTGATCTTTCCTGGGAGAGGCTCTCAGGAGATAACAAGCTTTAAATCCCTTGTTGCCTCCATCTCTGTGCGCTCCTGGGCATTTTTGCTCAGCTGAGTTTTCACAAAGGTTCAGCTCAATTCCCTGCAAACCAACCTTTCCCCAGTCATCCACCAGGCCTTAGGGAGGGGCTCTGCTTCAGTTTCTTGACACCACGCGTTTTAATCTCCAGCCAGAACAGGAACCAAAGTGGAAAAAAACAGCGATTGCACAGGGGCCTCTGTGGCAGGTGCCTGCGGGAGCCTGTTCCTGCCAGCCCTCGGGCGCTGGGATTTGCAGATTTTGGCAGTTCCGGGCTCTTGGATGCTCTTGTGGACAAGTTTGTGAACGTGGGAGTGTTTGTGTGAACTCCAACCCTTCCTCAGAACTGGGCTGTCAGTCAGCAGCGCTGGCATCAAACGCGCATCCCCACATCAAAGCCCTGCTGACTTCCGACGAAGGGAAACAAGGGAAAACAGATTCTTGGTGTGTGTTGTTTATTTTAACGTGTTTTTAGTGTTTGATTGATTTCTTTTTTTTTTCTTTTTTTTTTTTTTCTAGCAGCAAGCCTGAAGGGGGATGGTTTGCTTTATCAGGAAATGAGAATAAACTTACCCAAGCAAGCTCAGGCTATGCAGGCAGGTGTTGTCTCCATGTGAAATGTCCCCTAGCAAAGGCTGAGGCTGGGGTCAAGCCCTGAGGCTGCACTCTGCTGCCATCACAGAGACATAGAATACCCTGAGTGGGAAGGGAGCCATAAGGATCACAAAGTCCAACTCCTGACTCCACACAGAACCATCCAAAGCTCAGACCCTATGTCTGAGAGCAGTGTCCAAACACTTCCTGAGCTCCAACAACTCGGTGCCATGACCACTGCTGGGCTGTTCCATACCTACCGCCAGAGGTGCAGCTGAACACAAAGCCCCCAGTTAGTCACAGAAGGTGAAACAGTCTTTCAGGAGAATTAAGTTGGTGCAAAGCAGTGAATCACAGCAGAGATAATATCCAGGGCAACTTTAAATGAAAAGAGACAGTCAAGGAGCGTAAATCACTCCGTGAGCACAGCCTGGCTGAATTGATCACAGCTGCTATACAATGCAGGGTGGCAATAAGAACTTTTCCAGGGCTGTGCTCTGTGTCTGCTGGAGCAAAGCTGGGGCAGGGCAATGGGCAGGAAGGGAGCTGCTGGGACCAAAGAACACAGCAGTATGCAGGGGGCCAGAGAGGTGTCCTCATCCCGGGGGAACCTCACTTCTCATCTCTAGGGCTTCATTCTCAGAGGACATCAGCCCTGGGACATAGCAATCCACCCAAGCTATGTGCTTTTCTTGTAAGTGCATAGGAAAAAGGCTTTCTAATCAATTGTGATAAAGCTGGAGTATTTTGTGTGTGTGCATATCCATAAACCTCTATGCTGGCATCAGTTCTTTAACTTACAGAATTCACAGAATCATAGAATATCCTGAGCGGGAAGGGCTCCATAAGGATCATTGAATCCAACTCCTTGAATGGTGCATTAAATTCAAAAGATGCCCATCATGCCAGCACTTTGCACTTTGCTTTCCTTTTTTTTCCCATGGACTATGGTGATAAGGACTACAGAGTCTGAATTCTACATTTGGAGAGAGGCTTTCCCAGAGATCTTGGAGGTGGGGAAAAAGAGAAAAACAATTTGCTGGGGGGTGAAGAGTTAAGGAACCCATAGCTTGAGCTGCTCTCGAGGGAGACAGGAAAGCCGTGGAGATTTGGCAACTACATGCAGATCCCAAAAATTAGATCATAGCACATAATTATCCTCCAAACCAGTCCCGATGCCAAAATCTTAATATCTGGGATTGTTATAATTTGAAGTCATGTAGGAAATCCAGAGTTCCAATCAATTGCATTCCCATGCCCAGTCGCTCCCTGTCCTTGCCTGTTTTACAATAAAACGTACCTGGCATTGTGTGCAGAGTGAGTAACGATTCCTGTGCAGAAAGGGAAGAGAGAGAAACATGGAGAACTCTCCCAGGCACTGCAGGCAGCAGGCAGGCAGTGCTGGCATGATGAGGCTGTGACTCAGCCCTGCGTTCCTCTGCCAGTGGCTGCTGCCTCTTCCACCCTGTCCTGCTCCTTTCGGGACACAGTTTGCAACGTGCATGCAAAATCTTCTAGAATTCTTATTAGCTCAGCTTGTGCCTTTCTGTCAGGATGTACCTGGCTCTTCTAAAATCACAACGTTTGCACAGGGCTGAATTCAGTGCAATCATTCCTAAAAAAAGATCAATGCACAGTGGCCCTCAGACTCCCAGGAATCCAACCAGAAAGGAACGTGAGCTTTGCAACACAGTGCCGGGAGGACAACAATGCTTTCTTTGGGCAATAAATGGGAGCAGGATGGGGTCCATCACCTCTGGAATGGCACAGGCAGCGGGCACAAGGCTTTTTCCAGCACTAAGCACCACACTTCTCTACATGCACACACAGTTTGGCATGCCACCACCACAATGAGCAGCTCTGCAGTCTGGTGGCACCAAACCATCTTTTCTATAGCTGGGGGTGGAAGATGTTCTCCAGGCAGAGGTGCTGTTATCTGTGAATTGGCTGCTGCTAGGACTAGGAAACTCAGCCAAGGACGAGCTACCAGAGCCTCCAGTGAGGAAAACAGCAGTGCAGGGGCAGCTGAGCCCACAGTGATTAAGGGCAGGACATGCCTTGCGATCTGGGCTTTTTTTTGTTCACTTCCTGTTTATAGGTTGACTGCATTTCCCTAGCGTTTGAACTTCTCCGTCACGCTGCTTCTCCGCTGTTGCTGACACTGAGTGAGAATTAATAAGCTTCCTCTGAGCAAATACCTTTATTTAAACAAGCTGCTGTCCTGCCAGCAGCCCGCTGGTCAAAGGCATTTTGCAGCAGGCAGGATGCGGGCAGAGTTCCCCAGCAGCACCAGCAACAATCCCAGGTGCTCTCAGCATTGCAATAGAAACGCCTGTGCTGAAAGAATATTTGCAGGCTTGCTTTCTTTTTCACCTCCTCTCCATAGAAGGAGGCTGAGCATGACTGAGAATCTGGCTCCAGTCTCTGGTACTACAGAGTTGACCTCAAGCCTGGTGAATTCTTCCAAAAACCTGGCCTGCCTTGCCCCTCAGCCCTCCAAATGTTGTGAGCGGTGGAGCAAGGAGGTGGCAGCTGTGTTTTTGGCTTTTCCTGCATTTAATTATACTGCAGCGATCTCCAAACAAGATGTTTCTCAATCAGACATGAAACGTTTGTTTTGCTGGTTAAAAAAAAAAAAAAAAAAATCAATCTGCTGCCTGTGGTATGCATGGCATCTCACATATTTCTTTCCCTAGTCACTGTCAAGTGACTTGATATTCCAACTGAAATTGCCACAAAAGCGGGAAGTCAGACGGTCTGCAAGTTAATTAATCAATCAGTTTACTATATTAGCAAACTTAAAGGAATTCTGATGCAGACCCAGTGCTTAAATCTGCTGTAGCAACTGCAGTCAATCATGCTTACATTACCCATTAATGAATTACATCTGTGCTAAGTAAGATACCCTGTGGTTCCAGCATGCAGGGAGCTGGAGGATCACGGGCACCAGGACAAGCAAGGCACAGAAGAGCAAGGCTATAGCAGAACAGGTTTATCTCATGCTTGTTCTAGCTGTTGCGTGGGCTCGATGTGTGCTGAAGGATCAGCTCAGGAGACAGGAATATAAAGGCTATGTGAGCAGATAGTCTTTCTGTTGTAAGGGCTGATGGGTTTGCCCAGTACCGAGCATAGGGCCAGCTTGGGTGCTGTGCTGCTGCCTCTTGAAGGTGATCTGGGGGCAGCTGGGACAATTTGGGCACCCCCTGAGTGACACACCTGAGGGTAATGGGTGGGATGTGGCCTTGCTATTGCTACTAGCCACATCCCACAGATGCATGGACTCTGGAAGCAAGGAGATAACGCCAGTGCTGCTATAATTACACCTAGGATCTAAATGCACTCCTCTTCAAAAGCATGCCTGTTCTGTTCCGTATAAGTGAACAGGTGTTTTATTTCCTCCATTCGTTTCCAAGAAATGCTTCCCTCAAATGCAGAGCTGAGTGGTGCTTCAGTTTCTTTTTGCTGAGTGGCTTCCAACCCTGGAGTGGCTCGAGCCTGCTGTGCGCTTGTCCTCCCTCCACGCTCACAAACCATCAGCAGGGCAGCTGCTTTGCAAACAGCATTAAAGATCCGCTGCTACCAGTGAGTTTGAGTGCTGTGGAAGGACAGCCAGGGCTCGTGGAACACCATGTACCATCACCAGTGTATGACTCTCCTGCTTTTATATTTTTCAAGCCTTCATCTTTAGGTGAATTACTTCCCCCCGCTACATGTTGTTTTTAGTTTTTATTGCTGCATGGTGAAGCAAGATGACAGCATCAGCAGGGGATGAGCTGTTAGCAAGTATCATTGCCTGCATCCTGCAGCTGTGCCATCAATGGAGCATGGGCAGCCTGGCCCCAGCCAAGTGCACAGCTCAGGCTGTGTGCAGTGCTGCACATCCTAATTCAGCATCAAACATCTGAATTCCCGTACATGTGCCGTGAACAGGCCAAGAGGAGGAGCCTCTAGGAGAAACAAAAGCAAAGAATGGGGGAAAAAAGTGAAAAGGAAGGTCACAAAGCAGGAGCCAAGGTTGGCTTAGTCCCCGGTGAGTTGCGGACCTCGTGTGCGCAGCCCTGTGTGCAGAATGCAAATTGTGCAAAGTTATTTTTCTCTTAAGGGTGACAGGAAAAGCCTGGCTTCTGAGTGCTGGGAATCCTCTCGCAAGGATTAAACTTCTAAATGTTATCACATGAGAAATATCGTGTGCTTTGGATGTAATGCAAGTAATTGGATGCAACCCTGTACAGAACAAAAAAAAAAGCCAGCTGGTACCTCTGTCAGCACAAGCACACAGAAGCAAATTTGGTGAATTTGCTATGATTTGGATTCTATCCTTAATACCTAGCCCCAGATTAAGTTATATTTTCATGATAGGATTAGCAGTTTAGCCCTTTATTCTCCTATCATTCAATCTTCCAAAGCTGCTCAGTTCCTGTCCCCGAGCACCGTTTCTTTGGTCAATACAGAATATGCTTTTCACTCAAGGCCAATGACTTTCCCATTGACATGGACAAATTTGTCTACTTTATTGCATTCTGGAGATTTGATCCTCCTCTGGAGTCCGCTGGGCAATTTCCAAAGGATACAGTTGGATTCCTCACCATTATGTTTCTCCTTCCAAGATGGAAAGGACTTTTATGGTGATTATAAAATTAAAAAACAAGCTGTCACTCGTGATTGCTACACTGCTCTTTCTGTGCATTGTAAGAAGCACTCTCAGTGTTTCGAAGCCTGCTGTATTACGTGTGGGATGATGAAATGGTGGTGACAAGCAGGCTGGTGAGATTGGGGTGAAGTGCAGGAGCATGCTGCGAGGAGGTGACTTGCCTGCTCCAAACGCCCTGAGAAGCAAAGGCGAGAGCCATCATGCTGCCTGTGTCTTCCCCATCCCTGCTACCTGCATCCCTCCTGGCCCAACCTGGCTTACAGGGTGACTGATGTCCCCATCAAGGAACAGCTTGTGACAAATGCATACATCTTCCATGAGGAGAAGGAGGATGACCAGGAGTTGGAAGAAGAAACTGAACTTTTAGAAACGCTGGTTGCATCTGGAAAATAAAGAAGTGCTTCTTGAAGAGAGACAGAGTATTTCTGCCCTGCTCGGGGATGTGTTCTTAGTTCATAAATAACCCAAGGAACACACACCTTATTATGTACCTGGCCTTTGTGGTGAGGCCAGGACTGGATGCTAGCCATGCAAACAGTATAACGCACAGTGCAGGTCTGAGGTAGAAGCAAGTGCCAGGGAGAAAACTCATCTGGGAAAACCAAAGTCCATCAAGTACTTAAAGTCAGTACAAGCTGAGTGCTGGAGCTCCCTGTAATCCCTGCCAGAATTCCCTGAGCACCCATCTATCCCTCTACAGAGGCTGTACCGTGTGAGCAGCACCAATTCTGCACGAGGAAGAGGTGAACAGGGGCTGAAGACACACAAATGATAAAAGCAAAGCTCCAAAATGTCTTTGGTCTTCAATCTGTGTTTGGCGTAAGGGAGCTTGGCCCATAGTGTTCAGGTAACATCAGTTGTGCTGGAGTGGGCAAGCAGTCCATCCCGAGGGCAGCTGCAAAACAACATGAGCTGCAGAAAACATCTCCTGCCTCAGCTCTGGGCTCCCAAACCAGAGACATTGCTGCCTGGAAGTAATTTGGAGGAACTCTACCAACAAGTGTGAAATGAATGCAAATGTGCAGCTTCTTTAGACTTAATTGCAGAAGAGCATCTGTTTATATTTCATTTCAGTACCACAGTGAACTCTCATCTATTGGGAAGTTTGCAGCCTGCAAAGATAGCATGTTGTTGAGTGATTTTGAAAAGAATATCCCATCATTCACCAGGTTCATGCTGCTGCCTCTATTCAGCCACTCGTCAGAGCCACTATCGAAACTACAACTGTGGATGTAAGCATCTCTGAGAGCTGTAATTGAACTCCCCATCACAACCTTTAAAGCAATCATTTTGATTACTCTTAGCTTAGCAATTATGGCTGAGTGACACATTTTCAGCTATGGAAAATGATATGCCTAGCCTAGCTTCCCTATGCGTAAGTGTCTCATATACATATATCCACATAGATATACATATTTACCAGCTTTCATGTGCTAAATGGTTTCTAAGCTCCTGCCTGCCAAGGAGCTGGCTGATCCATGAGCAGGATTCCTGTTTGATGGCCGCGTGATGTGTGCCAACAGCTCCCTCTGGGTTTTTTGTCTGAGATTTACTTCAGTTGCAGAAAAATCAGGGAACGTCTTTGTTCCCAGAAGTACTCCTGGCAGCCGACCGTGGAGCATGACCCATCATCGCAGCCCAGTTGCACAGTCTCTAGACAGCAACTCCTCGGGGCCAGCACAACCTGGGGTGATGAGACAAGCTCTGTAATGGAAACGATTGTGCCTTTGTGTCTGGGCAGCCAGCAAGTGTCGTTCTTTGAAACACAGAGGCTATTTCAGAAAGAGCATCTCTAGCAGAGATGCAGCAGTTTTCCAGGGCACCATAGAGACATCCAGTTGCATAACCCTGACAGTCACTGGGAGACAGTCTGCTGGCAAGCACTGCTGATCCCCCCATTCCTGCTCAGCACGAAGTCCCAATGAGCTCAGCCCTTGGCTGCCTTGTCCACCTCCAACGAGAGAACATCTCAGGAGCCCCTCCCATAAGCTATGAACCAAAGCGCCTAATTTTACAGCTACTAAAATATACCGAGGTTTAACACAATAGCTTTTGAAGTTGACTAACTGGGAGCCAAAACGCAGGAGCCACGTGGATTTATAATCTTGTTACAGGGAACTGGGACGAGTGTTAGGCAGAGGATGAACTGGAGACCCGAGCCCAGAGCTGAAGGCAACAGCCTTATGATGAGTTTTGCCATCTGAAAGCCTGGTGCTGTGCATTGCAACAACCAGCGTTGAGCTCATCAGATCTCAGATTTGCAGCAGGCTGCTTTGCTTCTTTGTTCATCAAAATGGAGAAGAAATAGCAGAGCACTTTGGAAAAATCCTGGAGAATCTGGTAGAGATGGAATTTGAGGGTGCTTAAGAAATTTTATAGAGTCCAAGGCAGAAATTACTGTAAATACTTGTAGAATTTAATAAGTGATTTTATGCTTCCTGTTGGGTTATTTTTAACACTCTTGCAGGATTCCATAGCGGGGTATGATTATGCATTAAATTTTAATGGTTGTTTTAAAAATAAAAGCTGTTGAATGCTATCATTTTCTATTTGGTAATACAGAGTGCCTCCGTAAGGAGTGTTTTTCTCCTTCCAAACAAAGCCTGGGCAGGCTTGAGCAACAGTCATGAGCAAAATAATCCCAGCTTGGGGAAGATATTAATAAAATCCAGGTTTCAAAATATGCAGGAAGCTGCTCTAATGTTTCTATTTCCAATTTCTGTTCACACAGGTGAGCTCAAGAGCAAACCAAGGTTCACCACATCCTAATTGCATTTGGGGGCACTGCTGAAAACTTCAACTTTGAGATTTTCCTTAAGGAATTCTCCTTGATTCGTATCTTCTTTTGTGATCAAGGAGAAGTTTTCCTGCAATTTGAAGAGCCTGTATACATTTCATGCCTTTTCTAATCTAACCCCATGTGGCACAGATCAAAGGCCTTCATGAAGTTCAGAGCATGAAGCTTAGTAATCTTGTGTCCTGAATGAATTATCTGTCAGGAAGACATTTAAGTCTCATGTGAAGATGTCATTGGCTTCTGTCATCATCTTTGGTCCTTTGACTGTATGATTAATTGCCATGATTTCTGTAGGACTAACATGGTCTTGTATCATTAGCTGTCTTTGGCCACGATGCATTCATCAGTCAGGCATCATCAGGACATCTTTGGTTTTTAAGATTCTACTAGATTTTCACAAATCATGCCCAAATTTTATTGGAGTGCTTGTGAATTCTGGTTGAATTCAAACCCCACTGGGCAAGGGATGAAGTGTTCCCTGCAAGCTCATGAACTGAGTGGGCCAAGATGAAGAAAGACTGGGGAGAATGTGGTCAGCTGTAAATACCATCTGAGTGTTCCCAGTATTTGGGGTCATTAACTTTGGTTTGGCGGGATTTCAGTGGGAGGAAATTTGCCAGAGGAAGATGAGAAGATCACCAGACAAGGATGCCACATCACTGTGCTCAGGATACGATATGTCAGGAGCTGAACTTCTGCCCTGCAAGGCCTTCTCCAGTGTTGGCAGCAGAACACCTGAGCAGCCCCTTCCAGCTATATTTCTGAGCCATGCACATGTGCCATGGCCGTGTTGAGTGCACAACCCTCAGCAGCATGGCAGGGGCTGTGTCCCAAAGGCACAGGGCTGGACACCATTTTCATCCCAAAGGGAGAGGACATCCCAAGTGAGAGGGGCCAATGCAAGGGCAGGGTTTTGCAGCAGCCAGCTTACAGTGGCATGGCAGTGCGAATGTCTGCAAGGAGCAGAGCTTTTTGTGCTGTGGATTCTGTCTCCTTTTATTTCTTGTGTAGGCAGTATTCCTTCTGACTCCATTTACTTATCAAGATCCGTTGTGTGCTTACTAATAGAGACAGCATGTTCTCCTTTTTTTTAAGCTTGAGAAGTTGAGAAGGAAAGTCTCATGAAATATGTTGCCAGTCTAAATTATTCCATGACTTGCCTACATTTCAAATTAACTGGTGGAATATCAACAAACAGAATGGCAATTCTTTTCCAACCCCATCTCCTCCAGTCAGTCTTTAGCCCACTTATCAGACACTTATTATTACAAAAATAATCAGGAGAGGAAAATACACCAGTGCTGAATCAACACTACTGTACTTCTTATTTTTTTTCTTCCCTCCTTCTGAACTCGTCTAACTTGCTTGGTTTCTGTTGGCCATGCACCAGCCTGAAATTGTAGAAACACAGCTGGCTAAATCCATCACATCTTACTACAGGTTATCAATTTTCCCCTGCAATAAACACGTCTGACAATTAGCAGGGAATTGATGAGTGAGTCAGTTTGATTGCTGCTATTTCTTTACTGCTTTGTACCTGACAGAGAGGTTCACAATGCAAACTTAATTTGCAGAAAACGCAAGAAGCTGGTAAAGCCATTAGCATTTCTTATACCCAAAATGACAAATGGTCTTTACATTAATCTCAAATCACTTCTTTAAAGCAAGGATCAGGAAAGAATTTTCCTCGAAAGGATATTGCTGCCCAGCTGGGGAGGTGCTCTAATAGGGTTTTCTCACATTCTGGGGGATCGATACCATGGGGCTGCCAGGCTGCATTGCTGGGCTCCATAAAGCCATTGGTGTAATTTGTTTTGATGAACCTTCTGCTTAAAATAATAACAATAATAATAAAAATTGCAAACTCTGCATAGACAGAAGATCAAACCACACCATGACTCACATCATACAGTAAACCATTTAGGAGTAATACTACAGTAATTGAGATTTAACTCATTCCGTTCCATATCTCTCTGCAATTAATGTGCAATATTTGGCCAGCTGGCATTTTTTTTTTTTTTTTCAATTTCAGCTCTTCAGTTGGGAAAAGGAAATAAAAAATCAAAGCCCTTCCAATGCCAATCACTGTATCAGAGCTCCACAATAGTCTGAAAATAAGGACTGACAGGGAAACAGATTCCTCCCATCCTCAACACCTCCCTGATCCCAAGGAGCCTTTCCCCTCGGCTGGGCCAGACACCAGCTCCCTACAGCTTTGATCCCATGAGGTTTTTTTTGGACAGAGGCATCATCCTTTGTGTTTAAAATGGGGCATGCATCAGAAAAACACAAGCTACCTTCAGTGTAGTCTCAGAATACCAGACACCAGCTTTGATCTCTTCAATGTGGGGATAAAATGAGGCTGGTGAGAGAATGAAATCTCCTTCCTTTTCATTTGCTAAGTACGTTAATGTGTTCTTGATCTCAAAATGATTCTTATTTACTCACTGTAATCACAGTGCTTTCGTTCTTCTCTTTGTTTGTAGGGCCTTTGCTGTTGGTTTTCTTTTGTAATCAAGAGGGGTTTTTTTTCTGTTCTTGCAAGCTGAATATTTTCCTGCTAACAAACTTGTCCTAACTCTGCTTTACAAGTGCATTCTTTCCTTCATCTCATTTCCTCCCACCCTGAGCTGGGGCAGAGATTTGCTCTGGCAGCAGAAATGAAGGCTGCAGATAATGCCGAGGAAAGCAAAGACCACACGGAGTAGTGTTGGCCCGAGCAGCAGCAAGAAAGTGCCCCATGCACATCCATTAGGGAGAGTTTTGTTTGGCAGACCTCCCAGTCTAATAATCAGTTTGGTTGTGGTTAGGGCTTTTTTTTATTATTATTTTTTCGTCTTTACTGCCTTTTTGGAAGAACAGGAGCATTGGTATACTTGTGACTTGCTGATCATTATACAATAGAACAAACAGTTAAACATAATGAGTGGTCAGACTACGACTGTTCCACACCACCTCTGTGGCCATAGGGGTTGTGCCCCAAAACAAGACACAGGATGCTGTAAGGTGTTTAAGGTGTTGCTGCTGGTGAGGGTGAGAAGTTCCTCCCTCTGCTAATAAAGCGCCAGTGCTGGATACAAAGCAATGTGCTGACTCTTCCTGAGACCTAGAGATACATCTCAAGCCAAACATAAGGTGCTGAGCCTCATGTTCTCGTGGTTAATGAGTGTGTGCAGGCATAGTCTATGGTTGTTGCACATTAACTCTGTTCAGCACGCAGTGAGAGAGGTTAGAAGCTAAGTACTTGGGTTTGCATTTGGTCACAGATGTAGAAAACACAACAAAAAGCAAAACAGAGATTTCATGCAGCTCAGACGGTGCATGGTAAACTCTGCTAAATCTCAGTAGTTTCAAATCTCTTCCTGGCAATCGAAATTCTGCTCTCCCTGTGCTGGCAGCGTTAAAGAAGGAAATACAGTGGTACTTTGTAACACTTGTGATGGCTCATGAAAAAAAATGCGTCCAAATCATATGACCCAGGAGGTACATAGGATGTAACAAAGTGCAGTGAGTGAAAAGCAGAGTTCCCAAATTGATTTGTGTTGGGAAAATCATCTGCAGGTTCCAATAACTGTGTCAGCTGAATCGCTTGGACTGCTTTTGTGTGCAGAACTGTGCAGGAAATCCCAACAAAGCAGAATTTCTCGTAAGACTCCTGGTGCATCAGCCTGCGGACCGAGCCAGAAAGAAACCACAAAAAACAATTGCTCTCCTTGCTGTGCAGCTACTACAAGTCCCAGGTGGAACCTGAAAATGAAATGTCTGCGTGCGTCAAAAGATCGCTGGGCTTTCCAAAATCCACTCTTTGAATGCAGTTACAGAAACAAGCACATGATGTGGGTCAGAGGGTCACTTTGTGTTTTATACATTGTTCTCTCATCAGCTCTGCTAGAACTGACCCAACGACTCAATCTATGTAAGAATACTATTTGGAGTTTCTTATGTCGCAGATTTGAGCACTCAAGATCGCGCATCACTTTGGAACATCTTTAAGGAAACTTCAGAGCTTTGATCTACTTTACTGAACAGTGAACCCCATTTCTTCTTTGCTGTTCTGAGATGGATATCTGCTGAAGCAGAAATGTAGAAACAGTGGGAAAAATTGGCCCTAAAGGGTCTTTAAATCTAACTTACATTCAAGGGTTCGTCAAGGACCCGGTTTATCCTACTCTCACCTTTCAGAGGACCATAAAGAGGAAGGTAGGAGACCGCCAGTGGTAATACAAGAGATCCACATCCAAATCCAAATATTCCTGGTACCTTCTGAATGCCCACTATATACCAAAGACTTGATCTCTGTTATGGAGTTGCCTGCCTATGAAACACAGCACTTTTTCCTTAGGGAATACTTGTGTCTTTTGCAGTTTATGAACTATCCGAGTCCTTTGTAAAACATAAAGTTTAAGGAAGTCTAACCATTTTCACCTTGCAGCAAAGTTTCACAGAGAGCGAAAGTAAAAACTCAAACACCAGAGGAAAAGTTAACAAGAGAAGAGAGCATTTAGGGTTCGTTAGGAAGAAATGGGATGAAAAGTTGGGAAGCAGCAGAAAAATTATATAGGGTAAAAAGAAATTCTTTGTGCCAAAAGAATCTTGTTGTCTTCATCTGTAAAATATCCAGAAATCTGCTGGCACAACATGAAACAAGACAGAGGCTGAAAGCAATAAGACTACACTGAAATTCAAGTCCTGCTAAATTCATTTTTTCCAGGGTTTGCAAGAGCTGTTTCCCTTCCACCTGCTGACCAAACAGGATAGCAGTAAAATACTTCCTCTTACTGACTCACAAATCTGTCGGACGTGATGAGGCCCAATGGGAGTTTGGTGATGTCTTAAATAGTGATTTGCTTTTTGCCTCTTGGCAAACAGCGCTCCAGGACTGGTAACACAAGCTGCACTTTCAGGCTATGGTTCACAGGGCTATCCAAACAGACCCAAGAAGATCTTGGTCTCCTCTGCTGCATGAAGAGAGGTCTTGTTATTATAGTTCTGTTTGCTCGCAAGTGAGACTGTGCAGGGATTTTTCCATTTCAGCCACTTCTGCAGATGGTCCAGCGCTGACCTGAAGCTGTACAAATCCTGTCTCCTGGGCCTTTCCCAAAGAGCAAACCATGGGTTTGTGTGGCCCAGCACAGATCTTTTTAAGCTGACCTGCAGTTTGCTCTGTCCCTGCAGCAATTGCAGTTTGGAGAGCATTTCTCCTGCAGCTGACGGCCAGAAAACCAGGAGGCAGCTCCATTGAAGTTTTTTGGTTTTATTTCCCTGCCATAGAGGCAAGACAACAACGGAACATTAAAGTGAATTATTATATGCTATGGGTTTCGGAAACATCCCTGTGCTTCCTTCCTAGGTCATGTACAGCCCTGTGGTTTCTGCAGGCTCCGCTCCTGCTCGGATGCTGGTAGCTTTCCATTCCCACCGCCTGGAGCCGCTTCTCCAAAGTCTGACTAAACATGTGTGTGTGTAAGGGGAAATGATTAACTCCCACCATCTATAGAATGAAATTCTTCCTATTTAAAGATACTCCTGACAAAGCTGACTGGGAAAAATTGCTACGGTGGTTTCAAATAAAGCATGCTGCACTTTTTCCAAACACTTTTTTGGTATTTTTTGTGAAGAGTAAAGAGCGGTTTCTGCAAAGGAATATCTGCCATCTTGCTGCAAATAATTATTAGATTATTTTCTTAATATTAAAAAACACATATCCACAGTTGCCCCACTGGAAATAAAATCCTTTGTACCAATTGAACTTGTAAATAATGTTGAGTCAGAGCTCCAAAAGATGCAGCTGCCCAGTGGTGTAAGTAAAGCACAAAGGGAATAGCCTGAAAATGAAAGGGATTGGAATTTAGCTACATAAGCACTTGGATCTCCTTGAGGATCTGAAAAACAAGGTGACAGTCTTTAACAACCAGGCTCAGACCGTTAAGTTTTTGTTTTCTTTTGTCTCCAAAAGCTATTCAGGACTCGGACATTCATGTAAAATGTCCTCTCAGCTCTCCACCCCCACTGAAGATTTTAAACAAAACTTAAAGAAGGAAAGAAATAGCATAAGCAAATTTCGAGGGATAAGATGAATTACAACCCATCTGTCGGTTTTTTCCCACTCTGCTAACAATCTAGACTGAACTCTGTCTGCGTTGTTGTGCAGAAATGTGCCAGTGGATTTGTGCTGAAGTGATCCATAGTCGTCTGAGCAGCCCTTAGGGCACTGCTGGCACACTGATTACCTCCAAGGCCACAGCAAAGCAGCCCTGTGCCAGTGGGGCCACAGCTGTAGCAAAAACTAAAGCCCAGATGCTGGCTTTTCCTTTTCCTGAGTCACTGCTGTGCCCATGCCATCACCCTGCAGCTCTCTTCAGATGCCTGGGGAAATATTCAGGGAAGGGCACAACACCAGTTGAACCAGATGCTTTCCCAGTTTTGCCCCCACTGGATGCACTGCAAGTCACCCCAGTGCTTAGAAGTGATGCTGTTCCCAGGCACATGCAGAGCAAGCTCCTTTCTTCCTGTAAACAGAAAGAGATGTTTCCAGTTTACTTGTTTCCAGTTGACATTGCGTGGAAGGCTTATGAGAGGAACAGGGAAAAGAAAATACTGAATGAATTCATAACAGCCCTGCTAGGCAGAGCCTCCAGAGCTAAACCTGTCAGGATCTGGCCCAAGGATGATATTTGTTGGGATACCTGACAAGCAAGACTGCGGAACTAGAAAGATTTATTGTACACCAAAATAATTCCTATGCTCAATGAACAAAGCTGCTGCCACAGAGTAACTGCTTTTAAAAGTATTTTCCATCATGATCTCCAAGTCCCTTTTCTTGCCCAGATTCCATCACAACAAACAGCCCAAAGATTTACGGGCCTCTCACTTACCTTGTGATGACAGCCTGACGCACAGGTTGTACAGAGCGAGGAGAGGAAGGGTTCAGCCTTGTGCCCAAGGCAGGCTGAGGGCTGAGGGCAGAGGTCCTGGAATGGGACTTGCTGCTGCCCTGGTGGCCCTGCTCTAAAAGAAAGGTGACAAATGCCAACACCAA
Source organism: Centrocercus urophasianus (assembly GCF_019232065.1). Lineage (NCBI taxonomy): Eukaryota > Metazoa > Chordata > Aves > Galliformes > Phasianidae > Centrocercus > Centrocercus urophasianus. The sequence goes on from NW_024884978.1 coordinate 1,544,742, forward strand.
ACTACCTAGATTTTTTCAAGCACAATGGGAAGCACTTCTAGAAGTGTCACATTGCTTATTTGTAGCCAGTGGTAAACGTATGCACTTCAGAAAGAGAAGATGTAGGGTAATGATGGGGAGGTTTGAGGTCCTCTTTCTGTTTCTATATGCATGTGCCCAAAACAGAAAATATCATTTCTGGATAAAAGAGATATTTGTTGTCTCAGCAGTTCCTGATCTGCTTGCTCAGTGGTGGAAGCAGCTTAGCCAAAACCATTACCATCTTACTGATGTGCATGCTTACAGACAAAGGTAAAATTCATCTTACCCAACTCCAAGGTGTCCAGAGTTGGCTGATGAATCCTGGGCTTGGGCATGGCCTTCCTTTGTATTTTGAGAAGAACAACAGACACCTCCAAAATTTCAATTTGACCAACAGTACACAAGGATGAGATCAAACTTGCACCTTCCACTCGATGATTGTTTGGGCTGATCCATTCCAATTTGGGATGTTCTGTGATTCCAATGGGCTGCAAAGAGCTGCTGGATAATGAGCCAGGCTGTGTCAGCAACGTATCTACAGGAGTGCAGTAATAATGCAAGAAAATTGTATTGTCATAGGAATCAAAATCCCCAAATAGCATCTCTGTGCCACAGCCCATCCTTGCATCTCCTCCTGCCGATAAAGACAGCATGGAAATGAGAGGAGGGACAATCAAGAAAAACGTCTGTGATAAGCAGCGCTCCAAAATTGCAAATGCAAAAGGAAGAGAAAGATGTGGCTGTACTAAAGATCAATGACAGTAGGTGTAGTGAGAGCTGAAGACTGTGGCGGATACAAAGGCACAAAAAGAAAAGCAAAGGGCCTGCCTTGTGCTGGGTTTTCAGCTCACCCCACTGCACAGAGGAGCAGGTGCAGAGGAAGATGTGGGGCAAACAGTGTGGTGGAGGAGAATCAGAAATAGCTTTGTTTAGGCTCGGAAAAGGAGGGAAAGGCTCGGAAAAGGATTGCTTTCTATAAATAGGCAACGTAACCCCTCAGGGAAGGGAGATAGTTATTTAAGCTGAAGGACAATGTTGGCCTGGAATCAAACTGGTTGTGAGTAAATAGAGGGGGGAAACATGAAGCAGGTTTCTGAGCATCACAGGAAAGATGTTCTGAAACAACTTTCCAGGCGCAGCAGGAACCTGAGCGCTTCTAAATCCGTCAGGGCAGGAAATTGATCTCCGTGCCAAGATATCTTCCAGATCTACATACACATTACTCATGCTTTATTTCATCTTTGCCAATGGCAAATTTCACCCTGCCTCAGAAAATCAGACTAGATGAAATCTGGGAGATAGCTGATAGCTTGATAGCTTGACTGAAGGCAGGTCTGCTCTTTCGGATGGGAGGAGGGCTGTCCCTTTAAACAGCCACATGTGACATCCTATGGCTTCTTTGTCCTTCACCGTCCCAATTATTGCAGCATTTTGTTGTGAGGATAGGAATTTTTCCCCTTTATCTTCCCTCTATGTCCCTTTCCATTGCTGGGCTGCTGGCAGCTGATGGACCACTGTGGGACTGGTGGGATGCTGGGGCCTGGGAAACAAATGCCTGGAGAAACCTTGATCAACAAAGTCTATGGAAACAAAACAAAAACAAGACCAGTAACACTGTTTTGAACGTTGCTGTTTAGTAAACGTGGAAACTGAGGAAACCGGGCTCAATGTTCTTTTCCTTTGATCAGCCTTTTTATACAGGACTGTCTACAGAGGAATTGGTGATATAGGAAAAAGCCATATTCCCACAAAAACTGCAGTGCACACATTCCAGCGGCAGTGCACAAGGATGGCCCATGGTGGTCTCTCACTGGGGACCTGGGGGATAGCATTAGATTCATGCGGTCTTCTAGCTTAGCTCTATGCCTAGAAACAAATAGAAAATGCAGCCCAGTTTGAACAGAATTGCAGTTACAGTTTCATCCAACTTTTTGTTTTTCTCTTTGTACCTGCCTGTGCATGACAGGCACTCACATTTTCAGTGGTTATTACATTGGTCTAAGGGTTTTCCTTGCTGCATAGAAGAGATTTCTACCACTTGGGCCCAAAGCAAATAAGCAACTTCATGCAAACTTATTCGATTTACATTGAATTCTTAGCATACAGGAGAGAAATAAATAAATTCGTTTTTTGTCTCCTACAGCTTCTAAAAAAAGCCAGGTTCGCTGTACCTTACATTTCTAATTTAATCAGGCTACTGTAATCTTGAGTCACTCAACACTGGGTTGACTGAAGTGCAGTGAAGCAGGCAGGTTGTCACAGCTGACAATGGGTCATGCTGTCCTCCTCAGCACTTCAGGGCAAGAAAAGGCAAAGTCTGCAGCTGAGACAGAGAAGGGAATGAGATTTGTCCATGCAAACAGGCAATGGTCCCTCTTACCCTGCCTGCACTTCCCGTGGGGGCAAACATAACCTCTGCCAAGTACATCCCCATCCGTACCCCCTCATATCTTATCAGGGTCTTGTCTCTTTGTGGCATTCCATGCCCCAACAACACACCAGTGGGCAGCTGGGGTTTGTGCTCAGTGCAGCATCAGAGAAAAAGCTGCTTTACAGAGGCTGCCTTGTCAAAGGCTGATAAACAACCTTCTTGCTTGGAAATTTTCAATTGAACAGATGCTCGTGCCATGCCTCAGCAGTTGCACTAGGAGCCCTGTCCACCTCCTATGTCCTAAAAAAAGTCATCCATGAAACAGGCAAGCACAAGAGCTGAGAAAACTTGGACAGAGCTCCCAGCCAAATGATGAACGTGTTGCCAAACATGGAGAAAAGTGCCTCTGATTCTTCTGTTAAGGCATCCAAGGAGGGCCACAAAATTATAGTTCAAACTATAAACAGAATGAGTACATTTTGTTCATTTTCCTGTTCTCTTCATAATCGATGCAATATGAAGAGCTGCTATCAGTGGAGAGTTATACAATCAGATGGCAGCAATAAAAAGAGCGTTAGCAAGTCTAGGATATCATGGGAGGTTGACTGGAGGAAGCAGTTATAAAACATTTCAGTCTACTTAGATGAGAACATCAGATTCGTGGCAAAGTCATTTTGATGTCTGTCTGTCCACTTAATACCCAATTAACGGCCAGCTGCATCCTGATTTACAGTGGTTGCCTGGAGAAGGATGGGTTGCATACTGAGGGTTATGTAGGCACAGACATGGCTCTGTGTGCACCTTGAATGAGATGTCTGATACGTACAGTCACAATATGTCCATGTATAGATGAGTTAATCTTGTTTACATAGTATATTAATATACAGAATTTAGTCATTTTTTTCATTCACACTGTTTCCTGCTTTCATTAGACTTACGGCAGGTTCTTTATTTCTGCAGTTGTAACACAAATTGGACCACAGGTTCCTAGACTCACAAGTATATGATGTGGGGAATGCAATAAGCACGAGATGGATGTCTCCAGCAGCTGTCAGCAGGAGCCTTTACTGCAGCATCTTTGTTCTTTGGCATCTGAAAAGGTCCTGGTTCTCAGATGGTCTTCAGACTTTTTTCTTCTCTTGCAGCCATCTCTGCTCTGAGATATCTGCAGAATGCACTTGGAAAACTCAGGGACTATCAACATGAGAGCTGTAAAGCTTTAAAAACAAACAGACATTTCACCTGTCTCTAATCAGCCCCATCCCATAGCTTGGCTTTGATTTCCCCTGTGCAGAAAAGAAACGTATAGGATTTTAATTTCCTTGGCTCCCAAGAGCAGTATGAATGAGACTGCAGCATTGCATTCAGCTTGTGTTATTAATGGGCTCCATGCTTGCAAATGTCTCATTCAATATATTTGCTCCAAGTGCTTCCAAAAAGGGGGGAAAAAAGAAAAAAGAAAACATCAGGTTTCTAGGTCTAATGTATGTGACCTGACAGCATGAATACATTAGATCTTCTACAGAAACATACAATTCCAGCACTGCGCATTGGATCTTTGGCTTTTTTGTCTTCATCTGGACTCTAATCAACATGCTAGCATTCTGCCTGGAAATAAGCAGAATTTTCCTGCCATTCTGGCTCATACTTTCTATCCATTTGACAGGGTACAACATGCCTTCTTACAGAGTCACTGTAAGCTAGGAACATTGCTGAGCTCCCTGTTCAAGCAGCCTGAGCATCTTCCAGTTCTTATGTTCTCTTGCTCAGTGCTGCTTGCCTTCCCATGCCAGACTCTTGCAGGCACAGGGCAGAAGGCTCTGCTGAGGCCAAATGCTGATTTCTTGCTGTTAAGGGTTTCATACATCATTTTTCAGTCATTAAGAAGGTACAGTCCAGTAATCCTGTACTGAGACCTATAGGATCTTAGCTGTCTTCCAAACCTACAGGCAGGTCAGAGCACTTCCCCTCTTCGTGTCTGGATTTCCCTTCCCATGCTTTGGCTTATCTGCAACCCTTGAAGTTCTTTAAAGGAAGAGCTGTTTCATATTATGCATCTGGACAGCATCTAACACAAGAGGGCCCCACTTTGATTAGGGTCTCTTGTGACTACCGTAATACAAATACTGCGAATAAAATGCATCTGAATCAGGAAAAGGCAATGATGCTGCTTTTCCAGTAATCTCTTAACTCAGGAAGGTCTGGGTGGGATGGATTTGCCAAGCACAGTGGCCCAACATGACCCACCCCAGCACGGACATTGCTTGTCCTTGCAGCTGTCCTTATGGTGATGCAAATCAAACTCAGCAAGAACTGTGCTTCCTTGCCCTGTATTTCCTGTCCGTAAGCACTTTGCATATCCAAATGTGCCACATATTTGTCTTGCAAAGCAGAGCCTGCTTCTGTTAGCAGCAATTAATCACTTTATAGCCATTCTTTTATTATTATGAATGCAGCAGATGTGGTTCCATTAATAGGTCTCCAAGTGAGCCTTATCCAGCATCTCTGACACTTAATGAAGGGGATTATGTGGCCTAAATAAAGTTTTCATTTTCATCATCCTCTTTCTATCTGCACTACTAAGTAAGCAAACAGTGGGAATCTCGTCATGGACTCAGTTACGGTACATAGGATAAATTCACTGCCAAATAATAAAATGTGTCCACTAGCTTAATGTGATTAGTAATAGCAAAAGCTTGCATTGGTATTTTTACAAGGTTTTGAAACAAAACATTAAAAAGAAGCACATAGATGTCTGTATACTGCAGTGGTAATTCAAAAAGCTCACCACTTCCCCAGTTAACCTCAATATTTGAGCAAGAAGAGGGAGGGCAGCTGGCTCCCCAGGGAAACGACCGTCTCCAGAACATTGTTCAGGCTTGGGGAATTTTTCGAGCGCGATGGTTGCCATTAAAAAGTCATCACTTCCAACAGTGGCTGAGACCTTGCAAGCCTTTGGGTGCTCACAAAAGAGTGCCTAATGAGTGACAGTGACCAGCAGGGATGCCGTGGGCTGGGTGCCCCTCACCAGCTCAGGCTGCCCAGGGACCTCCGTGGCCATGGGTTCCTCTAGGGATGGAGCACCCACATCTCTCTGGGCAGTGCCACGGCCTCACTGCTGAGTAAAGAATTTCCTCCTCGCATCTAATGTAAGTCTTCCCTCTTTGAGTTTAAAACCTATTCTCCTATCACTATGAACACAACAGGTTTGGGAAGGAGGTGTTTCCCAAAGCGTTCCCTTTGCTTTTAGAACCAGATTCTCTCTGCCCAGATGGCTTTCTCACCATGTTTCTTCTTCACATTGTCTGAGGGTCACTGCTATTTTGTCTTTTACTCACTTGTTCTGAAAAGCAGACACTCAAGAGCCAACATTTACTCCTTATTCCCAGCACAATAAATAGAGGAGGCAGCTCCTGGTGTAACACAGACAGAAAAAGTCCTGTGCTTGTCAAACGCATCCTCTGGGGTTCATAAGGAGCACCTCCACTGTATAAACATATTGTATAATTTTAACATCCAGGAAGATCATCTAATAAATTCTATAGCTCCAACTTCCACTGGGCTGTGCAATAAAGGGTATTAAAACATGTAGCGTCTGCAGCATGGAGACATGGAGAGGCAGCTCATCCATTGGGATGGAGTATTAAGCCATCAGACAGTGACAAACTGGCCCCCATTCCTGCAGGCAAGGTGGGAGTGCAGTCAGGTCTAACATCACGGGGCGCTGCTCTATGGAGCACAGCAACTCAGCAGCGTGTTCTCAGTCCCTGCACGAAATGCTTGAGGTATGACAGCATGGAAAAACGATGAACTTTCTTTCTCACACGCACCAGACCAGATCTACCGTGAAAAACGCAGACAACTAACAAATGATCTCCCCGAGCCCTGTCCCTTTAAAACAAAACAAAACAAAGCGTGGCGTTTTTAATTAAAGCCCAATTAATTTGAATAAAGCGAGGAAATCACATCTGGGCCGTTGCTGTTCTACAGCTTCTAACCACAGCGTGCGTGAGGTTACGTCAAGGACTCGCCTGTCAATTCTGCTTTAACTCACATATGGCACTGGGTTTAAAGAAAACCAAAGAGTTTTTACTTTCTGCAGTAAAAGCCAAACTAACATAAAATGAGATTAATGGCAACAGCAGTGATTGCTTTCATTTCCCAGTGAACTTTCTCAATAATACCAGTAATCAAGATCAGGTCGGTTGGTTTTTTGTTGTTGTTCTTGTTTGGTTTTTTTGTTTTTTCAATAAAAAACGGCTTTTCATCAAAGAAGAGACACTTAAAATACATAGACACATCTGTTCTCCCATATTAACAACATTACATCTTTCGCCATATGATGCATAATGAATCATCTCAGTGTGTTTTGCTTTATAGTTTTGTACAAATCCAATTCGTTGTGACTGTTACTGTAATAATAATATTTTCCAATTCAACAATACCTTTCGTTTGAGTTTCTCAGTACAAGGAGCGAGGCATGTTGAACCCATGAAGCAGCTAGAAAAAGTGACACACAGCTGTAATTGCCAGATTTAGAATTTGTCTCATAACTGGGAGAAGATAGCAGTGCGTGTAATGTTTTTTTTTATGCAGACTTGTAATTTTCACTACAGTTTGGTTAAACAAACCAGTGTTGTCATCTTCATCTTTAATGTTGAGAAAAGCAAATTTTAGGGCATGCTAAAAATGCATTCATCTTTTTTTTTTTTTAAATCTCTTTAAAAACATTAAACAAAACAGTCTCCTTCTCTGGAGATGTTCAAGACCTGCCTGGATGCCGACCTGTGCCACCTCTTGTAGGGAACCTGCTTTGGCAGGGGGGTTTGACTCGATGATCTCTGGAGGTCCCTTCCAACCCCTACAATTCTGTGATTCTGTGATTAATCTGAGCCCTGGTCACTGGGGCTGTGCCTGCAGCCCGTGAGCATCTTGCTCTGCTGTTCTTCAGATGCATTTTTGGGGATGTTTGCCTTCATGAGCTTCGCCTTTAGCACCGTCCTCATGGACGTTTTTTCTTTTCCTTCCCCTTGGATACTTGGTAATCTGAGCTAACTTTTTCCAAGGAATTGGTTAAAATGCATTAATTCCCTGTGCAGACACCAGATTTGAGAGGATTAATTCTCCTAAGCAGGTACCAAAGCCATATTTAAGTGCTCCCAGTTGGTGGAAAAAGCACAGAACCCAGACACCTACATCAGCTCCATAGGAAGTGTTAATCTGATTTAGCAGCAGTAATTAACTGTTCCTCGAAAGATATAGATCCCGATTCATTTGGCCAAGTGTCTTAAATGCTGCATGAGGACAAATGTCTTGTTTGCATCTGCTACCAACACCCACCAGGAGCAGAGGAATGCTTTCTGCTGTGAGGAATGGGAATGACAGCTCTATTTATGTTTTTTTTATTTTTCCTAAACCGAGAGAGAGAAGAAAAAGCAAGAATTCTTGATTCAATTAAGTCTTAGTCATGTAAATAGTTGGGAGTTTCCAGAAAGTAATGTCTTTCAAGCAGGATGCCAACGTAGTGTATAATTAAAATGTAAAAAATGTAGGAAGGTCGCCAAGCCTTTGATTAGCAACAAGATTTTCCTAACCCACCCATGACTTGGCATTTTGATCTGAAAATCTATCAACAGGAAAAGGTGATGATTTCTTTTTTTGGACTGGAGTGGAAAATGAGTTAGTTTGTAGAGAAATAAATCTTGTTTGCAAACTTTATTTGCTCGTTACAAAGGCTTTTAGTATTTGATCGCGCTTTAAACAAGAAGGATTTTCTGGAAGGGATTTTTGTTTTGTTTGATTGGTTGCTTTATATAATAACTGCTTTCTATTGTATAATATGAAAAGCAATGCAAAGTAATGAGCTTTTACGTAACAACAATTTAATTATAATAATTTAATTCAGCTTTACTGTGCTGTACCAAAATGATAACAAGACTAAGCCTGACTTTGGCAGCAAATATCAGTGTTTAACACAGAGGAATCCCAAAACATCCTTGAACGCTTTCTCCGTTTCCTCAACCAGCACTGCTAAGAAACCTTATTACTGAGCCCTACCCAGCTTCATGATTTATACCCTCCTGTGATGTGGAAATCAGATGGAGCCACTGGCGTGAGGTGGCTGAAGAGATCATCAGCTGTGTTGCCATATGGAATCGATACGATCAGACAGGGCTGAACACTGGGAACCTGATAACGTCTCACCCAAGCCTTTAAGTTCAGGGGCAGTTTTTCCATGGACTTCAAGCACTGAATGTGGGTGAGTTTTAAATGCAATAGTCTTTTACTTTACTAGATTGCACTTCCATGAAAGCAGTCTTTAAAGGGAATATGGTAAGCAATAAATCTTCTTGCACTAAGTAGAAGGGATGAAGAGAAAGGAAAGGCTTTCTAAATTCTGATTTCTGCTTATTATAAATTTTCTGCTGGTATGGTCAAGTCTTTTGGGAATGACAGAAAGCTGAACCTACTTCTGGTAGGATTTTTCCATCTCAGCTCTTCAGTGGCCTTTTTGTCAAGAACCTTAACAGCACGAATGTCTTTTGCCAGCATTGGGTGCCCATGTGGAGGAAAACAGTTTGGCCAGTAGATCTTAGGTTGTGTCCCAATGTATACTGCTGGCATCCCGGCAGGAGTCTTCAAATAGTTGTCATCTCCATTACAGGCTCTCAGTTCTTTGCTCTGCTGAACTTTCCCTTGTAGCACTGTGAGAAGTTCATTTCAAATCCAAATAATTAAGACCAGTAGAAGATTGCAGAGCAGCTAGACTCCTTGACTGGTCGTTCATGAATGGTTGTGTCAACAGGTTACTTGTCCAGGTGTCCTTGATGCTAGTCATGGCCCTCCTCATCTTTTATTCTTTTTCTTTTTTTTTTTTTTGAAGGAGTCATAGTGATCCTACAGGTCCCTGTGCTTCCCCAAAGCACGGGCTGTACAGTTCCTTCAGGATTTCTCTCTTATCATGCAGACAAAAATATTATGCGCTAGAATATGCAAGCAAATGAAAGAAACGACTCATATGATTCAGCTACTCTTTCCAAAGTGCATTTGTGTGTTTCAGTACAGCACCAAGCATGTTCACATTTCCTACAGAATAGAGCATTCAGCAGCCTGCGATACAACAGATCAGGCTGCTGGCAGCAAAGAGCCAGTTTCCACTTCTTTGAGTGCAAGATTCAGAGTGTGGAAACTTTCTTCTTCTTTGGAAACTCTTCTGAAAACGGGTTTTCACTCCATTCAGCCTCTAAGTGTTTAAGAGGTGACTGAAATTCTGAAAGTGGACTGACTGCTTTAGTGCCATTGGCAACCTTGGGAAGTTTCTCGCTATGTGAAGGGAAAGGTGGGGATAACAGCAGGGGGAAAAACGACATTATTAAAAATCTAACTCAGGGCTTTCATTGAGCACCTTTTCTTTCTCTCCTTCTATTCCTTTGAAAAGCAGGAGGTGAAAATAGCATGATACTTTTCACTTAGAAATATTAGTCACTCTCTGCATCAAAAATTCTATCCATGGAGTTGTAGCTTCAACTTCTGCTATTGCTCACCACCACTGATTCAGGCTAAGGGCTTTATTTATCAAAAAAGAGAAGAAAAAAAAAACTTCAGAAATTTCCCATCACTGTTCCAGTAGCAGGCAAGATTTTGCATGACTTTATGTCATGACTATGAGAATACTTCAGAACAAAGTAGCAATGGGACATCACTAAGCGACCTGGGATAGAAAAATCCATAGGATGGGATTAATTTCCCCTGAGTTTACTGATCTGAAGTCAGACACATACTACAAGTCTGAAGCACCTGGTGGGAGGTGGCTGCTGTCAGAAGGTGATTCACTCCGCATGAAGATGGGTGGGTGAACCCGCTTTGCTGGCAACAGCAGGAAGCAGGTGATGCTCTCCAGCCGTGTGCCACCCCAAGCTGGCTGCCCATGAAGTGGAATAAGTGTTGGTGTCTGTCCTGTTTGAGGCTGGGGGCAGCACACAGGCTGGAGGAGCTGAGGGATGCTCAGTCTTGCACCCCCTGTGCTGATGTTCCATCTGTACTGACAGGTCAAAAGCTGATGCTTTGTTACCTTGGGCATGTGTAAAATAAGCAGAGGGCTGAATGAGGACAGGTAGGCACTGCTCTTGTTTTGGTCAATACTGGTCAATATTAGCTGGAGAAGAAGCAGGCAGTCCCGAGGCAGTCCTCTAGATTCAGGCTAGAAGAACACATTACTTAAAAATCCATTGTTTGTTGCTCTGTTTACCAGATATTAGCACCTGAAGAGAAAGAATAGAACTACACAGAAATTCAAAGACAGAAATAACATTAGCAGTTCTTAGAATTTATTCTGGGGAAAAAAAACTACCAAAAAAAGGGATACAGCTTTGGGAAGGCAAGGTGTTTCAAAGGCATCTCAGTGTGCTTGGTTTTGCAATGGTACCAGCAGCTCAGAGTCAGTGCTTTGGAACAGTTCAGGTTCTAGCTCCTGTAGGAAAACCCACTGGCATCTTGTATGTCTGTTGATGCTCTAGCATGCATCTTAGATACTGGGCAGCTGCAAGACTGCTATGCAATAGAGGAAACTTTGGAAATGTGTGCTCTGGTAGCTTTCTTGATGGCAATATTTCCAACACACATAATGAGCTGAAGTCTTCCATAGCCAGAGATTCAATTTAACTTTGTGTAGTATTTAACAAGACACTCATAAGATTTTATGAACTTTCTGCCTAGCTGCAATAGGCTGCATTTGTGTCTCCACTTTGTTTTCTTGATTTTTTCTTAAACTCAACGTTTTCTTTTTTCCTTTTTTTCCACTCCACATTTAGATTTTGACATTCCTTACCTTTGGGCAACCCTCATTATGCAAGAAAAAATTAATACTGAAAAAACTAACCTTGGGATGGCTAAAGAAATAACTCTTTTCCCAATGGAAATATCTGAAATTCCTCAGCAATACCATGAGAAACTAATCTTGAATTTGATCTGATTTTACAAGATGATTCATGGTTTCGGACTCAAGAAAAGTAAACTTGTTGATTGTAGTTTAGGTACTTAATCTTTAACAAAAAGACACTATTTATTTCATTGCAATCTCCCTTACCAAAGAGAATCTTGAATCTTTTCCTTCCTGTTTGCCTATGCATTATGAATACAAATGTCTGAGTGAAGTGGAAACTTCATATTTCTTTCCAACCAAGCACAGGAGACCAGGCAGGACTGGGAGCAGCTCTGCACACTGCAGTGAGCGCATGAAGGGATGGCAAAGCATCCTCTCAGCTGCACTCCTCTGACCCCAGCTTTGGGTTGGCTGTGTTGTTTTTTGTTGCTGTTGCTGCCTGGAATGTTTCTCTGGGTGAGGCTAAAGCACACGCCATAATACAGCATTCCCAGCTTCCACGGAAGGAATGGGGCTGCTTTGATGGTGAGGTTTTCTTGGTGCTCCATGGGATTTAATCATCCCATTGGCACAAAATGGAAAGAGACAAGTCAGCCATTGCTCAGCCCGTGTTGGTTTGCACTTCTGCACCCAGATGTCAGTCATCCAATGGGTTTACAGGACGTTTTTCATTAGTATTGCATTTATAGCAACTTATGCAACATCCTCCTCTTCAGGTGTGGATGTGACTTCTGCCTTTTAGAGTGAATGTGGCACAGCAAAGCCATACAACTTCTGCAGCAACAAAAACAAACGTGAAGTGAGCAGACAGCAAGCCCCAGCCTTGCATTTGTTCTGATCCACCCTTGCCCTGCACACTTCCAGCAGACCACTATGTGGGCTCTGAGCTCTTTCTTGGGGCTCTGACTCCTCACAGCTGTGGCATATCATGTGTTCACACCCCCGTGTCACCTGAAAGCATCAAATTCATTTCAGAAGGAATCAAATCCATCCCTCTGTAAGTAGTGGCAGCATCTGCAGTTAGAGCAGCTTAGCTTACATTTCTCCTACATTGAGGAAATTTAAGACAGTAAAAGAGCATATTTTGGCTAGCCTTAATCCTTAGCAGCCTAACGATTTGTACAGCTGCTGATTTCTGAAAGACAGAGGCATCACACAAAGTGTTGGTTCATATCTGTGACAGAAACTTCTTTCCCTGACAGTATTCTCTTTGCTGCATCTTTTTTCCAGGTGGAGGCTGTTGTTTGTTTGTTTATTATAAATTGTGCCTCAGGAAGAAGTTATTAAAGTTCTTCTTGGTGTATATACATATATTATAGTGGTAGGGGAACTAACAAAGCTAATTTGAGGAAATCCAGGCAGCCAGAGATGTCTGGATTATCCTAAAATATGTCATCCTGATCTCTGCAACAACAGTAAATTTCACAAAACTACATTCAGTTGACAGAAGGGATAGACATTTCTTTATCTTGGGTTCAAGGATGCTTCAGCCAAAAGGCTTGTTTGAGATTTATTCCAAACTCTGCTTGAATGTAATCTGCTTCACCACATATCATCTTCTGACAGAAGGGTTAGCAGTGATTGTCTGTTCTTGCAGCTCTCTCTTGCTATGTTTTTGATGCTCTATGAATGGTGAGTTCAGATGTACGAGGCACCCATCAGATGTTGCTTTGGTTTCAATGCAAGTCACAGAATAAACACAGAGTGCTTCTAATGGGAGCACTGCACGTTTGGGCCACTCCTTCCACAGCAGCAGTAGGGATGCAGGTAGATTATTAGAAATGGATAAAGAGATTCTCCTTGGAAGTGAAATTACGGTGGTGCTGTATAATTACCCACAAATAAAAACAGAAAACCACTATGGGAAGGAGCTTGCCCACTTGCTTGCACTAAAAGAACTGAGAATGCTCTCTGAGAAACTTATTTTCTCAAACGCAAGGACCATTAGCAAAAGGCTGCTAGAATGTGTTTTGTAAATGCTGTAGCAACAATGTTTGAAAGAATATCATGCAAAGATGTGCAAGAGGTAGAGGAGCAGCAAACCTGTTCCCTAGAGCTGGGAAGGCAAGTTTTAATTTTAAAGTGAAAATGGAAAATGTCCAAACATGTATGAATATTTTCTTATGTCAGCAACTTGAATAAGCTGTCCTTGGGCATGCCGAGCTGTTTTTGTCTCAGCATTACTCCAGCTAAATCACTGAGTGGATCCGAGGGGTTTTCACCACCCAAATGCAGACTATGGTTTGTCCTTTCAGCTCTGAGCCACCGCTGCTGCTCTGATCCAAAAGGAGGATAAAATATGAGTGGAGCAGACCCTGCTTTGGGCTGTGTTACCTCCCAGCTGGAAAGTGGTGCGGCATACCTCGGTCTGAAGACATTTCAACAAGAAAAGATGCATATTTGAGAGGAGAAAGGGGGCCTTGAAAAAAAAAATACTGCAATTTGGAAAAATACATAAAATTGATCTTAGCATCCATGTGATGGATGGAAATGGGCAGAAGAAGTGAGCTAATAAGGCATGCAATGGAAGAGGCGGCAGGTTGCTTGGTAGCTCATTTGAGGAAGTTCTCCTGGTGTATTATGCTCCATAATGGCAGCATGATGAGGGGAGATTGCTGCCAAAGAGGAGGATAGCTAGAGAAGAAAAACAAACAGCAAAAGGATGGGAAATGTGTCAGGCATGAGTTGTGCAGAGAGGTCAGCAGTGCTGTTGGTGTCATTTCTGGCTGGGCAGTGACAGTGCTGGACAGAGAAAATCACAGCTAGATGGATAATTTTGAGCTAGTTCCTGGAAAGTGGGAGCTGCCCCATCCCAGTGTGCCAACGCAGAATTCTTCGTGTATGGCCAAGGGAAGGTCTGGATACAAAACAGGCCATAAAGCTGCATCATACATCACACCACAAGCTAACAATTGGGCCATGAGAGGAAAAAACGGCCATGACTTGGGATAGAAAAGAGATGAGAGCAACAGGAATGCTCCCAGCTCTGCCTACATCGTGCCCTGCGCTGATGGATGGGCTGATGGGATCCCCATCCCCACACTTTCTAGCATACATCTGCAAATCCTAAGGAGGGACAAACGCAGACCAGCTGTCAATTGGCCTTGCGGATTTGAGGGCTAACATCCAGTTGGCGGCCAGCAGGTTTTCAGACTGGAGCAGGAAGCAAACTTCTTGCTGCAATTACCCTCCAATTTCTACTGTTTACCCCAGGAATAAACTAATTGCTGCTGTAAAACACCCCTCCCACCAGATCCAGGAGAAGCGTATGGAAGAAACGAATGTCAGCCAGTTGGTCAGAGGCCAAATGCCTGGCCAGAGGCCAGCTGGCACCCCTGGCCTTATTCGCAATGGGGGAGGGCTCAAGTGCCTCACTGCCAATAACCTGCCTGGCATTTCTGCCCTACGCACGCACCAAGCGTCACATCCTAAATCAGTGTTTCCCTGGTAGCTTGTCAGAAACGCAAAAACCAGTCCAGGACTTCATTCTCCCACTGAATAAAGTCAATTTATTTGAGAGTTACACGTGAGATTTAAAAGAGATGTGCAAGCAATCTGGGAAAGGGCTGAGATCATCCCCGCAGGGATGTACAGTGGGCACCTCTCAGTGCTTCAGCCCTAAATGCCAGCTCCCACTGTATCTGTCAAGGCTCTTTTCTTCTCCTAGCAGCCTCTCAAAGATGGATGGCACTACAGCCAGGCACAGTGCTGTGTGTCCAGCTGAAACCCAGCAGGAGGATCCTACAGGGCTGCCTCTTAATTGCCACATACACTATAATCACATCTCTATTTCTGGCTTTCTAAATTCTGCTTGCAGTGGTGAAGCCAGTTTTGGACACCGGGAGTAAATATCACTTGTTTTTCCTTTCAGTGTTGTTGTCCCATCAAAGCAAAATGACAAAAGTCAGTGAGTCACCATGGCGTTTTCAAAATACCCAGGAACAGCATTTGTCCACAAAGGAGAGAAACCTAAACCTAGGGGAGAGGCAGCAGGATACTCTGGGACCTCTTGCAAATTATAGAGGTGGAATATTCCAGGGCAGATAGACAGTGATAAGCAATAAAGCCAACTAGCTCCAGAGCTGAGTTCTGCCTGGTGGATGTTAGCAGTTGCACTGAATCCTGGTTGTCTCCCTAAAATGATGCCTTGTGTCTGTGCTCATAACGATTGCAAGCACCTTAGCCTGAGATTTTTTCTTCATCAGCTGTATATGTTCGCCTTAACAGAAAAAAAAAAGCCCACTATAGAACCTATGTACATTGCTGCAAGACTGTAAAATTTAATAGCAGATTACATACTTAGCAATAGACTAAGCAACAATTAGATCTCACATTCCTCTCACTCCTATAAATAACTCTCAGTTTCCTCTCCGTGTCTGCAGATTTCATTAGTATGATGGAAAGAAAAAAAACACACACACATACACACACCAAAGCACTGAGCTCCCTTCTCTTGCAGAGCTCAGTGCTGATCTCTTGGTCCAAAGCTCTGTTCAGTCTGAGGGACGGAGTGGAGGAGCTGAATGCCCAACCCCATCGCCTTCGGCCATGTCTTCCTGGCCACAAAGGGAAAATTCTCTGCAGATGGCTTAGGAATTTACCTGCAAGAAACAACAGAAAGAAATTCTCATCCTTTTCTGTGCAATCTGCAGTGTGTGCATTGGGGATGCAGCTGTTGCCCTGGGAGCATCCTCACTGCTGTGTCCTCAGAATCCTCAGAGCTCACAGAAGCACGGATGTTGGATGATATTTTCATGTCAAATCCATCCTCTGAAATCCTCTGCCCCCTTCGCAGTCTCTGCCCAGGCTTGAATGGGAAGGGAAATGTCCCCACAGCCCAGATTCACAGCTGTGAATTTCATACTTGAGAAAGGAGATGACTTCTCAACTGATTATTCAAGGCCTGGAGCTCAGTGCAATACTGTGCATCTGCACTGTATCCTCCCTGAGCTGAGAGATGTCAAACACCACAAAGGTAACTGCAGGGTAAAGGATTATGGGGTGTAATTCTGGCTTTCTCCATCCATGCACTGTTCTGAAGTGACCTCAGCTTAGTTATGCAGAGAATAAATGCATAAAAAATTCAAGGGAAAAAATAAAGGAAAAAAATAATAAAGATTAAGCCTAGACAGAACTCTGCAAAGCCTTGGAAACTTGGCTTGATGTAGCCAACACTGAGACTTCAGTTCATAAAACTGGAGATGTTTTCTCAGGTCCTCATGTCTGCAGTGCTGCTGTGCTGCATTGCCTGGCTGTTTGTCCAGGGCCAGTTCACAAGGCTCAGGATCAGGGTGGGCAGAGGCACGAGGTGGCCAGGAATAGGTGGGGAGTATGAGGCTACTTGTTACAGGGTAAATGTTCATTGTTAAAACTCTTACCATGTTTTGCAGGGGAAAGATGTGGAGAGCTACACCTGTTAAAGCTCGCTGAGCAAGGCAGAGCTGCCATCTGCATTCTGCCTATGTGGCTCCTGAGCATCCTTCTCACTCCTTCATGAATTGACCAGAGATAGGGGTGAGGGATGGAATTGGGAGAGACTTTTCCCTTGATAGCAGAGATTTTCTTTCTCTATGTTCTCAGCTCACATGCTAGTATCTCAAAGCATGTTGCATAAATAATAAAAGCCATGCAATTGAATGAATTATTTGCTCTTTTTGTAAGAAAAAGCAAGATTTCTTTTTCCTCTCCTTTCCTTCCCACACCCTTGTCCTTTCATCTTTTGTAGAAAAATCCACATAAGAAATGATGGGCAGCCATCCAGGAATAATGAGACAAAGATGATAATGTAAACCTCAGAAGAGAAAGCGCTGGCTATTGCAGTCAGGATTTTTGCATTTGCAGTGCTATAGGCGGCCAACAGAAAGAAACACAGCCTGTCAAGCATGTAAAGCAATCCAACTTACATTAAAATAACATGTATCAGCTGGATGTAAGGCATGGACACGCACCCAAGTCTACGTTTAGGTGCTAAAATGTAAGCACCCCAGCTCCCAGGAGAGCTGAGCATCCACAGCTATGTGCAAAGACAGACCCTCCTGAGTTTTTTGGCATCTGTAAACACAAACTGCTCATACAAAGAAGTGGACATAGGACTGCTCATAGCAATAAGTGCCACTCTCAAAAGGGGAGCACTTACCCGGCCACGCTCTGCTGCTCTGCTCTTTCTCTTACGTCAGAATCTCAGCAGCCCCAATTTAAGCCTTGCACTGTTATCTTGCTCTGACTTTATGAATTCCATTAAATTTTTACCAAACTGCAATAATTGCCTGGCTTTTTTCTGCGTTCAGTTCATTGTTGTTTCAGTCTCCAGTGGCTGGAGAATGCTGAGATGGAAAGATCCAGATGAATCTAAGGAGTTAAAGGCACTAAGAGCCCATTGTTCTATCACCGTGTTTAATGAGTTCTCACCCAATCTATTACTTTGCCTCATCTCTCCACTCCTATCAGCTGAAGAGTAGCACAGTGCGTCTGCAAATCATCAGGTCCCAGCCCTAAAGCCCATAATGAGTTCATCCCAATGCAAAAGACACGTTATCTCTAATGTGCTAAACAGCCAAATTGCTGCGTACCTTCGAAGCAGCGCAAAGTTCCAATCAACAGTTCTGAGGAAATGAATCGCTTGCAGAGCCACACGTTGAACACCGAGCCGTTATTATTAGAACGGGCAGGCAGAGCTGAAGATAAAGTCTGATTCAACACAATGGAAAAATACCGTACAGCAGTTATGCCTGCTAAACAGATAATGCCAAGTTTGATGAGAAAATACTTTGTATTTCTTCTCCTTTGAAATCTGAGTGCGTATTTTCCAGGTCAGTTGGAAAGAAACAGGTTGTGAGATGTCACTCAGCACTTGAGAGGAGACCCTTTTCCAGATGCGCTTACATGAGGCAGCAAGCAGCACTCACCAGTATTGTTTCACATTGTAGAAAGTAGTTCAGGACTACATGAAACCAGCTTTGCCATCCAAAGCAAGTATAGAGTGGGGGAAGCATAGAGCTTCCTCCTTGCACTCAGTGAGCATGGAGCAGTGGCAGACAGGGGATGGAGCTCAGCCACGACCCTTTTACACTCATTTCTTTGCCCTGGGGATGAGGATATGTTTTGTATTTTTTAATACACAGTTCTCAAACTGAACCTTACCTCGTTGAAAGGAGCCTTATTCTTTGAGAGGATAATTTTGCACTTGATGTATAAAACACAGAGCAAAAAATGCTGTAGACAAATCTTTCCGTTAAATAAATGGCTTCTTCTGAATAGGTTGTAAAAGTTGGTTTCCTTCATTCTGGATTCAGTTCTCTTCACCTCCTCTGCTGTCTGTGGCTGAGGGACAGAGCTGGGCAGGGATGTGTAGGCTGTTTTCCCACTTTCCGGTCTTCTTACAAATCTGCTGACACCAGCTGTGTGGATGTACTGGCTGAGATCAAGGACACCTCTCAGACAACCCGACCCACAGCAAGGATTTGCCACAAAGCCCAGGAATTCTGACCAAATTCCCATGGTCCGAGCATAGGGAGTGAGAACTAACCGGTGAGCAATGCAAAAGGCTGAATTCCCCTGGGCTGAAGCCTAGCTGAGAGTGTGCTCACTAATTAACTCGCTTTTATCACAGGTTTTAGGGTGTCCTGGGTAGCAGTTTGTGAGCACAAGCCCTGTTCTGGAAAGCAGAGATGTGAAACACCCGCACAGATGCACCAGCTTTGATTGATCTGTTCCAGTTACAGACTTCACATCAGAAGAAACCCCGCTGACTCCTGCAGCCAGCTCCTCAGCAGCTCTAACATCAGCTTCACTGCTTTTGACAGGCTGAACATCTGCTTTTACTGATGTATCAGCAAGAAAACACTTGTTTCACAGATCTCAAAACACCGTTGTCTTTTAGACAGCAAGGTCCCTCTGCGCTGCAGAACACATACGTACAGTCTCTCCTGCGTCTACAACACAGCCTTTATTTCTTCACCTGATTCCTACTTTGGCTGGACAAAGCTAGGGTGTTTTTGTTGTGTTTTTTTTTTTTTAATTTCATTTTTGAAAGTTGTCTTTTCACTCATATGCTATGCTCGTGTCTTTTTCAGCTGAGGGTAATTGAATCTCCAGAGCACAACACCAGTATCAGTGTTAAATCTCCCTTGACATATACCCGTTTAACAGAGTTTTATTGAAGTACATTGGTGCTTCACTAGAGTCATGAAAACAGAGCTCCTTGGAAAAAGAAATCTTTCCCAGGAAACTGAAGGTCTATTTTGAGGAGCGCAGAGCAAACGAGGGCAAAGTCCCATTTTGCTGCATATAGGTGGAAAGATGTTTTCACCACATCTGATGTGATGCACAAGGAATGGAAATTCGATTTTTCCCCATCGTGATTGTGGGCCCATGTGGATGATCAGAAGAGAGAAGAAATAATCCATACCCAAATGGAACCAGCAGGGTCTTTGAGCTTCCCTTTCTGTGTTGACATTGTCTCCAGGGACTCTCTGAAGGCTCTTGGGTCTCTGTGAGTGCTTTTCCCCTTGTCCGTTCTTGAGAAGCTCAAAGTTCTGCATCTGGCCAAGAGTCTCTGCGAGACATGGAGAGAAGCAGGAAATCAGGGCTCTTTCTCCAAGAAGAAGACAAACTGCTCCTCTGAAGGACAAGATGCAGGTCACCTAGCAGTAGGCAGCATCAGTGCCCATGTCCTAGGATATCCCAATGGCAATGGCTTGAGTATGTGACACATGGTGCAGCTGTCCCCTCCAGTGAGGACGCTGTGACGTGTTGAGCATACAGACAGCTAAGGAAGGAAAAGCTCTTCCTTGTGAGGGATTAATCTTCTTTTGCCTCAAGCTCTGCAATTGAAACTAGAGAAAATATTACTTTTGTTTTGCTAATCTTCTGTAGGCTAGGTAAAATGTATAATACATTCCATTAAGCTCGAGTTAGTTAATTACCAGATAGGAAATCCAATATTTTCTCAGGGTTATTTTCCAGTTGTCATTTTGCAAGAGAATTTTGCTTTGACGTCACTGAGAAACAAAACCCACTCTGTGGACAAAAGAAACCACAAATAGAGGAAAATACATCAATAATGTTTTTCTTGTAGCCTGCCACTTATTGGGTGGATCTTTGTTTTTAATATTGTGAGCCTGCCTCTGGCAAAGCTCCGTTTTCAACTCCAATGTGTTCAATAATAGGATACAGCTTACGGTGCTGCTCCTGGAGAAGTTTTGAGGATCATGGAAATCTTTTAAGGGATCCCTTCAGGCTACTGCCTATATATTTCAAGGGAGAAACCCCAGTGGGGAAAAAAATAAAATACATATACTTGTATAAATATATGTTGAAAGTCAAAACCATTGCTTAATTGTTGGGTTATTTTCTTAAATTTTATTGTGTTCCCATCGAGGTGTAAATCTGTTCTAAGACCTCCATCAATTACCAGGAATATTAACATTACCAAGATGCACTTCCAAGAACAAGCAGATAATTAGGCTTATCAATACCAATCTGATCAACCACTGAATCTGTTGTCCTGCTTTGGTAACAGCCAGCATTTCATTTTCAAAGTTCATTATTGCAGCTTGACTCCAGCAAGGTTTCTAACCTACTTAATTACTATCTGGTTTATTTACAAGCAAAGCCATACAAGCATCCATCAGGTCAAAGTCTATGGGCATTAGTTCCAGTTCGTGGTGCCTGTTTATGTGCAGAAGTGCTGATGGCAAAAAGTGGCTACAAAAAACATATTCCTTTGGATTCCATGGGGCCAAAGTGGAAGTTAACCAGAAATACCAAAGAAAATGTTTTTTTATTTTTTTTCCCTCTGGAATTTTGTTTTGGAAGAGAACCTGAGGGAAAAAATTCTAACAATGTCAAAATATTCTGTTTTGACTGTTTCAGAACAAGATGTTTAGAGTTTCTTTTTTGCAACGGCTTTTGTTTTGAATTTTTTTGGTTTTGTTATATTTTCTCCGATATTTTTATATATTAGCTATATTACGTTATAGAAATAAAAGTTAGAATGCTAAAATGAGAACGATCGCTTTGATCTATGGGAAAAAAAAAATATCTGGAATCCTCCTTTGGAAAATTTTACTTTGGAGCTTTGCACACACGCTGGTTGGTAATGAACGACTCGACACTGCCTTGGCCTTGGCTTGGAACAGCTACAGCACTTGTCTTATAGCCACAGTAGGACCTAGTAGACAGAAGCACATTTTCTACCATACATCCAGCTTGTGTTAAAAACACTGAGCACTGTTTTTATGAAGGGTAAATGGGGGGAGAGCGATGAGTATCAATCTCATCCCAACTGCCATTCCCTAACAGATGCCCCCAGAATGAGCAGCAGCAATGCCATGTGATGGTAGAATGGAGGTCTACAGACAGCTCTCAGTACAGGTGTAGTACTTCACCACCCTGTCATCCTGATGCTTGTGATTCAGACCAGGAGGTATTTCCCTCCAAGGGCTGCATCCGTGCGTGGTGCATGCAGACAAGAAGGCTGGTGACAACCATGACAACGATGGAGACTGAGCTTAATCCTCTTTTCTCTGGATTTCTCGTTGCTCATTATTTTAAGGGTTCAACACTTATTTTGGATATGCAGATTTGATGGCTATGGAGAAAAAAAAATCAGGACTGGTCAATAGAAAGGAAATTTCATTTGCCATCATCTGCAGCTCTCACTTCACTTCGTGAAGCACTGGGGGGGCTGGAGGACGATTCCTTTCTGCAAAGCTGCAGCACAGGGGCAGACTGGAGGCGGTGGCTCATTTTTAAGCTCCCATTGGGTGAACTCTCCCAGCTCCCAGCTCCCATCTTGCATCAGGTCCGTCCCACAGCACATTGCAGATCCGTCCGTGCAAGGAGCAGCACCCTTGGCTGCAGCACGGAAATTTGGAAGCTTCTTGCTATAATCTGTGGTTAGGATTTCCAGCCCTGCCAGCAGTGCCGGGAACCAAACCACAGTCTCCTGAGTGCAAAAAGCCTTTGTTGTAATCTGATAAAACCTTAGCTTCCAGTCGTCTTCTTTTAATGGTAAATTAAGGGCCTCATTTACTCCACAGTGGCCTCCTCATCCTTTTGTTTAAGCCTCAGTATAAGAGAGGCTGTAGAGCACAGGGAGGGAAAATGCATCCCAGATTCCCCCATCCTCGCAGCTTTGAGGAATGCAAACACAGAGCTGTTTTCTGAGCATCTCTGCTTTTCAGACAGCACCATGGCACCTTGCTGGGGCACCTGGTCACCCAAAACATGGTATGAACCCCAGCTCACCAACAAAAGTGTGTCCAAGTTTCCCTGCTTTGTTTCTTGGAAATGCAATCAGCTCTGAGGTTTAGATTTCCCCCACGCTGGCAAGAGCGAGCTTTTGCCTCAAATGTCTCAACTGGAATCTATCCAGGGAAACTGCACGTTCAGCTGTCTTGGTTGTTCCATGTTAAATGCTCCCACTTGCGGAGCGCTGTCCTCACAGATGGAGACATATTTGTGATAAGTCGTGGCACTAATTACAGGTATCCGCTCCTTTATGGGATGCAGATGGGCTACCCAGGGACGCTGCCGTTCCCCAGGTCCCTCTGCAAAAAGGATCTGTTTCCATAGCTCTGGGGTAATTTATGAACTTCCTTCAGCTTTTTGGCAGACAGTCGTTCTCAGACTGATCGACTGCAACCCACACGTCCAACACAGTGCAGTCAGCGTGCGGCGCGGGTTCATCCACCACTCCTGCATCCATCAAAGTGCTCAACCTGTTCAGAGCCATCTCCTGACCCTCGGGATGCCCTTTTCTTCTGCCACTGCTCGTGGATGGGTTTTGCCTTCGCAGCACTCCCTGTGCTCTGCTGTTAACTCCTTGGTTTCAGCCATGCTGTCCATCATTGCACTGCCATGATGGAACCGAATGCCTGCCCTGAGAACATGCTTGGGTGGGTTTGTTATCAGCTGTCGAGTGTTCAAGGTGGAAAATCCACGTGGGAGCAGCCACAAGCACTGAGGAGAAGGATGCATGAGAGGATCAACCTCAGAGGCTTTGAAGTGGAGAAAGAACCAAAAAATAATCTTCATCAAGGAGAACTGCTGGACTGAAACTGGATGGCCTAACCAATCTCTCTCCAATGGCTGCTTTTCATCAGGTTTTTCACTGCAGCATGGAGATCTCACTCACTAAATGATTGCCTTCCAGTAGAGCTTCAAAAGGCAGAAACAACAAACACAAAGAGTTGGAATGGACAAGATTTCAGGCATCATAAAATACTGAAAGCACCAATGGTTTTCAATAAAGCTATCTTGATTTACAATTTCTTTTTAAAGGACTGCAGATCTTGATTACTCCTGGGATATAACTAAAAAAAAAAAGAAAAAAACTTGAAGGTATTTTTGTCAAATATTTTCATTCCTTTTCCAGAGGAAATAGTTGGTTTTATAACTGCAGATGCCTCTTCGTGAGCTGTTCAAGAAAAATCCCATGATTTTCCATTCATTAGCCAACCCAGGCTCACTGGTGCATCCACAGGAGACAGAAGGTGTTGCCATTCTACAACTGGAACACAGTATTTGCAATTGTATGGCGTTCTAATAATGAGCAACTTTCCTTGATGTCTCTCTGGGTACTAATTAAAGAACAGCTGATACTTGCTGGAACATTCTGTTTTGAGATTATTTTGTTGATATGTCACATATTTTCTGCTTTTTATTTAGGCTAGAAGTAGTTCTACAAAAAGAAGGTCTTTATTGCTTCTGTGTACTCCTTAGATGAAGTGGCCTTGATGCTACGCGACGTCATCGTGCTGCCTACAGCAACCAGCTCTGATGTCACAGCCATAGGGATCTCAGCTGGGAGATGAGCAGCTGTAGCACATGAAATCTGAAATTCAGTTCATCAAGCAGATGAACCCCTCAGTATGCACACATGCACACTTACCCGGAGAGAAGACGCAAATGAAAACTATGATAAGCATGTTTTTCTTCTAAAAAATCCCATGCACGTGGCGTGCATGATCAGCAGAGGGCTGATCAGACTCAGTGGTGAACTTCCAGTGATGCAAAAGCCTCTCTGTTCTTGTGCCATGCACTTGTTTGCATGCTTCTCCCACAGTGCATGTGCAAGCAGCTTGATGTGTGGTTATTACATGAGAAAGCAAGGCAAGCTGTATCCAGGAGAGGAAAACAAGTGCATCAGTTCTGCTTGATAAAATTATGATAAGAAATGGGTACTCTATATGTGCCTGATACATGGGTATCAATCTGGGGCAAGGAGAGCATTCCCACCATAGCAGTGCTCAGCAATTTGCCTTCCACACCACTCACTCCAGGTCTGCTGCACAAACCGGAGCAAAGTCATTCACCCCTACACTTTGTGTCCAGGGAGAGGATCCATTTTGCTCAAAACTGGTGGCATTTGTCATGAGGTGGGATCCTTTTCATATAAACACTTATACATGAAGAAGAGGAAGGCTTCAAAACCATTGGAGTATAGCATGGGAATTGTGCTTTATGTGCTGGGGTAACAAACCACAACCAAAGAAGCCCTGTGATCACCCCAGGATCCTTGGAATGGAACACAACTCTGAACAATAAGATGGCCCTTCCATTTCCCAAGTTCCTGCATCTCAGCCCTTTGCCTTTGTTCTCCTGATGGATTTTTCACTTCCACCATGATGATGTTGTTTCCAGGTTATGCATGATTCAGAATTACTCCAACATAGTACTAATGCCACCTTTTATATTTGCAATTCCCTCAGAAATTCTCTCTTTTCACTTTTTTATCTGTCTGCCAGATATCAGAGGTAGTGAGAAAGCAAAGCATAGGTGGAGAATTGTTCACACTTTTTGGCATATGGCAAGAAAGGCTCAATATGGGCAAGAACTCAACTTTCCATGGGGTTCAGAATATGGAGCCTCCCTTCTCTTCATGCTTGCTAGCAGGTTTTGGTAGGCAGAACCATCTTCCAGGCAGCATCTGAGCTTGACAGAGCAATATTGAAGAAATTTTGAAAGCCTCCACCACTTCTCTTTCTCTTCTGCTCCCTCCTGCAGCTATTTTTGGCTTCGTGGGCATTGCTGTTGCTGATTGTGGCCAAGGCAGCCTTGCAGAAGACTGTATCCCTGCATATTTGCTGAGTGTAAACACAATCTTGCAAAACAGAGGATGTGTTTCCAGAAGGGCTGAAGAACAGCAGCAAAAGGGAGAGTTGCTCAAAGCGTGTCTGTTGAGAGCCCTATATTAAAAACAAAGTGTTTCTCCAGTAAGAAATCTGACTGAGAGATTTCCATGTCTCAGGCTACTGGAGCAGTTAATGAGCGGGGGAATAAATAATAGATGGAGAGAATAAGTCTTGCAAAGCAAATTGGTGTTTTATGCAAAAGTGAACAGCTGCATTTAGCATCCTATTACACTTGTTGCCTTGTAGGTAAATTGGAGGTACCTCTGTACTACCAGCATGTGTGATGTGTCCCACATTTACCCCTTGTGGCCAGCTGGGATTTTTTGAATGGTTCATGCAGGCTGTACAACACTGAGCTACCCTCTGCTCAACAAACAGCTTCCCTTCCCTTTGCAAGGGCAGAGTTTATTGTCCTTTTTTTGCCTTTGTGATCACTGTCAGAGAATGCTTAAAATTTAAAAATAAAACCCAGGTTCTGCAATGAAAACAGGTGTCCACTCATTAACTCCCCATCATGTGGATTTTGCAGCAAGAGAAGGGACAATGAACACATGGGAAAATATACGGCTCTGATAGTGCATTGTTTCTTACATTTTTATATTGATAAACACTGACTCACCTTCAAAAACATAATCCAAAGACAATAAAGGGAAGTACAGAGGGATCCCATGGTCCTTGCTGACTTTGTTTTGTTTATGACCCCAAAACACTGCAGAAGAAATATCCATAAGCGTCTCCTATGTCTGCAAAAGATGGGCTGAAATATCAGCTCAGCCTCTGCTGCAGCATCGCAGTGACAGTGAATCGCTTCAGCTTTGCACACACAGGGGACGTTTTGTAGTTAGGACTTCTTTCAGGGAATGAAGAAGTCACATATTTTTCTCATTTGTCATTTTCTTTCCCACCAAACTCCGCATTTCATAACATTTGAAAGGTTGGTAACATGTATTTCCGATTCTTACAGAGGACCACGCATGAAATCAACTCCAAACGGGGCCTGCAATGCTCACAACTAATAAACATCAAAGGGAAACATTCCTCTTCTTGCACTGCTTGCTGTAAAAGCAACAGAACTCCCACTTCAAAGTGGATTTGCCGTGCTGCGTTAGGAACATGTCCTGAACATGGCAAGCCAGGGTTTGTGGAAACACAATTAAGTGGCCTTAGGAACACTGTGTAAGCACCTGTGGAAAACTGAAGGTGAGCAGGTCTCCAGCCCTGTGCTCTGACCTCTTTTCAGGGCATCAGGAAGGATGCCCAGACCCATGAGCCATGGGGATGGAGCACATCTCACAGCACTGGTGCTTGCAGGAGCACATGGGGCCAGGCATGCAGATGCAGCAATGTACTGCAAGCTCTTCCTTGCAAAGCTTGTGCATGGTGTGAGAGCTGCTCCATGCTCTGAGACATCAGTGGGAATTTCTTGCTATTCTCCGTGAGGCCAGGATGTTACCCTCCTTGTCCCAGAGCTTACCAAGAATTGTTAGAAGGTTTCTCAATAATGAAGAAGGTACATCTTTTCCCACAGGTGCTATTGGCTTGTGACATGGCGTTGTGCTGGGATTTAAATTGTCCCATCGAACAGCCTTCCTCAGAGCCTCTTTTCCCATGTTCCCAGGGGCTGAGGATCATAGAATGTAGAGTGTAGAATCATAGGATAGAGGATAGGGTGGGACAAACCCTGTGCTCTCCCACAGCTCAGTGCACGGCTTCAGGAGGTGCTTGGTGCCACCAGCCCTGTGCAAAGCAGGCGGTGAGTTTGGTGGGAGATGGTCCCCCACAGCCCACACCTTTCCTGCACATGGATGCAGATGCTGAACCCCTCACCGTTGTGTTTCTATGCACCCATGGTCTGGTGATCCTCTGATACTTCACCTGTCAGAGCAGAGCCCACCATCCTATTTCAATAGCTGTTGATCTGCTGTTACATTTACCTATCCTTCTAAGAAAAGGAGCCACTTATTTTCCCTCAATTATCCTTTTATCAAACACAAACATCCTGCACCAGTTCCTCTACATCTGCCTTTTTTTTTTTTTCCTGGTTACCACATAACAAAAATGTTTCTCTTATATTAATTTTGTTATTGAGGCAAAGTAAACCGTCGCTCCTCAGCACGCCGTACAAAAGCCAGAAGCGGCGTGACTCAGTCATGCAGGATTTTATTTAAACCATTTGTCCTGTGGTCGGAGCAGACTAAAGGCAGATCAGGTTGCCCTCGGAGCAAGGCTGGGACAGCGAGAGTGAGAGATGTTGGCACTTGCTGCTGAAACCACATGCGCTGGCGTGACTGCGGCGTCCTCAGGCCTCTGCTCGCCTTCTGGATTTGGTCTCCATGTGGGAGCACCTGTGTGGGGATGCTGATGGAAAGGGGTGGGCAGGAGGGGAGCATGGGCAGTCCCACTGTCCCGCTGTGGGGCTGTGCCCTGCATCGTGCAGCCCTCCAGCAGGGTGGGGGTACATCAAAAGGCGGGGATGAGGATGCAAAATCTCATGGAGATCTGCGATGAAACAGGGTTTTCCCTATGGAGATGTCTCCTCTGGAGCAGAGCTGTTGTAAAAGGTGCCAGGTTTAGTGTGACCACCATGCACTTAATGCAGGTGGAGGTGAGGTGAAAAATGGTACAAACAAATCCATCTGAAGCGCCTCAGGTCACCCAGTGCAGTCGGGATGATTCGGTGTTCTCCTCCCTCCCTCCATGCCAGCACAGCTGGACGCGCCAACCGGACCAGGAATTGATCTGGCATAACAAGAATCCAAAATAGCAACGGCTGAAGAACATTTGGTTTAATTTTAAGGAGCATCATTTCCCTGATCTGGCTCACAGAACGTGCCAGCACTAGTGGAACTGGAGCTGCAGGGTAGGACGGGACCCAGCATGGGATCCCCGAGATCCAGCAATATTAACAGTTTTTTAGAAATCTAATTTAGGACTTTATTAGTTCCAAACAAAGTGTTTCTCTTGACATGGTGCTGGCAGTCAATAGAAAAGGGCTCTCTGGCTCACCTAAGCATTGACACCATACTCAAAAAAGGGAGCACAAAATCAAGCACGCTGTGATGAGCACTGAAGACTGTCCTTGTGAAGGATAGAAAGCTGTGGTTTCTATACATAAATACATATACATGCAGGCATACACACGTAGCACACAGGTAGCTGGAGAGCTACACAGTGCAGTGTCCATGCCATGCAGATTTATGCAAAACTTTTCTCCTAAATGCATCACTCCAACCATTTGCGTAAGCAACAACAATCCCCTATATTAAAAAAATATGTTGAAGGCTTTGATTAAGTGCCTTGTAATTCTGAATCTGCCTCTTAGATCCAGGTAATGGGACTGCAGTCTGGGAAGCATTTTGTTAAATCCTAAATCCTCTGAGAAACAAAGCCTGGATGTCTTGTGTGGATTGTGTGTGTGTATATATGTATATATGTACGTATATATATATATATATATATATATATAACAGATTGCAACTCTTGTGATCAGTCAATCCAAGAAATTACTCGGCTCTGCCAGCTTACAGAAATATGATTGCTCTTCAAAGAATGCAAACTGGTATGAATTAATCTATTATATCTGGGGATATAATGGCTTTTCACTAATTTAATACGAGCATATTGCCAGGTGTGGGTTCCATAAATCTGTCTCACCCTGTTCCTAGTTACTTTTCCCAGATCCTTTGAACTTTTACAAAAAGTTGCTTAACCAAGAAAACACAGCTGCCACATGTTGTAATTTCCTCTTTGGAGGCACTTGATACCGTCTTTACAAAGGTTTTGCCAACTTTCCTGAAGATTTTTCTCTATTTGTGTATTTCTCGGTATCTGTTTAATTTTGTCCCAGAAAGCACAGCTGTTTGTTATGTGTTTTTAGCACCCTACTTACACCCTGATGGATGCAGTGGCACAAACTCAGGTACATTCACCCCTCAGTAAAATAATTACATTTTCCGGATCTTTGAACTCTCCGTTTTCCACAGCTTGCTGGCTGTCTGATTTTCATCTCACCAACATTGGTATTGGATTCAGGGTCAGGGAGAGAGAAGGAAGAAAAACCTTCCCAAAGGCAGTAAATTAAAAAAAGAGAAAAGAAAAAAGAATAAAGGTCATGATGTGAAATTTACCTTTATGTTCTACTGCCCAAATGCTTCCCTTGTGAGCATGAGTGCTGTTCCTGACTTCAGAGGGGCTATTTTCAGAGCAGGAGAGTAGGACTTGACTTGGCTTCTGTTGACAAACACTGGAGCTCCTTGGGTACATCTCAGCTCACCTTGTGTCGAGTCATGCTTGAGAAGCACCCACAAAATCAATTTGCAGAGGCACAAACAGCTTCTCTATTGTAACGGCTGGACTTGATCATCTTAGAGATCTCTTAACAACCCAAACAATTCTCAAAGAATTTTCATAGAATCATAGAATCATTCAGGTTGGAAAAAACCTCTAAGATCACCAAGTCCAATTGTCCATCCTCACCATGCCCTAAACCATGTCCCTCACTGCCACTTCCCCACAGTTCTTGGCTCAATGGGCACATGCCAAACCATATGAAGTGATGAGCAGAAGGCCGCAGCGATCTCTGCTTTCTCAGTGATGGAGTCTTCGAGATGAAATAAGTGAAACAGAGCACCATGAAGCACAGCAGTGTCTACAAGATACCTAGCCATGTCCAACCACGGAAATGATTTGATGTTGGCGTTGGGGATGGAAATAGTGGTAATGTTGACATGGTCCTGGTGTCCTTGGGATCTCTGAGGGATGCTGGAAGTGCTGGGGGAGTTGGAGTGAAGCACTGAAGAGATGTTTTCTCCATTGCTCATCAGTGCATGGCTGAGGATGCTCCCTTACTTCTGGCCTTTCCAGCCAGAAACTCGCCTAGTGTTGGACAGCCACCACAGCCACAGCTGCCTTTCACCAACCACTGTGTGCCCCTCAGCTTCACTGCTGGGTTCACCTCTACTCACCCTCCACTATCATTTGCAGAGATAGTCACAGTATTCCCAGTGCTGTTGCACTGAGATTGGGCACAAGGAGCAGTGCGTCTACGCATCAAATTGACTCAATTACCCCATCTCTTCTGCAGCTCCCATTAACTTGAAAGATCCAAATAACTGTGCATCTTCCTAGACCTTGGGGCACAGATGTTGCTGTGAAACAACGCGCTGATTTCCAAGAAAATACGGAGTCGTTCAGGAGAGCAAGCATGGATATTGACTCACTGTTTTTGAACTGTACTTGGGGATTTGTTTTACTGTGTGGCCTTCTAAAAGTTTGTTTCTCTCCTGACTAATACGAGGAGTGAATGAATGATTTTATTTGGCAAATATTGCTCATTTCTTCCATTGTTTTTTCTTTTGCTGAGTTGTTGTTTTTTTGTTGTTTTTTTTTTTTTTTTCCAGTTCCCTTTTTTAAACCACAGATAAAATTAACTGAGTTTGAGTTTTGTTTTGCCTTTCACAGTTTATTTTTAAATGGAAATCTTGTCATCATTCCTCTCCCCTGAAGACAAGGAGCGTGAGTAAGCCAGAGCTGATCTCCTCCTTCAGAGCTGTGCCCCAGGTTGTTGGAGCACCCGTAACTCAGATCAGCCAGAAAGTGAAAGTTTGAGACTTCATCTCAGCTTACTCTCAGAGAAATCCGTCTTTTCCAATCACAGCCAAAGTGAATTTGATCTCAAAGTTGACACAATTCCAGCAGGGCAGTGAGGGTCCAGGGTGATGCAGGAGGAGCTGCTCCTGCCACATAGTTCCCAATGTCCTCCTGCCCCATCCTGCAACCAACGTCATGGACCTACACTGCCCTTCCACTTCCCTTGTTCTTATTGACTGATTAACACCCCAGGTTTTTTCCTGCCACCCATTCAATACTAATGGACATGATGTGTATTTTGCCTGATACTGCTCTTTAGGCTTTGGGTGGTAATTCTCAATAAGCATGAGGAATTATTGGACATCTCCAGACCCCACAGGACTGGCTATTCATCATAATCCTGGGCTCAGTACTTGTGCTAGCTCTGCTCTTGGAGAAACACAATATACTATTGAAATCACAGCAGGATGCTTTTTCAAACACAGGATTTTCTGGAAAGTCAGTATGAACAGGAAGGAGACAAAAAAAAAAAAGTGAATCAGGGACAGAAATACCAATATAAGCTGCAGGAGCTCAGCACCTTGACAAGTCGGGCTGTTCCAAAGCAATATGCTAGCAGTGATCGCTGCTGTCCTTCTCCTTAACGATCCATTTGACTACAATTTGCAGAAGCAGACACTGTAATACAATTAATCTTTGACTGTAAAGTACCTGCTGGGCTGCTGTCAGGATGGGAAAAATATGCCTCCTGGAAAGAGCTTTGTCTTACGAGATGTATTCTAATAACAGCACAAAGGGGAAAACGATTTGGAAGGGTATGCTACTTCTTGGTACTTCATGTTGGAACCCATGTTACTGCAGAAGTTATTATTGTAATAAAAAGTAGAAATGTGTTCTCAAAATACACTACGGCACATTATTCAGGACAGCCTGCAAGCACACCCTTAATGTTAAGCACATGCATGGATCGCTCTGAAGTCAAACCAAAGACTTCTGCTGTGCACAGGGATGGATTGAAGTTAGCTGTTTCCCTGACTCAGGACTCGGCACCGACCCTTCAATAATATAAAGAGACAGCCACAAACTCTTGGGGAAAAAAAATCCTAATCATATTAAACCAGTGGTAAATTCCCCTTCATTGTATTGCAGCCCAGGCTTCATCACTAGTTTGGGACAGAGTGAACTGCTGTATTTGCTTTTAGGAACATTTCCACCCAAGCTGTGAAGCCATGCATGTGGTATTGCATTTGTACACTCCTTGCCTCTGCACAACACCCAGTTTGTAAGTGTTGGTCCATCTTTAATGTTTGGCTGTTTTATCCCTTCTACAGAGATGTAAATGTTGCTCCAGGACCTCGTGAGATGATGGTTACAAACCATCCTTCTGCATCCAGAGCAGTTGTCCCTGATCATCACTTTCACTCCCGCAGATGCCTCCTGGTGCACTGATACGTGCATATTGATTTTATAGAATCATAGAACCATCTGAGTTGGAAGGAACATTTAAAGACTATTTGGTTTGACTGCTCTGCGGTGAGCAGGGACACCCACAGCTCCATCAGTGCTCAGAGCCCCATACAGCCTGAGCTGAGTGTCTCCAGGGATGAGGCACTGCCACCTCTCTGGCTAAGAGATATTTCCTTTTATAGTGGAAAGGAGCTTTCCAGTCACCTAAGAGACCTCTGAATCCATTTTGGTTTAAATTAGTTATTCCTGGATAGAGTCACCAAAAAAGCACACTTGTTAGAGACATCTTTGTCCAGACCTTGAACAGGAGTGATCCCTTATCTCTCCTGGAAATACTTAAGTAGACACAACGAGAATTGCATTTGCTCTCTTCATCATTGCATCATCTCACAGCCATAATTATGCCATAAAAGTGTAATGCTCTGTCTCCTTCTCTCTGGTTTCCACAAAATCACTTCTTAGTCACAGGTGTATAATTGTTCTCTGCTTGCACCTTCTCATCCTGCTCCTACAGCTCTGTAACTTACAAAGCCAGAACTTTGGCCCAGGATCTCCCTATGCAACAGGAACCTGCATGAGCTCACATACTCTAACGATAACACTAATTTTAAAGTTGAAGCACATAGTATGAGAATGATGCTCTCAGCCTTTGCAGTTCAGCATGGGGTCATTCAGAGGACTTCCAAAGTGGAATAGTAACCGATGCAAAACATTTTAAGAAACCCTTTGCATGGAGTTTTTCAGCCCAAATCCCCTGATATTCGAGTCAGCACAGTGCATTTGATCTTTCATCTGGTTCAGCTTCCATCATCCTGAACTCAGGGAAAAAAAATGCGGTTCTCTGGAAAGGTTTCCCTGCACCACAGCTTTGTGAATTACATCCCCTGGCACACAGGGATGCCTCACACGGACAGCGGTGCCACCAGGAGAGCAGCTGTGACAGATGCAGTAGCCAGCAGACCAATTTACCAATGTAATAAATACTGAAAACAAAGTAATAAAATCCACGGATCCACCCCACAGGTTTATTTGAGGCTTTGATGCTATAGATGACTTAAAACTTCCCGTTACAAAATACTTTTAGCTGTGAAATAGGGATGCAAAGCAGACAGAAAGTGTCTCGGTAGAAAGTAGCCTGCTTTTTGCTTTTTATTTTTAATCACGGGTACTTTTGTAATACTTCCCCAAGAGGTGATGCAAGCTGACCCTGACCCACACCACCATGTCTGCTAAGATCTGCCAAAATCACAGCTAAGAACGTGTTCCTGCTTCATCAGGAAATATATTGAGTAATAACACACACCGTTAATTAAGGTGAACAAAGATGCAGTTCTCATCCTTTCCATCTCTTCAAGATAGCTGCTCATTACAAGAACTTATTCACGCAAATGTCAAGCATGAAGTGGCCTTCCTTCCTTTAGTGCAACTTGCTGAGACTCTTGGAGGAATTTTAGGAAAGCAAACCCACACCAAGCATCAGAGTGACAGAGGCAGAGAGCTGCCAAGTTATTATTACAGCATTTTGCTATTATTTAATAGGAAGCATCCCAGACATCTTAACAAACAGGAGTCCCTTGCGGCTATTTTGCACAGTGTTTCTTGGTTGCTGTGACTCAGCACTTTCTCAACACAGCAATGCTATCAAGAATCCAAGAGGCATGGCTGCAGCAGGTGGGAGGTGCTGGTTGTGCTGGTCGGAACTGTGCCAGGAGCTCTCTGGGCTCGTCCTTCTCAGCATGGAATTGCTCATCCTATGGCCCAAACAGGAGATGCTGCACCAGGCTGAAGAAGATACCGTCTCTCCCAAGGACGATTTCAGGCATGCTAATGTATTCCCCAACCTCCTCGTGGTGGCCATATGAGGGATGAAAACTGGTTTCACACCAGCATTTGCTGACAGCAAAATATAATGAAAAACATTTATATGAAACAATGTAGACCGCATAATAATTGGCATTTTATGTAACCATCCCAAAGATCATAAGATTTCAATTTAGCATAGCTAATCACGGCATTGATTGTACTCCCCTGGAGCCATGCATCACTGGAAGTGAGCCAGGCTGTGCTGCTGTCCAGGGATGTACAGCCTCCTTCTGTCAAAGACCCCAGAGCAGAAGGGATGCTGAGTGCAGGAAGCACAGTTGTGGTGGCAGCGAAGCAGGTTATTTAGCAGAGTCCCTAGAAAAGGAAAAAGGAAGCACGTTTCAACCCATTGCACTGAGCTGGCCACCAGTTGGTAGCTATTGGGAATCTTGAAAGTGTTTTTAAGGGGTTCACAAGCCCTGGGAAGTTTGGACATTACAATGCATGTGAAGGCACGTGCAAGAGGCTATGGAGGACATGAACAGATGGACACTGTGGCAGTTTCTTCACCTACTCTTCCCATGGTTTGTACATGATGGCATCCCAGTGGCCAGTCCAAGCAACGTTTCTCCCACCGCTGTGAGCAGAAGCCCCAAAAGTGAGAACTTAGCAGTTTCTCCAATGCTGAATCCATGTTTTCAGAGACACAAGTGTTTGAAGACGTCCAACTTGTCTTCTTGCTGGTTCACCAAAAAGGCAAGCTATGAACTTCAAGTTCTGACAGGTTGGATATTAGGAAAAAATCTCCATTCGGAAAGAGCAGTGATGCAGTGGCACAGCTGCCCAGGGAGCTGGGAGTCACCATCCTTGGGGCTGTTCCCAAACTGTGGGGATGTGGCACTGAGGGATGTGGTCAGTGGGCATAGTGGGATGGGGTTGGGGTTGGAGTTGGAGTTTGATTTTGGAGGTCTTCTCCAACCTTAATGATTCTATTATTCCATGCACCGCTCTGCAACCCTAGACACTCTGTTTCACATTCCAGGAGCCAGAGACAGAAGCGATGGTTCTGGAGGTGCTAGCTATATTGTACTGGTTGTGGCTGCATTGCTTCAAGGGAACAGAGCATCTGCAATGCCCCCTCAAGAAATCTCTGTAGAGTTGAATCCTCCCGGGCCGCATTTTGCTTCCCTCCTCTCTCTCTTCCCCCTGCTCTGGTCCGGCCCAGGAAGGTTGGGTGTAAAAACACCATCAGTCACGCAAGAGAAGCATTAAAAACCCACAAAAGTGGTGGCGCAGGGAGAGGTGCTGGGGCGGCTTCTTGAGCAGCCACGAGCACCACAAGAAGTAGGTCCAAGGTAACCAGAGAGAAAAACAAACCACGTCCCGTCCTGCTCCGGGGTTGTTGTTTTCTGGGCTGAGGTTACTCAGGAAGTTTGCAGCAGGATATGCTGCTGACCTCTGCTCGCAGCCATGGTGTTAACACTTCGCTTACCTTTTCTCTCACAATAAGCTGAGTGCTTCCTCCCTGGGAGTGAGGCTGGGAGCAGGCTTCCTGTGCTGGGGATTTGTTGAGGCTGGGAGCAATGGGGACATCCCATGGCCGTGTCCTTAGGGTTGAGCATGGGCAGATCAAGGGATGGGTGCAGGAGAGCAAAGGAGGGCAATGAGGGGTAGGATGCTAGTGGGGCTGCTTTGGGGAGGGTTGTGGAAAGCAAAGGAAGTGGAGAGAAAGGGAAAAAGAGAAAAATAAGAGAAGAAAATAGGGATGGCTTTGATATTTCCTGGTGGAAGTCATGAAGGTTTTGGATGGGAGATGGAGGGAGGTGAGGAGGTCTGAAGTCACAATGAAGACTCAGACAAGGCATAAAGAAGGATATCAAGGAGGGACCTGAAGGATGCGGCTTGGATATTAGGAAAGGAAGGACTAAACAGTGCAAAGCACACCAACACATCTATGTTTTGTAATTTGAGAACAAAATTAAAACCATGCTCAGTTGAAAAACAGATGACATTCAAGGTCTATATTTTGCAATAAACACGGGTGGAAATCGTCTCCTCCCCATGCACTGCCAACGCTTTGAGACTGCAGCAGAGCTGGGCAATACCCTTACCCCCTTCTGCTGCAACACTTGCCCTTGCTGCTCTGTCCAGGGCTGCAGCATTGTGAGGAGGATCAGGACTCAGGCTTCAAGGGCTCCTATACCTTGTCTTGATTATATTTTGTAGCAGGGGACTAGATGAAGTTGCAACAATGGCTCAAAAACAGGCTCTGGAAAGAGCGACTCACTTGGCCAGCCATTGAGGATGTTGTTTATATGTTAGATCCTGTTTTCTTCCTGGAGCAAAGTGCTTCTCCTCCCAGGTGCATCTCCCGCAGCTTCCTGGCCATGGGTTCTCGCCCACCCTCATGCAGTAAAACCTTCACAGAGCAGCCTGCAGCAGGAGGGAGCTGCACTGCAATAAATAACTATAACCTCCCAGCAATGGGGGTGAATGCAAGGCCTGGGTTAAGCACAGCACACCTGTGTTTTGGGTGGGTTTTGGAGTCACTGTGATGCTGCTGCAGAGCTCCTGGTACCCTTTGACCTCACTCAGGATCTGTGGGGCAGCAAACCCACATGCTGGAGAAGTGCAGGGGGAAGACCCCCAGAGAGATAGGACATTGTGAGGCCCTCCAAGAGCCACCACAGCCTGAGCAGAGTCAGCATTAGGCACGCATGGAGGCTCCTCCTGCTGCAGCACAATGTTGCACAGCAAGAAATGCCGACAGCACTTCCACACAACCCCAGCACAGAAAATGGGACCCAGTCTCCCAACATCAACATCACATACACGAGGACATAGAGTCACTCATGGGGACATTAACTTCAACAAAATAATCAACATTTTTAATTCTACCCCAAGGGAGAGCAGCAGTGAGCCTGGAGAGGCTGCAGGGGTGGCACAGCCGTACCGTGCACAGGTGTTTTGCAGTGCCACCAAACAGAAACCGAGGGCATCCCTGTGGATCCCCACGTCCCTCCCTGACCTCACCATCCCCCCCCCCCCAGCCCAAGGACACTGCCTGGGCTGACACGTCCCCTCGCCTGGGGACGGGGGCTGGGAACCAGGACATGGGCCGGGACGCAGCAGCTGCCAACATGGGAATGTTTGAACAAGAAGCGAAACCTCATTTAAACAAATAAATAAACAAGCTGACATCCTCCGGGCCCGGGTTTATGATAATAAAAACAGCGCGCGCAGCTTGTGGGAGGAAAATACATCGTGTATTTTCACATCTCCCGTTTCCTCCTAGACCGTCGCAAGAATTTCCTCCAAGTCCATCGTTTCCTTCTGACATTTTCGAGCTCAGAAGCTCGCATCAGAGCACAGTGCCCTCTCCTTGCTGAGTGATGCAGGAAGGTGAGGTTTGCAAGGATGCCTCTCCACCAGGGTGCTGTGCGTGGCTGTCTGAAATGTGTAATGCAGGACAGTGACCAGGCAGAGCTCTCAGGTGAGAGCTGAGCAGGAGCCAGCCTGCTGCTTCCCCTTTCCCAGCACCACACATCCCCATAGGCCTGAATAGAGTAGGGCTGAGGGGTCCGTTTAGGAGCCAGTGACCATGAGGGTCTTTTCCAAGCCAGCCTTCTCCTGTTGATTTCCAGAGGATTTTCAAGCATGTCCTTAATTTTGAGAAAATAAGATGCATCTGGGGCTCAGCCAGGAGTTGAGCACTGAGTGCTCAGCTGTCATCAAATCAGTGCGAAGCCACTGTTTGCAAATGGGTAAACTGAGGCATGCCACAAGCAGCCTCCTGAACCACCCCCAGCTCCATACACACAGGATCCTTTGTCATTACCTTCTACCAACTCTTTCCCAAAGTGGCTCTGAGGATGTCCTCATTTGCCATTTTCTCATTAACGAACACCAAAGCCATGCACAAGCCAAATGTCCCCAAGTCCCCAGCAGTGGGGACCATGCCAATGCTTTCGTTGTGTCCCAGAGCAACCTTTAATTGCTTGCATTCCATTGTGAATGAACTTGAGAAGTTTACACCAAATCTAAGATTACAGTAAACAGGTTGTGGAGATGGGAGCTGGGATATCCTGGAAAATCCCAGCTGCCCCGAAAAGGAAAAATAATAATAATAAAAAAAGAAGTTACAAGTGCATACCAGAGGGCTTTAAATTGAGGTGAAGTGACCCTAAATCTGGCTCCTCTCTGTGTTTCATCGGATTGGGGATAATTCAGGCACCTTTACGCCAAAGCGGTGACCTCCAGCTGTCACCTCATGGCTGTGTCCCCAGGGCAGCACCATCCCCACCCCTGAGCCTGAGAGAGACCCAGCGGCCGTATCACAGGGGAAAAAAATAAAGTCACCTTGAGAAGAGAATGCTTCCCATTTTTTGGCTCTCAGAGGTGTCAAAGGAAGCAATCTGACGTCGAAGGGCCGGAAAAAAACAGCTTCTTGGCTGATGTCGCTCATGTACAGCGAGGTCACTTCGAAAGCTATCAGTGGCTTAAAAATAAATGCAGCGTGGAGGCTGCCATTCAGCGATATCCTGTATCCGAAAGCTGTAAGGGGTGTAAGCAGGAAGAAACTGGGATGACCTTCCCTCCCCCTCCCCCAGTAACACTTTTTTTTTTTCTCTCTCTCTCTCACAATCCTGGCAGTAAATCACTGAAATTTCTGCACTCAATGATTTTGTTTCATTAGAACCAGCCCAGGGCATGGCTGGGCAGCACTGGGGGCTGGGTTGGGTGCTGGGTTCCCCTGAAATTAAGTTTGAGGTGCTGGTTGGTAGCAGGGCAGGGGCAGCAAGACAGTTACCCAGCCACAGTGAGGATGAGGTGATGATGAGGACGACGGTGATGATGACGATGGTGGTGACGATGATAGTAACAATGATTACCAGCTCAAAGCAGTCAGTAATTTGAAGACAGGTACAGGGAGAAAAGAAAATCCTCTGTGCAATGTCTGTTTTTCCACTGTTGCTTCTCCAGCACTAGTCCCTCACTACCTATCCCAGCATATCCATGCAGGAGTCTCTGGAGTTCAGGGATGGTGAGAACAAGCACATGGGTTGTGCAGCTGCTGGCAGCAACACAAGAGATGGCATTTTCACAAACATCTCAGCACTAGGAAATGCTGTAACATTTGCAGATCCGGCCCTGCTAGCTCCTGCTCCTTGGACTTCACCTTTCTCTCACATCCTGACTTCTGGGTCCTTTGACCTTTGAGGTGAAGGCAGCTCTAAGTGAGGGAGCTGGACCACACAGGATCCTTTGGGGCAGGAGACCCCCAGACCTCAGGCCCCTCACACTGCATGGAGACCCTGGTCCTGCTCCCATCATCCGTCTTCCAACGCTTCCCAGTGTCGTAGAGCCAGTGGTGACCATAATGGTAGCCAGTGTGCAGGCAGAAATTCAGTCAAAAAACCTGCTTATATTTTCTCCTGAGAAACTTCAGAACACAGGAAGAGATTGACAACCAAACAGAGAAAGAAAAAGGAAGGCTCATGTCTGCTGTGCTTAAAGGATCAAAAACTGCCATGGTGCAAAACGCAACCAACCCTACAATCCCCTTTTGATGTCAGCAGGAAGGAAAGAAGATGCTGAGAACTTTTGCAGCTCTGTGGATGCTAGCCTTAGTTCCACGTCCAGGGTCAGGAGGTGGTGGAAAGAAAAATAAAGCTCGACCAGGAAATAATTTGAAAAGAGCCCTTTCCTTGCCCACGGCCATGGGGCAGGGTGGGATGGAGCTGCAGCACTATGCATCTTCTTCACACATCACATCCCCATACACTGCATCCCCGTGTGTTGTATCCCCATGCACTGCATTCCAACACATTGCATCTGTGCAGCATTGCTTGGATGCAGTGGTGCATATTGGTGTCCAGGAAGGTTCCTGAAGGCATTTGGGAAAGCTGATGCCATCCATCACTGCAACAGTTGACCTGAGTGTCCCCACCACAGCCACATCCCCTCAAACAATAGCGTGTGCTGCTGGTACACTATTCCCAGAGGATGAGCCCCCTAAATTTAGATATACCAGCTGTGAGCAGTATGCAAGGTATTTAAGGGCTTATAATTTTAGACTAAGATGTATTTAATCATGTTATATCTGGGGCTGAGCAATGCAAAATATTTTCCACAGTTATTCATGTAGGTCTTTACATGAATTAGCAGCAGCCATAATCATCCCTCCCTAGACGAAGCTGGACTTTCCTTTTGTACCAGTTGTTGTCTGTGAGAAAAGCACTCAGGCATCCAACAGACCGAGGAAGAGGAAAATCCCTGGCTGGCCTGGGCTGGGTCACAAAGCTGAGACACAGAGCACGTTCAGTCCATCCTCAGATAAACAAAAATAAATAAATCAATGGAGGGGATTTACAGAACAAGCCGAGAAATTTAGGGAAATTTCAATCTGCTCACAGTCATCTCTATTGGTCTTGGTGATGTTTGGTGCTTTCTTTAAAGCATTGGGAATCTGAGAAAACTTAAATCTCAGTTGGTTGTTGGGAAAGCCAATGGGCTGCACTGGCTTGATGGAGTTGCACCAAACCAAAAGGTGGGATTTGTTTTCCTTGAATCACTGGGGGATCTCCTGCAGTGCTGCAGGGAAGGCTCATGGAAGGGTCTGTCTGTCTGCAATGCTGCAATGCTCCATCTGACCATTTCAGTCCCTGCGGTCTGCAAGGGCCTAAGCCTCCATCTTGGCCTCCCTGCAGCCACCCAGGGGCTCCTGTTAACATAAGGATGTCTTTCTCCATCAGCATCATACACACACAGCCCTCACTTTCATATTCTCATTCATAAATGAGAATACTCTCAGTTTATAATATTCTATGCAGGAAAATACAGAGAAAAAAGCTGAGGAGGAAGGGCAGCTGGAAGAGGGGAGTCATCATCCTGAATCACAGGGCAAAGACATTTCTCTGTATTATGAATAACATTCCTTCCTCAGATGATTGAAAATGATTAACTTCTAAAAACCCAACTGCTTCTCATTATTAATGTTCTACCTGAGTGCTGTATTGTGAATAACGTAAATCTGGCTTGTCTTCAGATTTACCTTCAGGTGGTTTCAGAGATGAACAGTGGCTCGTAAGGAAAACAGATTTTTTTTTATTACTATTCAAAGATAAATAATTTTTTCCAAGTCACAAATGCTTTCTCTTTTCACTTGCTGGGTTCTTACAATGGCTGTTTGCTTTGAATAAAGACTAGTTTGGGTTTTTTTGGGACTCAGGATGACTCGGGGTAGCCAGTACTGATAGAGCTGTGAGCCTGTGGTTTAAACCTGCCTCAGAGCAGTCACGAGTGCATTCTGTACATTTGTCACAGACAGAGTGATTATAATATAATCATTCATTCTAGTCAATAAAAAAGGAATTATCATAACAGCTTCTATGTCACACACGGGATCACACTGCAATTAAGAAGGAAGAGCCCACAATTAAGCAGTGGAAATGCTTTCTTTGTGTTCTATGAAGGGAGCTGAAGGCGATGCTCCAGCTGAGGGGAAAGAGCCCAGAGCCAGCAGGGCTGAACCCAGTCCTGCATGAATCTTGATAGGGAAAAGGACCACTCCACATTGTGTTTCAGATGGAAGATGAAAGGCTGCAATTCTTGCTCCCTGTGTTGGTGGCTGAGAGGTCAGGGCAGGTCTCTGCCTTTGGCTTTCAGGAGGTGACAGCAGCACCCATGAGAAAAGGCAGCAGATCCTAACAGGGCAGCTGGATACAGCACTGTGCCATAGAGTTTAGATGTTCTGTGGCCGTAGAGGATGTTGTAAATGCTGCTGGCAACTGATGGAGACAGTGAAGGATTTGGGACCCATCTTTCTTTGTCAGCTGCTCAAATGGTTGCAGTGGTTGTCATCACCCTGGTCCATCCCCCCTGCTCCTTTCCCATTGTATGCGGTTTCCCACCGTGACGCACATCTAGCCATGGCCATGATAACTGTCCTGAGTGCTGCTGGCTCTGTGTTGCCTTGCTACTGCTAGAACAGAAGGGCAGACCCCTTCCAAGCACAATAAATGCTGCAACCACCAGGCCCAGAAGTCTCTCTTCTAATTAAAGGTTTCGGGTACAGATATTCCAAGAGCTGCTGGGAGCTGGTGGAATCGGGACAACATAAACACCTTGGAGAATGCCTCAGTTTCCAGTTGAGTTCCCCACATAAAAACATGCAGTGTCTGCTCTCCTGGAGCACAGCAGCAGCAGAGCCCCCGCATTGGCCTTCATTGTGCAAAGCCATCGGGGAGACAGAAAAACACAGCACATGCAGGCATTCCTGATCATTGCTGATCAGCAGTGCTCCTGAAATTTGGTAAATGATAGCTATTATTTGTATCTCAGCTTCTGTGTACAAGAGTGCCTCTGGCTGTTACCAGTTCCTGTCCTCCTGTACTGTTTCTCGCACTAGGGTGGGTTGCAGGACCTAAAAAGCAAAAGCTTTCCTTACTCTGTGGGCTGTGGGGTCTGGAAATGTCCAATTCACCTTTTCAGTGTCCTCCATGGATTTGAATATCTCTTCTTCTTGCTATCAAGCCTGACTTTGCCCCTCCTAGGGATGCTTTCACCTGGGCATTGCCATCAAGAGCAGTAAAGACATTCTGCATCC
This sequence comes from Centrocercus urophasianus, assembly GCF_019232065.1. NCBI lineage: Eukaryota > Metazoa > Chordata > Aves > Galliformes > Phasianidae > Centrocercus > Centrocercus urophasianus. The sequence continues at coordinate 1,587,620 of NW_024884978.1, forward strand.
TTTGGCACTATCCTTCAATAATGAAACCTTGAGGTCTCTATACACTCATTAATTAAACCTCACACAGAGGTAGATATTGCTCACCCAGCTCAATTCATACAGAAAATAGTTCCTTGGCTCACTAGAGCTCTCCAGGGAAGCTGACAGGTGCCCTTTAATCTCCCAAATTCCTGAGGCCTAGGAGCCTTGTGTTGGTGCCACTTTCTTCCAAATCCCCTCCCAGACCACACAGGGGAGCCAAGTAAGCAACACCCAAAGCCCTCCTGCCTATAGCCATTGCTTTCTTCCTCTCTTGCTTTTCTTGGTATCCAGAAGAGAGAAAGAAAAAAAAAAAAAATAAAGGCAACATGAAACCATTCCACATTCCCAATGAGAAAATAAAAATGGATGTTGCAGGCTCATGTGTTCTATACGTTTCCAAATATTTCCATCTGCTCCTGAAATTTCCATTAGAAGTTGCCAAAAAGTCTTACAGAATTGTTAACACGATGGTAAATTTAGATTCTTTTTATGGAGAGACGTTTCCCCACCCTCCTAAAGGTCTGGTATCAATTTGTCCTGTCACTGATAAGCCAAAGGTATTGCTGCACTCGCCCTTTTGTCCTGCCCGCCATCTGGGACAGGATGGGAGCAGGAAGGGAGGTGGCACAAGCAGCCAAATGCTCAGCACAGTGATACAGGTGAAGTTCTGTCTTTAGGTTCTCTTGTCAAGGGTTAGATTAGAACTCCAGTGTATTAAATACATGGCAGAAAAATTAAATAACAGCGCAGAAAAACCTTGCAAATGTCTTTAGTTACAATTAAACTGCTACAACGTTTAGGGAACTGAATTGCTAGACAGACACTGTAGGGCACTGATAATGCGCTTAAGGATGCTGTAAATCATATGCTAATCTCCCTTAAGGAAGGAGGGAGAGATGCAAGACTGTATTCTTGTTGGCAGGAGGTTGACACAGCAATGAGCCTGGGGAAGGAGAATTAGGGATGCCTCATTTCATCCTTTCTACCTCTGACATGTTCTCTGATGTGCCACAAAGCTGCACCCATCTCAGATCTCTGGAGGGAAAACAGAGAAATCACAGCAGCCTCCTTCCCAAACGAGCCCTTCCTAGGGATAGGAAACCCAACTGATTTCCTGAACCCTTCCTTGTGATGATGCTTACCGTATTCCCCTCCTGATGAATTTCTTCTTCAACAGCAGCAGCCTCTGCTGCGATGTGTTGGATCGCACATCCGCGCATTGCCACCTGCAGCCAGCTCGAGAGAGAGCCACACTCAGCTCTGAGGCACCCGAGCATCCCGGTGCGAGGGCACTAGCTCGTCCTGCCTCATCACTGGGTAATTAGCGCACTTGATTTTGGATTTTAAAGCTCAACCTTCGTCCAGCTAAGAGCTGGAAGGAGATTTGAGCTTTTGGAGGAAACGGGGAAGGTCTGCTGCTGGGGCTGTATGAATTACTAATGATAGGCAGTGCTTTTCTGATCTCTGTGTTAAAAAGACGTGCTTAACATCTTTCCTAATAATCTTGTCAGTTGTCAGGGCAAATCTTCCTCTCTTTTCACAACGATGCAAAACTGCAGCAGAAACCCATGGCAGTGCTCAGCCCGACAGAGATGGGCATTTGTGCCACCAGGCAGTTTAAGTCATCTCATCCAAAAGTGTTAGTATTTGACAACATTGCACGTTTTATGTATTAGTTACTCTCTCAGCCAGATATTTTTTTTTAATATTTGCAAATTTATCAGCAAAAAAACAAAAAAAAAGTAAGAAAAAAATCATATTTTCCTGAAGAAAACGTCAAAATTCGAACAGTCGGGTGTTCTTTGCAAAGTAAGACCGTTTTGGTCTGAAATCATTCCATTTCCAAAACCTCAAATAAAGTTTCATATCTTTCAGCAAATCTTGGACAGGGATTATAAATTCAAAATAAAAATACAGAAATTTCCTACATTGAGCTTATAAATGCTAGTTTACGACACTTTCTGGTGTCTTAATGAGAGCCATGCGACCAAAGTTACATATTATAGGAAATAGCCAAAAGGCACATATTATTTTACAGGTATATTTTTAACTGTAGAGGATTGCTTTTTAAAATTTTAACACAAGATGTTATTATCCTTTTTAAATTAAAAAATTACTGTGGTATTTTTCCATACTTAACACACTCAGCAGCGCACAGGAAAACCACGTCTTGTCTCAAGCCCTCACTGCACTATAGATGTTGGCACCACTGCTATTTATTGCCACCTCGCAGCTCCCAAAAGCTCCATCTTGCCCATTTTATTCCCTGCAAGCTCTCACAGCGTTGTATTGGACTTTTTTTTCTTGTACAGCACCGCTGATGTTGTCAAATAGTAACAGCATTATTCAAATGTGTTTGTTTTACTTAAATCCAGCAAACTAGAACAGTGGCCATAATGACAAGTAATAGCATCAGAGGGCAAAGTCTTGGTGGCTACATGCCACCAGTTAAATATTACCAGTTATAGTGCCATAAGAGGCCCAAGCATTCAGGTCCTTCCAGCACAGTCCTTGTCATTATCCCCATTTCCAGCCCTGCATCTGCCGTTTGTTCCTATTGACAGTGCACTTACTGAGTACCAGTAATGGGTTGCAGCCTCCAGCAATCCTCTTTCTCATTTTTCAGCTCAGCAGAAACACAACGGAGGGGCCCATACGCAAAAAGGAAGGGAGGCCAAGCTGGGTACAAGGCTGTGGCTCTGTGGGAAGGCATCGGTGGGACTTGGCTGAAATCCTATTGGCACCTCTGGGTTCTGTCTGCTATCATGAGACCAGCAAGCATTCTTCCAACAGTGCATACAAGCCTTCAGTGGCACTGATTTTGCTGTAAAATATTTGCATGTTTTCAATTAGTGCAGCCCAGGCAGACCCACAGGCTCTTTGTGATATCGAGCCTGTGTAATGGATGCATTAGGTGTTCTCTTATGCATTGCCTGGTGGGTCAGAAAATCCCTGGACTCACAAGAGTTAACGACTGGGGGCTGGGAATTAATTGACATCCTCCATCTTCGTATGATCTCAGGTGGATACTTTATTTTTTGTCTGAGGAGGTTTATTTTCCTCCAGATTGATTGGATGAATTGTGTTCCCAGAGATCAGAGAGTTCAGATGGCAGAGGATCCTCTTACCAGAAGATGAAAGCCAATATAATCAACTGCACAACTTCAAAACATGCAGCTTGTTCTTGTTGGCTGCGCCTAAGTTTTCCCTGCAGAGAAGCTGTCGACAATGATTTGATATCAATCCAGTAACAATCCCTGGTTTCTAATAATAATTTGCACTTCAGTAGAAATGTTCATGTGGGGGCTCTGAGAACATTTAGCAGATGGTTATTAGCAAAGCTCCCCAGTTCTCCTGCAAGGAAGAGATAACAATTATTAGCCTTGTTTTACAGATGGTGACACCGAGGTGAGGCACTGAAAGGTGAAACTCTCCTGATTTTCCATAATGAGCCAGTGGCAATGGATCTATGAATGAAACCCAGGCATCCTGCTGAGATTACTCCACAAACTCCACATCCTTATCTCTTACAGGAAAACATGGTCAAAGAGGTGAGCCTGGAGAGCAAAACACGAGCGACTCAAAGGCAGCCTTCATGATACATTTCTGGAAACAAGGAATTAGGTCTGGGTCAATAAATAACTGGAAGACCTGGGGGACACAATCCGAGAGGCACGCGAAATGAGGATGGATGGAAAAGCAAGGAGATAATGGAAGGGAGGGGAATGAAAACAGAGCGGCTCTGACTTTTTCTTTCCACTCTTGGTTTCAATCAGCGCTGTAAAAGCAAAGATTAGGGTTCTGACAGAACGAGGGAGCCCCATCTCCCCCCGTGTGGCTGGGGGTGCATGGCTGGGGGGTCACCAATGCCTCAGCTCTCAGCCCATGTGCGGGACAAGAGGCGTCGGCATGGGGATGATCCCAAACCACCACCCCACAGCCCAGGAAGCAGCAGGAGGGCAGGCTGAGGTGCGTGGCTGGGTGCTGCGGGACTAATTTTAGCTTTCTGCTCTCCTGCCTTCCCTTTTCTCACCCAGAATGTCTGGGCGGTGAACGCCGACCGCCGGGCTGGAGCTCCAAGCCGCCGTGCTAACATCACACACCCGCAGCGAGGGGAGCGCAGCCCGACCGGCTGGCCCCGCGGAGCAGTTTATAAAACAGCCAAATGGAAGCCAAAAGACTTGAGTTTAATCCCTCCAGTTAAGTCATCTAGATTCCTTCTCGCCACCAGCCATCTGATCTCAATCAGCGAATCTTGGCCTTCATCTCCCAACCTAGCTGAGAGCCACAGCGCTGAGGCCTGAAGTCATCTGCGTGCAAAATGCTTTAGGAGCGATACCTCCACGAGGGATTTGTTATTGCTATAAATAATAATAACAATAATTTCCCAAAAGCGCTCTAACGTGAAGGCAGTACGCAAACATGAAAGGAGTCTCAGTAACATTTCCCTTTAGTAATTTGGGAGCACGCTGTAATGTTCTTCCATTTATTTTTAACACCTACAGCGTAAGTTGGAAAAGAAGTAGTAACACGAATGTACTAAAATCAGTCATCAGGTATTAAAAATTGCATGTTTTTTTAATGAAGTACTTATTCCTCTCACAACATCAGTAGGATTTGGCAAGCAAATCAAACTTAGGATTACAGAGGCATATCTTTTACATCGGTAAATAACATCATCTCTAGAAACAAGATATTCTTATGGAACTCTGTAATACTTCATTTTCAGCATCATCCCAGGCTTCTCCAGCACCAGAGAGCCAGAACATCAACCAGCAGCGTCCTGCAGTGTTAAAACATGGCTTTACAGCAGGAACAGGGACATTCCAGAACGTAAGAATGACGGCTCTCCAGACCAGAGCCAGTTTCTGGCCAGGAGAATGGCCATTGCCACTGCTGCAGGCTGCAAGGAGACAGCTGAGGGCTTTGGCATGGGTGCGTTGGAAGCAAATCTTGCTGCTTGCCCAGAAGAAGTCCCAAATAGGAGAAACAAAGAGAAGACAGAGAAGGCAGAACACTGCGTTGCTGTGCCTGGGCCAGCTACAAGCATGCTGTTCATGACACAGAGAAGAGGGCAGAGCAGCTCATGCCAAGACAAGCGTGGGTCGCCTCAAATGCTCTCAAAACACCCTATATATAAAACCCAACTGCTCAATTTCCTGTGCCTTGTTTCAGCCACAAGGAAATGCAGCAGCAAGGGCTGTGTCTGAGCAGTGCTATGTGCTAGATAAATCCTGCTCGTTGTTCAGGTCCTGGTGATCAGAGCTGGGCTGCTCACCTGGGAGGGACATCAGGAAGATGTTAGTTGTCAGGCCAAAGTGTTTCCCAGCAAAAGTCAGGTATGAAGCCAGATTCTAGATAATCAAGGCTACCCTTAGCAAGAAGAGTTGTGAAACATCACTCTTTGATTTTGCCATCTCTGATGTATGCAAACAGTGCTTCAACAGCTTATCATCTCCATCCATCTCCAGCAAGCACCATGCATACACAAAACAAGGACAGATCCAGGGGACACGGTACTCCCATGGGCAGGGATGTGTCATAGGTTGATCACTGAGTGCCTTGCTGTGCCAGAGGCTGATCACTCTTGTAGCACATGAAGATAAACTTACCCACACAGTTGTACAGATTCTCCCACTTGTAGGGTCATCAGGCAAAGCGCTTCAGCAGCCACCTCTTCCTAGCTTTGAGGACTTTAGAAACTCTCCAGTAGCAAATTTGTCGCCAGTGTTAGTACAGAAGGTACTGAAATCCCTCTGAGTACAACATCACTGTCTTGTGTGGCTGTGTGACCACTTCAAGGCAATTCAGCCTTTTCGTACTTGTCCAGGTCGGCATTCCCATTCAGCTGCAGACCTTCAGCTTTCACTCCTCATTTCAACATGGTGTTAGCTGTGATAACGCAGGATCCTATTTTACAGTTTCTTTTTCTGAAAATGAGTGAAATAGTATATGGGAAGCAAGGGACACAGAGGGAACAAGATCTACCATTCTGCCAACAAAAATAATTGCATTACAAAGCTCAGGTCAGCTTACACGATTGTTCTGTGTTCAACCAAAAGCTATCCCAAAGGTGCACTCATATCTCCAGACTATTTTAGGGGCTGGCAGCTACTTCAGTACGCTTACCCTTATTTATCTATTTATTTATTTTGTCCTGGGCGTTTCAAATTTGATGGGAGGCCAAAGGCAAGAACTGATGCATTGTAGATGACAACAAAAGAGGCTCCATAAAATTGCTTTTGGCATCTCCTGTGCATTCCATGTACATCTTATAAATTACTGCTGCATTTCAGCAATAAAAATAGTTTTGTATTTGGAATTGATTACAGTAAGATAAAGCTCTAATAATAATAAAAAAAAAGAGTACTTATGCATAAATATTCTGAACATACAAGGGTAATTTCATTTGATAAAATGAAAGTAAGGCTCTTAATTTCTTTTAAGCAGAACACACATCCACGTGCACATGCACAGTGCGGATGAAGCTTCAACAGCTGTTTTGCTTAGGATTCCCAGAAATGCTGATGTTCCTCTTCCAGCTCTCCCCTTCAGATGTTTTTACAGCCATCTCCATGTCACTGGCATGGTAATGTCCTCTTGCAATCTGAACTTGTTCAGCCCAGGACATGGTTTACTGCTATGTAATGAAGATCAGTTCCTCTCTTGTGCCCCTGAAAAGCGATCATACTAAGTAGGATACTTTTCCTTAGTTTGTTCCTTAGTGCATCAGCTCAGCAACCAGTGCTTTTCCTTAACTGGGACTGCAGGGTCAACAGAGGGAGCTGATATATTGTTTTCAGCAATTCCTAAATAAATGGAAGCATCGTTTTATTTATGTGAGAAAGAGGGAAATAGCTGTTCATGTTTCAGCATGACCCAGACCAGCATGCTTTCCTCAAGCAAAATGCGATGTGACTTCAGCCAATAAATTAAGGGTGAAAACTGGCTTTGCATCATGGCAAAAGCATCACTAACCTTTAAAGAAACACGAGGCTTCAATGCAGATAACAGTGATGGGGCTAGCGTGGAACTGCAGGTTGGATGTGGGACCAAGTGCTGCAGCTGATTCGTATGGGGGCTGCATCAAGATGGGCCCTTGCTCAAGACCTGCACCCCTGGTCCATGCTGGCCACTGGGTTGCAACCCACTGCACCCCATCCGGGCTGCAAAGCTGCTCTGGGGGGCAGGAAGCCGGCTCCTCTGGTCCCCCAGCGTCTGCCAGAGCCACAGCAGGGCCGTGGCTCATGCTTTGATGTGGGCTGGACGGGATGTGGATACGTCTGCCGAAATGCGATTATTTCTGTAGAGCAGCTTGAGCATTCCCAATGATAAGCTGTTACAAGTAAGTTGATCCTTAAAAACCTTCCATATGAATAGCAAAAGCAGTACAAAATGTGCTCCCAGCAACCATTCCGCAGTCTACTGTAGCACTTCCAGCAGGTAAATACAGGTAGGCTGACAACGCGTCATTTTTAAATTTAATTTATTTATTTTTGTGTACATTTTTCTTAATTTGACTGACATACCATTGCTATAAAGATGCCCTGCTCTTTGAATATTTAATCCAAGACCACTAGTTCAAGTGTGGTTATGAAAAGTCACGGCAAACATGACTGGAAAGAGGTGGTTGGTTTTGACTTCCAGGCAGTTGTTTGAAGCATTTCATAGATGCACACAATAATCAGCAGAACACACGCACACGCAGTGCTGAGTTGAACACACACACACACGCACACACACATCTGGAAAATGGGTTACAGTGGTTGAAGTTTCAAAAAGGTGTACTGTCCCCTTCTCTCAGCAGCAGTGATAAACCTTTGGATATCCTGAGAAATAAAACTGAAGCGTAGTAAAGATCAATGTATTTTACTAACAGGGTCGTGGGTTCTTTTTCAAGATAAATACATTCTCCCAATCTATTTTGTCTTTCGAATGAAGAGGGCAGAGGGAAAGGTTAAGGAATACCAGTTCAGCTGTTCCACCAATATCCTTAATCCAATACAGCACAGGTCCTAAAAGCATCTCGTTAAAACAACATTAAATAAAAGCCTATCTAGCATTACGCACATGGTCCTACTGTCAGTTTCCTACTATTTATCACCTCCATAGGACGAGGAGCGGCTTTGAGATGAATGAAGACATCACAGGTTAAGAGAAGTGTTTCAGACTGTGCTGACACGAGGTCTCAGGGGTTGGCAGTGGGTGACCACCGAAACACTGCAGTGTTTGCCTGACCCCAGCAGTGATGCTGCTGTTAATAAACCACCAGCAGTGTTCACAGGACTGCCCAAGCCAGGGTGAGAAGGGCAGGGCTTCCAACCTCCATTTCCTTGCACAAAGATTTGGGGTCTTAAGTTAGGATATGGGAAGTTTTGATTCTGATGAGGACAGAGCTACCTCAACAAGCTAAAAAGTGACAATGGCTCCCACTGTGCCGTGCTGCCCTTCCCCTAACACCCCATTTCCCATTCCTCCCCACTCCTTTACTGCCAGAGGGGCTGTGTGAGGCTCTGGGCTGTGCTGCAGAGGAAAAAGGCAAGCAAAGATGAAGGCAACACAAACAAGCACGAAGCAATTAAAAGAACGATGGGAGATGCGGTTTGATGTACTTTTGCCAACAAATAAAATGTTTTAATTGCTCTTTTTGAAAACACTTGCATTGTGTTTTTTAAATCTCTGAAATAGCAGAGTGGCTCCCTGCACCCACCAAGCTGCACATAAATGCATACACACTCATAGCTTTGTGGAGCTACCGAATTTACTTTAAGACAAGTTTCTTTTGCATTCTGACAATTGGAGACAAGTTATTCACAAGAAGGCAAAGTTCATGCATGGCTTTGACAGCTCCGCTTTCTCATAAATGGTATTTGAAAAGCAGAAAGCAAATGAGGGCCAAAGCTCCATTTAAAGTTCACCTCAGATGCCTGAAAAGCATTTATACCCACATCCTTCTGAGGTCCCTGCTTTATGAACTTCTAATGAAATCCACATTCTGCTACCCAACACTTCTTATGCATAGGGGGAAGAAAAAACAAACCAGAAAACCAACGCAAGCTGTTGGAAAACAGATGCATCACAGAGTTCTTTATCAGCACAGCCTGGGCGGCTCTGGAAGCAGCAGAGCAGCAAGATACATTTGCAAAGAGAAGGAAGGGAATGAAAAGAACAAGAAGAGCATGTCTGGGAGACCCCTGCCTGTCTCCCACAGGTCTCATGTTTGGGATTGCACCCCTATGCTGCTTATCAGTGCTCCACACCTCAGCACTTCTAGTTCATTCCTGACAGCCCCGAGCATCCCTGACCTGAGGGCTGATGGGGAACTCCAGGCTCCTGATCAGAAGAACCTGACAGGAAGGCCTGGACTAACCCAGCTCATCTCAAACCAGATTGTATTTTTCAGGTGGCGAATTTTCTCAGAAATCCAATGCACTCAGGCTTGGAGCATCAAGCATTTTAGCAGCTAAGACGATCTCTGGTGCTACTCAATCCCCTCTGGAAGGAACCATTACAACGCAACTGGTGCTTCTCCTATTAAAACCAAACAACGATGAGCAGATTTATTCAGAAGACTCCAAGATGCTTAAAGAGGTGAAAAAAATGTTTTTTTTTTAAAAACAAAATTACTTCATCTCTAATTCCAGAGCAAACCAAGTCACTGAAAGAAAATCTGAACTGATACAAACATTGAACACATTAAAAAAGAGAAGGCTTCCAACTTGCCACTTTGCCTGTGTCCTCTTCAACACCAGCACACCACTGGGAAGTGGTTACTTTTCCATTCAGCTCAGTTCTCCTTAAACTTTTTAGCTTAAAACAACATAGAAACATAGAAATATCTTCATTACAAATTCCCCACCATCTCAAGACAGTAGATTTCACAAGTTGAGACAGAAACTCTACAAATTTCATAAATTTTGATGCCAAACATGGATCCTTGCCATTAAAACCATCGTTCCATAAATTGAAGACTTTGGACACTTTTAGACAGAGAAATGACAAGTTTTACTCCAACATATCCTCAGTTTGCGAGACACTACATTTAACAGCTTCCCCCCCGTGTATTGCTATTAACAAATAAATGCCAAATTCCAACAGTTGTGGATGTGGTGATCATTTCCAGCAGCCCCAGTGGCACAGTGACAGCCAACACCAAACACAAGCTGCTCAACTCATGGCTGCAGAGGAAGCAAAATGGTGGTAGACTTTGGAAATTCACAGCACACCCATTATATGGAAACGTTTGGAGCCAAGACTCTGGGTCTGGTGATGCTATGGCTTTTTTTTCTGTCTGTAGAGCCCCACCTTGACTTAAGCCCACCAAGCATGGGCTATTATTATTAGATATTTTCCTGGGAGCTGCCTAAGGCCATTGTATGAGATCCTGGGCAGCCTGATGTGCTGGGTGACAAACCTGTCCACAGCAGGGGTCGGAACTAGGTGATCTTTAAGGCCCTTTCCAACCTAAGCCATTCTATGATTCATCCTGTATTTATGGAAGGCTCACGACTAAATGCGGGCAAAATGTGGATGGAGAATTCTGCAGCTGCACCTGTATACGATAAATTCAATCCTGACAGCCTACACCACAGGCTGTAATTCTTCTTTAAACAAACCTTTTTGGCTCTTGCAAGGCACTTGATATACACCTCTTCACTCTGGCTGTCTAACTGGAAGACACAATGTCCCTTCCCACTCTTCCCAGTACCCTTCCTGAAGAGAAGCACACAGTTGAGCTGAGAGATACCACAGACTCAGATATTGTTTCTGGACACTCTGAGATGGCCGTAAGGTCTTTCTAAGAAGGAACAGACAAGAAAAAAAATGGCAACATGGCAGACCCCAATGCCTCCACCACACATAACCATAGAGGATCTGCTTGTAGCTGTGTTTTTAGAGGCCAGGCATGTACTTGAGGCCAACCTGCTCCCTCCTGCTCAGTGCTGGCTGCCTCTCCCCATTGCACTTGTCTCTAGCCTCCTGCTGGCATCTTCTGATTCGGACACTTGCATGCTGGTCATGGCATTACGGAAAGACCGCAGAATGGATCTCTTATTTTCTCAAAAAGAGTAATAATTTCGGGCAAAACCAGACTGAATTAGGATAAACCCTGAGCTGGCCCGAATTCTTCCTTTGTGAGAAACCAAACACGAATTTTCCTGATCTGTTCAGCAATACTCGGGGTGGGTGTGTTTATTCTCTATTTTAAAATTACACTATTCTGAGCTTCCTGGATTTAGCTGGGCCCAAAAGTGAAAGTAACATACCAAAATACCCCGAAATAAACTTCTAGGAAGGGTTTTCAGGTCTGGCTAAAACCACACAGCTTTGGAAATTGCCGAAAGCCGTCTGATCTTTCGAGATTTCCATCTCTATTTCCAGCACGTTTTAAGACACTTCCAAGCATTTCCCAGCTTATCCCCGCGGTACCTCGCAGCCGCTGGAGTGGTGCCCCATCGTTTAGAGAAACCCAAGAGCCTTTCGAGGAAGGAAACGCAGCCCGGCCCGCAGGCTGGCTGCCGGCAAGGGCGAGCCATGGGGCTGCTCTGCTTCCAGCAGGGATTTTTCCTGAGATGGAGAAGAAGTAAGAACAGATGTCAGGGAGTATTCCAACGGCTCGGGGAAGCTCTCACCTTGGCTGGATACCTGTGGGCGGGCGGTGGATAGCATATAGGCACTGCCTTCTTCTCCCAAAGGTCCCTTTCTTTTGCCTTCTCTCTGCCTGACCACCTAGGAAAAAAGCTGCTAGTAAAATCCCAGACAGTAAAATGCAAAATGTAACTGTGACTGTAGGGAAGAGGTCAATGGAGGCTACGAGCTGGCCAGCCATCCAGCAGTGCACTAAAGCAGGCCATGCAACACATGTCACAGCCACAATCATTCCTAGCGGAACAACACTGCCTGCAGCACAGGTCCTGCAGGATTCCTTTCTTCCTGTGGCAGTTATAAACGTAACTAACTAAAAGATGGGAATTTACTCCTTAAAATATTTACCCTCTTCTTTCTCAGCTACCGAGGCAGTTCCCAAGCCTTTCCCATCATTCATGCCCAATGAAACTCATTGACAAGCTCAACAGGGGAAGCAGCAATGCACAAGGCCATACAGGCACCACTACCAGCTCACTTGCAGTTCTTCCCTGGTTTTCTTTAGGGTTTTAAATTTTGTTTCTTTTGCAGGCAGTGGGGACACAGTGGCATCAAGGATACGAGACAAAATGCATCACCTAAATCCATTGCTCTCTGTCTGCTGAGCTCTGCTCGATCAACTTCAGCTCTTCCTTGGCAGAGAAGACAAACAACAGCTGCTCAACAAAGCACTTAGTTTGTCCCTATGCCATAAAACCACCCTTGCAGTTTTTTGCAGTCCCTTCAATTTATACAGTGCGGACCACTGGCATCACCAACAAGCTGAATCTATGCTCGTCTCCAAACACAAAAGATGAGATTCAAGTAAGCTTTTTCTGGCCCTTCTTAATAACAAAATCAACTGCTTTTATAGCGCAGGGTTCCGTGAAGGAGCTGCATCCTTTCAGCCTGAAACACTGCTTCATACTGCGCAGAAAGTATCTCTTCCAGCCACAGTCCAGGAGAGTGAATCTCAGTGCACTGCAGAGCTCAGGCCTGCCAGAGCACTCGTCAAATTTCATATTATCCATCTGCTCCAGTAAAGGCTGAGCTGAAATATTAATTAGGAGATCTGATCCCTTCTCACCAGAAACAATCTGGATTTTATAGCTCAGCCAGAGGCCAGAGAAGCAGACAAAGCTCTGTGATACATCCTTTGCTGCTGGTTAAAGGCTTTCAAGGAAATAAGTAACTTGGGGGAGAGGACACAGACTATAAAACACATGGACATCTGGTCTGTTATGTCCACCCACCATCTCCCCCACACTCAGCCCCTTTCTCCTAAGTGCATGCTCAGAACAGAGAGAGATAACTCCTCTAACATAAACAGCTATAATATGGCAATAAAGATTAATGAGTGAAACTTGCCATTTTATGTATAATCCATGGGGATTTACAATCATTAATCTTTATTAGTATGTAATAACTGTTTAGACATTAAGGACAGATTCTCAGCTGGACAAAACTGGCCTTATTCCAGCAAAGCCAATGGAGCAATGCCAGTTTACACCCTCCGTGACCCTAGCTTTAAATGAGAGCCATCCCCACCTGCAAGAATCGTATCACCAGCAGTATTTCCCCAACAGCAGGGGCTGACCAGCGAAGGCAACTATTTGTCTTTCTCTGTATCTGAAAAAGAGAGCTGCATGTGTCCAGGAAGCTCAACAATAGACATGTCAATAAACATGAGGAAATTCAATGAAAAAGCAACAGCAACAAAAGGAACCCCAAGGAGCAGGGAAGTGGATGATTCTTGAGGCAAGACTATAAGATCTGGTTTGGCAGGAGCATAACTAAGAGGGATGTAGCAATCTTTGGCATGTGAAAGAGTGAAAGCACCAAGACTGGCTCCCAGAGTTCCTCTAAGAGGAACAAGATGGAAGAGAGGGGAAAAAAAAAAAGAGCATCTTGGCTGGCTTTTCTGAGAGAGGAGTTTGGGTTTTGTTTTTAATAAAGAAGAGGCCTATTAAACAAGGGAGCTGGTGGGAACCTTGTCTGAACTACACCAGACCAGCCACTAAAGCAATGCTGCATTAGCCGAGTGGGATTTCCTCTTCCAAAACGTCTAGGAAAGAAGGGAAATGTTCAGGTACATACTCTGCTTCTGCAAACATGGAGAAATCCTGGCTAATGCTGTGTGTGTGGGTATCTCTGTCCTTGGAACTAGGCACTGCAACGTCGCATGGGTGAGGGCCCCAGAGTTCCTTCCCACCAAGTCAAAATGCACCCAACACTGCCCCAACAGCACACAACCACCTCCTTCCCCAGTCAAAGAACAGCGAGCTTAACTGCACTCAGTTATTTTAAGTGCTATTTCTAAGTAGTTACCCACCTAGAGCCTCCAGAAATGGCAGTCCTGCCTCTTTAACCTCCTTCCTTGCCACTAAAATCGACAGAAGTCAGGGAAAAATGCAGGCATACAATATAAAGCTATCTGTGTGAACTTCTGGAAAACCCCCAGAGAAGATGGACGTTCCACCCACCACAGCAGGGTGGCCCTTAAAAACGGTAACCAGCAAATGCTCTCCAAGTTCCCCATCAAGTTTAAGGGACAGTGGGCTTTTGGGGACCCAGAAAGAAGCCTTTCTGCAAGCCACAGTTCAAGACCCCTAGAAATGGCAAAGCCTCAAGCATGGAGGAGGTCGCAAGAACGTCAGGAGTTGTAAGGAATTTGGCACGTTGGAGAAAATAGATGATGAACATCATGCCCCTGTGGTCTCCCTCTTCCTGCCATGAGGATGGGCTATGCATGTCTCACACAGCCAGATCACCACTGCTGTGGCTGAGAAGAGAGCAGCAGAGAGGCCCTGCCTTGCAAATGTCTCACTGTGCTGGAATTAATTCACACTGCTGGTCCAAGCCATGGCTCAGTGCTCAGCTCTGGGCAGCTTTTCACTCCTCTTTACTCCCTGGGGTGTTTTGGTTTGTTTCAGGTTTGTGGAATGAGACCTGCTGCTTCTGCAATTTAAATATCCTGACTCGAGACAATCTAACACCCTGTGTGCTGCCCACAGTTCTGCACTGTCTGAAGACAAAGGAGCCTTTAGAAGAACAGCTTCGAGCCTCAACACCAGGGCATGGGGCATGGTTGCTGGGAAAGGCTAAATATCCCACAAATCGTGCCTCTCCCAGCCAAACCTGCACTCAGGTTACATCCAAAAAAGATTCTGGGTACTGAACAAAACCCTTTCATCTTTACTGAGTTTACAATCAAATGGAAAAGAGTCTGATTTTTGTTTTGCAACCTTGCAGTGGAGACTCTAGCTCTCCTCCTTGCTCTGAGGCCACCAGCCCAGGCTTCTCTCTAAGAATACCCTTGATCAGGCCAAGCCTGGTGTCCAGAAAGAGGGATGCAGAGACAGCTTCTGCATTCCTCTCCTCCTTCAAGTACCTTTTCAGTGACAACCAATGCAGATCACTGGTTTTACTCACACTGGCCATACAGATTCACACTTACTCTGGGCTGACGTAAATGACTTTTAAAGGAACAAAGTCATGGAGAATCAGGAGGAAGTGAAGTGATTTGTTGCATGCTCTATTGTAATGTCATTAAAACAAAGGAATCAGACAGCCCAAGCACTGCAAGAGCAAAAGGCATAAAAGAAAGTACTCAGCATGTAGTGTTGAGGCATGCAGGAATCATTTTAGAGGGTTACTAGCTGCAGACAACACTGACATTAATTTTCTATTGGAAAACGCTGGTGACATTAATATCTGCTATTAATACTGAACTTTGACAGTATCTCATAAATTCAACCTGTCAATTACAATGGCACTGAAATAAAGGTGCTGTGAGGTCAAGAGGATGCGGTGTCCAAATGAGACTTATATTCCAGGAGAAAAGTAGCAAAAACAATCTTTAACAAAAGCATCAGATCCATATGTAGGAAAACCAAAGGGTGGTTTTAAATGTCATGTTTTTCAAAGCGAGAATTGATGCTGGAACCAACTCCATAAACTGGCTGGCCGGACTTTCAGCTGCAGCTGAGGACAATCAATCAAAACAGCTCTGTGACTCTGAGAAAGTGAGAGAGAGAAAACACACACACACACCACGGAATATGAGAGGGCAGATTATGAGCCATGCGAGGCCTTTTAAAATTACAGAGTGAAGTAAAACATCCTTGTGTTTCACCCACAACACAGTGTGACCTGAAAGGTTCTCCTCGACGCAAAGTGAAATATGGAGCTTATTGTTACTGGGGGCCAGCAGGCTCGTGAAGCAGGGCCTGAGGAAGAGGAACCTCCTCCCCAAAGCCTGCATGACCCATGAGCCCTTTGCAGTAAGGAGTCACCTGCACCCTGCCTGCAGTGGAGGAGCACAAGGATCGATGAATCTCCTTCAATACGGAGCTGGACTTGACGACCCTTATGGGTCTCTTCCAAATCAGGATATTCTATGATAAGGTCCCAAGGCAGAGCAGCACTGTTGTAGGGTTTGCAACCACCTCAGCAGGCACTGCCAGCCACAGTTATGATGCTGGCAGCAGCAGCCCAGGCACTGGTGTCTATGTGCACCTCTCCAAAGCAGTTGCATGCCCCCAGCACCAGTGGTACTGCCCTGCCACTCAGGAGTCCCTGCTCTAAATACTGCCCTTCTCAAGAAATCACTTCCCAGATGGGTGCTCAGGATAATCCTGAAGTCCAACCTACACCAATGGAGACTGATGCCACTAAACTAGGAGAGAAAGGGCTGTATATAACATCCTGCACAACCATCTTGCAGGGCATGGCGCGCTTCCAGTTGGGATTTGGCTCTGAGAACTTGTGAAGAAGTGATGGGTGGGGAAGGGAAGCATGCAGAGGGGCATGAGGCACACGCACAGGCTGCAGTGCAGCCATACACTCATGCACCCTGCAGGGCTGGGGGAAGGAGCCACGGGCAAAGGCAAAGGATTCATAGCCTGGTAATGTAGCTGTGCAGGTCTGGCTCAGTCAAACCAGCACCATGCTGGTGCCTGCCAGTGGCCTTGCTCCAGACACAGTAATGCCTCGCACTGCTCGGCCCCCCTTCTCTGGAAAGAAACCATGTTACCTAAAAGCAGAGTGGGTCACCGTATTCCCCCTCCCACCCAGACAGCCTTCACACTCCAGTCCTTGGCTAGCAGCTTTTCTCTGCAGACTCGGGCCAACAGCAACAAGCTCCTGGGACAGGTGGGCTGTGGTTTCCCTGCACGGTTTTCCCAGCTGCTGACCTGATGGGGGGGACACCTGCAGCCCATGTTGGAGCCCGGCACTCCCGGCTGCCTCCAGTATCACAACCAGAGGTGGACATGGCCCAAATCACGTGCCAGCAAAGGCTCCAGGGCAGCACTCCTGAAGTCTGCACGCAAACACAGGGAGATTGCTACTCAGGCAGTGCTGAAAACCCTGGAAACCTGTGCTGAGCTATCCCTACTTTTTCAGACCTCCCGCTGTGATTGTTTGCCTTTCTTACCTGGAGGAGGTGAGAGGAGTGCCCTTTTGTGCCCAAAGCAGCACATCCCCAGCCCAGGTGAGCCCCAGACACTGCAACGCTGCTGGGCTTGAGGGCAGGTGGGGACCAGGCTCCTCCTGGTTTTTGTGCAACGTTCTGGACAAGTCGTTTCCCTCTGGGACTTCTATCCCAGAAACTCACCCAACAGTATCTTCCCACCCTGGACCTCATCACCTGCCCAGTCCTGCAGGGTAAGGGCAGGACATAGGGCATGGGCTTTCCCTGTGCAGAGGCTGGCAGAGCACCGTGGGCATTGGGCTGCCTGGGCTCAGAGCATGGTCTCTGGAGGTGAGGTGACCTCACGGAATGCCGGGGTTCCCTCCAGCACAGCAGTGCTGCTTCGCACCCTATGAAGGCAGCTCGAAGAGCTGAACTGAGATCCTTGTCTATAAATTCTTTATAGGATGCACATTAAATATTATCCACAACACAGACACTTCTCTTCTTCCTCTTTTCCTCTGGCACCTTTTTCCCCAGCAAAGCCCTAGGACTATTGCTTGCTGTGGCCTCATTTAGCATCATCATCATCACCACACATTCATCCTCATATAAAACAGAAATCTATTCCATCAAGCACTTAACATAAATATTAAAATAATGGAAGGGACAAAATATAAATCTACATACAACTTCATGACTACCATAGCACCTATTACCATGACAAAGCAAATTCCGGTTTGGGAGGAAGGGAAAGGGAAGTAGGAAAACGTTAGGAAGAGGGGTTTTGACTGTCATTAAATATGTAAATCACTCTTAATTTTTTGTTGTTGTCGTTGTTTTGCTTTTGTTTCAAGGTTACCAACCTTATTAAAATTCATTTCACTAACCAGCTCGTTCTATGTCACTATGGATACCAAAGAACCCTTTTAAAAACTTCGGCGAGGTGGGGGGTTTCTCAGAATAAAAACAAAACAAAACAAAACACGGCGACTTTCTGTTGGTGCTTCCATGACAAGTCCTGCCACGCGCCCCTCCCCTGCACCCACCAGTCCACAGAAGGGCAATTCATACAAAGTCCAGTTCTCAGTCTCCCAGGATGAGTTTGACAAAAGAGGCGACGTCTGTCTCTTTGGATTCGTGCAGGGTGAAGAAAGGATGTTGCTGGGAAGAGGAGTGGAAAAAAAAAGAAAAAAAAAAACAGAAAAGTTTATTATTCACAATGCTGAGGACTGAATCTAATGTCTTTTCAGACAGTCTTCTAGTTGGTGGCAAACAGTCTGTTGCAATCATCATTTTCAGGCTGGATATTAGGAAACTTTTCTCCAAAACAGTGGCGATGCACTGGCAACAGCTGCCCAGGGAGTGCTGGGGTCACTGCCCCTACAGGTGTTGCAGAACCTGGATGTGGCACTGAGGGATGTGCTCAGTAGACACAGTGCGGGTGGGCTGAGGTTGCACTTGATCTTAGAGGTCTTTTCCAACCTTAATGCTTCTATGACTCTACAATAATATTGGGCTTTCCACGTTTTGCAGCTGAGACACTTCTAGGAGGCTTCACAAAGGCTGTGGATTTGTGCCACGCTCTGGCATTCTCTCTCTCCACCTTGCCCTGCCCAGGAGGGCTGCCCTGGGCTGCTCTTGAAGCAACAGAGAGTACTGAACAACATCTCTAGCACGTCGTGCCCAGCAGCCTGGGAGCAAGGGAAAACCTCGCAGGAAGGCTGACTGCAGTGGGTTTTCCCTCAGCTTCCTGCTTTATCTGTGTATTTACCCTCTGGTGACTTTTGAGTCTCATTTCTTCCCTGCAATTGCTCATTCTCACAGCAGGAGATGGCTACCTTACCCCTAAATGCCGCAGAGAGGAAAGCCATCCTGGCTGGAAAGCCATCCCCAGCTGTATGTTTAACTACTTAATCGTAACCAACATGGGAAGACATCCTGCCAGAAAATCCTGCCTGCATTTCGGCGCAAATGGAAAAATATGTGGAAGGATTAAAGTACACAACTGAATACCCCCAGAAGCTCCTTTCTGCTAGCACCAGCAACTCACTTTGTACCAGGGCCTGCAATGCATCAGTCAAAGCCAGCTTCCACCTGAAATCACCAAAACACTCTTTGACACCCACTGTCTTGGCAGTTAATTGTATTTATTTGTATTGAGAGTGTTAAAGAGAACCAAATGGCAGCTGGGGCCCTGCAGGGCTTGCAGGCAACCCCGGCTCTGTGTAAAACATAGCTGTGCTTCCCATACACAGCCTGGGGGAGCTTGGTCTGATTCCCAACTCTCTCCACTCAAGATGGATTTTTAAAGATATTTTGGGGTTTGTAGGGTTTTCTAAAGCTGCCATGACCCCAGTCCCTGAGAGCTGGCTATGTCAAACATCTATGGCAGCGGACAAGTGGAGGGAGAAGAGGGGCAGAGAAAGGAGACTTTCCAAGGTGGGCTTGAGAGCAAAGTTATCCAGCAACCAAAGAGGCAGCTCTGAGCAGCCAGAAAACAAGCCAAAGGCACAGCGGCAAGGAAGAGGAAGCGCAGTTACGTGGGAAATAGAACTGAAAGGGGTTGTGGTAAGTATTCAGACATAATTTAAGGTCTCTCTGGGTCAGACAGTCACGGAAATTAAATGTCCTGAATAACTCTCAATGTTATAATAGAAATAATAGAAATGACCCAAATGGCCTGCTGTATGATTATCCTATCGAGATACCACTGCTTTCACACCCCAGCTAACTCACACCCAAAGCAGTGCCACCACAGCCCAGATGCACCCACACCCAAGACATGAGTGGCAGCAGTGCCCTCCAGCCCTGTCTGTCTGTGAACCCAACCCCTCTGCAATGTCTGAGTCTAGTTACAGCACAAACCCCCCCCGTGGTGGTGGGAAGTGCTGCCTGCAACGTGCAGACCACCGGGGAGGAGTCCTGCAGTAGTTTCATGCTCCACTTCACCTGGGGAAGTGGTTTTTTAAATGAGATTAAGCATCCGTATCAGTTTTCCTGATGCTCAAGATAGCACAGAGTCATATTTTCCATGAGAAACCTCAATTCCACAGGAAAGCAAGGGAGCAGTCTTGGTCTAAATGGCAAGTCCAATCCAGTACCACAACTTAATGCCATAACAGAGAGAGGAGGGATTAAAAAAAAAAACACAACAGAACAGCAACCCTCAACCACAGGACCTCACAACATTCATGTCAGCCATAAAATACCACAGCATTGAGATACTCTGGAGAGGTGATCCAAGAACCTAATTCAATAGAAATGCACTCGCTTGCCAATGGGTATTAATGCTGCAACAGACAGAGCTGAGCTGGTGAACCTTTTGATAAAAGGCCATTTGGCAAAGTTCAGAAGTACACTTAAAATATGTATGTGTTTATTCAGTAGTAATTAAAAAAACAAAAACAAACAGAAAAAAAAAAAACAACATAAAACTCAAGCCTCCTTTTGTCTGAAACCAGTATTTGGGCAAACTGTGTGTAAACAGATATATATAAAGAAAAACTGCATTACAGGGCCCAGCAAAAAATGCCACTGGAATTATTTATTGCTTCCAATTCACTTTTGAAAGGTGCATTGATTTCTGGCATGTCTTGCAGCCAGAGAACACTTTCAACCCTGGCACCTTTGCACCATGGGGGTCCCAACAACTTGAAGCAGAGCAGCAGTGAGGCTGGGGATGTCAACCCCTGGGTGACACAATGCACATCCTAAGGGCAGGAGACACCAATACCCAGGGCACAAAGTTAGGCACTTTCCAGCCTTTAGCTGTCAATCAGATGACAGTGAAAAAGAGACGAGATGCCTGAGTGAAACACTGGCTTCCCAAGCTCCCCTGCTTTTGGTCAGCTTTTAGCAGCACCAGGATCAATACCACAACATCAGGAGAGAGACAGGCCATGAAGCTGTGGAGCCCTGGCAGAAAAACCTCAGCACAGACCATCCTATGCCAGCTCCAGCCCAGAGCTGACTGAGTTACGTCAACGTCTGCACTGCTGGAAGTTCCTCTGCAGTTAAGTGCATCTGACTTCGAAGCCCCGCACTGCTCTACATTTCCTTCGTTGTGAGCCTTTATCAGCATCTTCTTCCTCAGTTATTCCTCCTCCCTAGACATGCTCACAGTCTCTAAGCAGCAGACAAAACTCAATAACCGGAATTATTAGTCACAGACTTGTGTCTGTCCCTAACATTCAGAAATCACTCTGTCCAAAGTTTCCTCTCCCAACACACCATAACAGGAGAGCTCAAGAGACCGCCCCATTCCTGCAGCCCTCACGTTGTAAGCACTTGGCTTCAGTGTTTGAAGCCATCACACAAACCCAAGAGGAGGACTTTACCCTTGCTAAGTGATTCTCTGCAGCCTCGTTCTTATCCCTTAGCAAATCACTGTTTTACACTTTTTCTCCACTGATCTGACTGGAATAGCACTTGATTGACACCTCCAAGAGCATCTCTGTCTTGCAGCACCTTCCCAAGACACTGAAGTGCCAGCATCTTCATTTCTGTTATAAAAATTGAGATGCTGAGCATCCCAAATCACAAGCCACTTTTGGAAACCCTGAGTTCAGCATTTCATTACAACCCACCTCAGCTCTGAACCAATACACTGTTTAATCCAGGCATACTCACCATAAGCTCTGGATATGTTGGCCGCTCTTTGGAATTCTTCTTCAAGCTTTAATGAAAAGAAAAAAAAGAAAATTGCTCAACGTTACACTCTGCATGACAGTTAAGCAAGCCCATAAAATCACACTGTGACAAAAGCAAGGCTTCAAGTCCCTGTAGAGTAAGTTCAGCCACTTATCCATACACTAAGCAAGCAGCTTAGCCATTGAGGACACCTGCAACAAACACACACCAGTGCTCTAGGCCCTGGGTCCGCAGGCACTTCACAACGGTTAATGCTCTGCCAATTGCTGGGGACAGATACAATTGGTTTTTTGGGTACCATCCAGTAGGTCAGCTGCTACAGGTATGGCTGCAACCTTTGATTGGGAGTGGCGACCGAGTGGCTCCAAAGCACATGTACAACTATTTGTTTATCAGCCCGCTGTTATCAATGGGGACGGTTACATGGGACATCCTTTTTTCTCCTCTCCTACAACAGATGGCTCTGGAGAGTTGTAGCTGGAAGTTATTTTGGTTTCCCTCCTGCAGAAAATAGTTTTTAAAAGACAGGACGTAATCGCTGCTCACTTCCTGACAGTGTATTTAGGGGAAAGACACTTGGAGCAACTTGAAAAGATCTTCACACACGTACACGTCGGTGGCGGGGAAAAGGTGTCACACTGAGCAAAACAAAAGTGAGAACCTCGGTGATGATAAGTTGCTCCTCTGCTGGGATTTGACGGAGCCCAGAGGAAGCAGAGTACACACACTGAATAGATATTTCCTGCTTGCTGTGTGTAGTGGGCTCGTGTTCAGTGTCATGTTGTGAATGAACAGAGGAACCTAGTAACGATACGTGCCAATATCGACGAACTGGAGGTACGGGATGTGTCACATCCTCTGGGCTGAAAAGCAACCCAAGCTGAGATGCTAAGGTGCATTTCAAGGTTGGGTGTGTTCAGAAGCAGGATTTGGGTATAGTCCTCTTAATTTAGACCCTCTACAAACAAAACCCTTATTCCCAGGTTACTAATACCAGGAAATTTGTTGACACTTTACTGATACCCGTGTAAATCTTTGGGAACAAAGAGCGTATTTGGATCTGATGCTAGCTCAGACGTCCCAGGAACTTCCCTGCATTAGCTACAGGTCATGAGAGCTGCACCACCCCACACAGCATATGGTGCAGTTCACTCTGCCACCTGTTGAACTGCAGATAGCCTTAAACCAGTCCTCATACACTGACTTGATATGACATGGTCTGCTGTCAGACAGCACAAAACCACTACAGTCCACAACCAAAGTGCTCTCCTGATTCCATGCAACTCTACTGAGCTGAGGGGCCTTCAGTGATCCTAGATGGTAGGATTTGCAGAGAGAGGAAAAGCCATATGCCCCACAAAGCACGAGCTTTCAAGATATAAGTGCTGCTCAGCAGGGTTATTCTTCTCACTGCAACCACCATAAACAGCAGAGGATTTCTTGTTCCTAAATCAGCCCAAGGCAATATCTGCAAGAAACCATGCTTGCAAATGCAAAATATGCCTCCATTCAGTGGGGAAGAAAAGCCTGCCTGGCACAAACAGGCAACTTAGCAATAACAAGCAGTGAGCCAGCAGCACGGGAGAAAGGCAGCTGGTCCAAAATCCCAGCGTGGGTCTTGCAAAAATGGTGGGCATTCTGCAAGAGGGGTTTTTCCAAGCCAGCTCCCACCTCCCAGAGACACAGAGCAGCGTGGGTGTGTGCAGGTATTCCCCAGTGTGGGTTGGTGCAGACCAATACAGGGACCTCGAAAACATGTTTGGACAAGACTCCAAAGAATCCGAGTGTCGGTACTTAAAGTTCCCAGGCAGGAGTGGCTGATAATCCCCTTCCTGGGTCACAGCAGAGCCTGCTGGGCTCCAGGCCCTGACACTGGCAGCTCAGGAACAGGCTCACATTTCTGTATTTGTCGATCTGCCGTCCTTTCTTGGCTGCCCCGCAAACCACCATCCACCTGCCAACTTGGCAAGCAGCGGATGGCACTGCAGCGCCTGGAAAATACAAATGCCTCCCAGGCGGTTTCCAGGGAAGCTGGAGGGAGAAGCAGTCAGGAGCCGTGGGGCCGCTGCCAGCTCTCTGTGAACCATACGACGAGGGCAGCTGTGAGTCTCCTCGGGTGCTGGGAGAGCCTGAGCTTTCACGCAGCGCTGCCGGCCTCCAGACAGCGCTCATCTGCTCCAGCCCTTTTCCTACAACGCAGCCAAATTCTCCTGCTGCTTCCAGCTCTGAATCCTGGGGAAAACAGAGCAGCAGCCGGAGGGCCCCGGTAGCGGGATGGCCGTGGATGGGGCCATTGCGGGGCAAGCTCTGTGCTGTGCCTGCCCTCGGTGCTGCTTCCCTCTGGAGCAGGGTGGCAGGAGGACACGGCCATTTCTGGGCTCTGCTCACCTTTCCTGTTCTCCATTGCTAACCCTGTGCTGCTCATACAGAGACAACCAGCTGAGAAATCCTCCTTAATCCCTTCCTCCCGTGTCCTCTAAAAGGCTGAGCCCGGTCCTTAAGCTGGCAAGGCCATCGCAGCCACTACCATCACACCAAGGACGCGCAGTCCCAGCACAGTGCCAAGGCTCAGCGCAGCTCAGCCCCGGTCCTGCAGGTGTGAAGGCACAGCCCTTACCCTGAGAGGTTATGGTCCACAACCATCAGGTTGTCCCCCTGATGCGGGGATGGAGACAGCACCTGCCCTCCTCAGCCTCAGCTGGCTGGGACCTGCAGGGCCAGGGGAGAGGGTGAAGGGTGGTTTGTTTACCATTGCGAGGTAAAATCGACGAATTCTGCTGAGAACTTGTCTGCTGGGAGCTGCGGCGACGGCTCCTCCACCACCTGCTTGAGCTGCTGGAAGGGCGTCCCCCAGGAGTCATAGGGAAAGCGCAGGATGGCCAGCTCGATCTGGGGAGACAGCACCCAACCTCAGCCCTGCAGGACACCCCACAGCCACCCCATAGGATTTGAACAGCCTGTGCTCCCACCCATGCACCCACACCACCCATGGCTTGGCTCCGCATAAACTCGTGGCATCTCATCACCCCACCAGGCTACAAGGCATCACATCTTACATTTTACATCCCCCAGTATATAAGGAAGTCCTGAGGAGACCCAGAAGCCTCCAAATTCAGTCCTCCCCACTGCCACCCTGTTGCATGTCACTGGGGACAGGTTTCAAGTTAAAAACAAAAACAAACAACAAAGCCATATTGCAAAAGGTACCTGTGCTATAAAAAGGCAACTGATGGCCTCCCCCTAAACACTGCTTCTCCTGGTGTGCAAAACGTATCATCAACACCCAATGCCTCCTCCTCCAAGAAGACTTTACTAAGCACTCAGTGCTGGGAGTGCTGTTTCAGATTGGAATCCAACCTGCTGCACTGATGGACACTGTTGCCTTAGCCCATGCTGCCATCTCCCGGCTGCCTGCAGCCACCACAGCACAGCTGTCCCCATCAGGGTGGCATGCTGCAAGGACAGCCACAGGTTGGACACTCAGTGGTTGGCCAACGGCTGGACATCCCTGGGGGCCAGTCCTGCCATGCCAGTGCATCCAAAGTAGCAAGGATTTTGCAAAGCAGCTCCATCCCCCTTACCCTTGACCCTACCACGTACTTAGTGGTATCTTGTGGAGCTGTGTACCCCTTCCCACCCTATCACATTCCCAGGGAACCACTGCCATCAGTGTCAGGGAGATATGGGGAGGAAAATAAATACACAAAGCACAGCCAAGCCTCCAGCACTGCTGCAAGCCCCAGATTTCCCTACCATTGTGATCCCCCTACCATCGTGATCCCCAGGCTCCAGATATCAGATTTGACGCTGTACCCCTTCTGGTTCAACTCCGGGTTAATTCTTTCAGGCTGCAAAGAGATGTAAAGCAGTTAAGAAAGAGGGATGGACCCAGTGCAGT
Source organism: Centrocercus urophasianus (assembly GCF_019232065.1). Lineage (NCBI taxonomy): Eukaryota > Metazoa > Chordata > Aves > Galliformes > Phasianidae > Centrocercus > Centrocercus urophasianus. Next base: position 1,613,230 of record NW_024884978.1, read on the forward strand.
GCCTGCACCCAGGGCTCTCTGACCTCAGAGAGGTCTTTCAGAGATGTCAGGCCAGTGCCACATAGCCTATGCTGCAGCTTGCTCCCTTGGCCACTGTGGCACCAGATGCAGCCCTACATCTTTGTCAGTAGGGGCAGCAGTGAAATGGGTCACCAGAAACACTTGGTACCTGCACCAGGGAATGGGGTGATGCAAGTGATGCGGCATATCTGGCACAAAAAGGAGTGATGAGCCTCAGTTCCTCAGGACTGAGCTCACTCTGTGCATCCACTCCATAGAAAGCAAGTCCAAAGGAGTGTTTTCCTCCCAGGAGAGTACTGTTATCCCCAAAAGGGCAAACGGTAAAAGTGCAACAGGGAGTAATTACAGAGCCTTCCCAAGGTCATGGGGAGGCAGTAAGGCAGCAGAAAGCTGTGCCCAGGAGACCTGATTTGACCTGTGAGATTGACCTCTATCTCTGCTCCTTCACAAGCAGTTTCAGGGATATGTCTTCCAAAACGAGGCCCCAGGACAGGCTGGTGGCTGATCCTTCTCCCTTTAGGACGACCTGACACCCAGGCTCATGTTCCTCTGGCTGTCCCACAGCAGCTTGCACATGCAGCTTTTCAGCATCTCAACTTACAGCCATGTAGGGTTTGCATCCTGCATCCATGGTTTTAGCAACAGAGTCAACGAGGTAACCGCTAATCCCAAAATCGCACATTTTCACCTGCCCCTGCGTATTGATCAACACGTTAGAGGGCTTTACATCTGCAAGAAGGAACACATACCACAGTCACTGTCACGCATGGGTGGCTGAGCCAAGCCAAAAAAGCCAAAGAGCTTCCTATCAGCAGAGGGCACCAAAGGTGCCCACGCAAACCCCAGCATTGCACACACAGCAGAAGCCCAGCTGGCTGAAGGGACTGCACATCCAGGTGACTGACTCATGGGCCTATTGTATGCCCTGCGTGTGTCCTTTCACTTGCATACTCCTCTCACTGGTTTGGGGAGGTGAGAAGAAACCCTGTACACAGCCATTCCAGCAAGCCAGGGATGGCCACGGACATCAGAGCACTCACAGGGAACAGCTCTGCAGAGCTGAAGACATCTCTAGGGAATGTCTGTGCAAGGCTGGAGCACTGCTGAGCCTCCAAGTGAGGCTGCTCTTGTGTCAGGACAAGGAAAACCCACAGAGCAGGGATGACAGGCAGACAGGAGAGGGTGAAGAGCAGTGAGGGTTGTAGTGGAAGAAGGAAGCAATAAACTGAGATGAGGATCAAGATTTCAGAAGTGGCCTCTAAATTTAAAGATCCCAAGCTTGAAGGCAGTGTTAACAGCAGCAGGCGTGTGGGTGCTCCACACCTTATGGAAATCAGACAAGCGTCTCAGCTATTTATTACTGCCAGATTTATCTACTTCCCATCATGGCCCTGTAATCCTTGGTGCCTTCGTGTTTGCATAATTCTCATGAAGGTGGTTACAATCACCATCAGCAAGGGAAATTAAGGCACAGAAAGAACCCAAAAGTGATATCCAGCTTGGAGTACAGGGGCTTTCCTGCACAGTGGGGAATCCTCCCTGCCTGGGCTACTCCCAGATGGAATTTCAGCACAAAGTCCTTTTGCTGATCTGATTTATAAGCCCAACACAGCCCTTCTATCTTCTCTCACCCCGAACAATCTTGACACCCAGAAAGAAGAGGTCACTTCTGCAACAAGGTCATCTACCTACACGTGATAAACTATGAAAAAGAAGAGCTGAAAAGGAGACCAGAAGCTGCTTTGTGTCCTGCTCTTCAGAATTGAGTGGATTACAGATTATTAACAACCACTCTCTCATCAGCGTTTTGCCATCAAAAGCCTCAGGTAGCTGAGATTCTCACCCATCTGTTATTATCTCAAAATAAGATGGTTTTCAGTGGAAATCAAACAAGCAAACAGAAATCCAGAAGCTGAGCAGCATTTTTCCACCCACTGCAAACGACACAGAAGGCAGAGCTCAACCTCCAGCCACATGCAGTATCTACAGAACACAACCACTTGTTGGAGCTGAACTGTTCCCTTTGGACACCCCTTGGCCCAGCAGTCACACTCCAGAGAGGGCTTTTTCCTCCTTATGATAAATTGAAGATGATTCTTTAGAAAGAAAGGGATCAAGCAGCAATGCTGCAAATTTCTTTCTTTCATGGCATCCATGAGATGCAAAAAGAGAAATGCTTAAAGAGAATATTCAAGAGTTCACATGAAGCTATGTTCTATGATTCTATGTTAAGTAGGGAACACACTGCCCAGCTAGTGTTTGGGGAAGCCCACAGAAGGGGATGGGGATGGTTAAGTCACTGCCAGAATGGAGAGGCCTGCACAAAGCCTGATCCAGAGCACAGCAAAGTCAGAAGGAAAAGTCTGCTTTAATTTTGCAGAGGTAGTGAAGCACACCGTGGATTCAGACCACGGATTAGGGAAACGTAATCCAGAGCAAACAGCTCTTTCTCTGCCAACACAATCAGGCTGGAGCCCACTTCTCCGCTCCAGCTCCAGCTCCAGCTTGGAGTTTTTAAAGAGCAAATCAGCAGACATTTCTTCTGACGTGGCTTTTGCTAGTCATAAAAGAGAGCATCTGGGGTACTTTGGGAGCCCTGCGCCCGGCTGCGAGGCCAGCCCTCAGGAGGCTGACGGGACAGACAAACAGCAGCACAGCCTGGCTCTTACCTCTGTGGATCACGGAGAGCTTACTGTGTAGATGTTCTAGTGCTTTTACAATCTGAAAGAACAAATCTAGAGTGAATCACAGCTGGTAGCACTGCGGTGGGGAGGCAATGCTGACTGCCTTCCCCCCATCCTCACTGGACCTGCCTGGAGGGAAGGAGCTACATCTCTCCTGTGTCCTGCACCCTGAGGTGACAGCAGGCACCCAGCGATCTCCCAGAGTGTCAGAATCCTAATGGGAAGGTAGAGGAGCTGTGGGGTCATCCCCACACCCAATACTGTGCCGCCTCTTAGAGGCAGTGTGCACAGGCACATTTGGGGGGTATTTATGGCTCATAAATGACATCACCCAAGACCAAATACTGGAAGCCACCTAGAAACGTCCATATGGGCTGGCCTGTGGACCTTGCCCAGTGCAAACACTGCTGGGAGGCTGGTGATGCAGGACTTGGCTCAGAAAAGAAACATCCTTTTCCTTCCCTCCTCGCCCTGCTCATACTCACAGAGACGGCTATTTTCCCTAAGATGTCCTCAGGGATCGTCAGGCCTTTGTCAATGACATGCTTGTAAAATTTGTCCAGTGAGGTATCCATCAGCTCCATGCAAATCCACACGTCTCCCTGGAGGATAAAAAAAGCAGATATCTGCCTATGGAATGGATCACCCTTTCCTTTCACGTGCAATCATCATCTTCAGCGCTGTCCTCCTTTGCTGTTCTGTTTGCCTCTTTCTCTGTCATCTAAAAGTCATTCAGCAAAACTGAACTGGGCATTCCCCTTCTCGTCTCCCCAGCTGGAATTAAGTGCCATCCACCTTCCCTACCATTTAAAGTTCATTTTCTGCTGTCTCTTCCCAAAGCAGAGTCTCTGTAATTTAGGAGTCCTGAAAGTTATCAGGATTGAGGTTCCTTACATGCTCAGGTCACTCTGCAAATGCCCAGTCGGGAAACATTCAGCTCTGCAGAGCTACACTTAAACCTCTTCAATAAATCTTGCACTTCTTGCTTTCTATATTTTAACTCCATGTGGAGGAAATCAAGGACAATTCAGGACAATATTAACACTAAGAGATCAAGCTGTAGATCAGCATCATTGGTACCTGGGCATCCCCACCACACACATCCAGCACCAAGCCCCTCTCTGCTCACCAAATAAGTGTAAATGAAAGACCTTCAGCTCAAGGCTGAGCAAATTCCAATCCTACCATACCTCATATCTAGTTTAAACCCTTGCATGTGGAGCAAGCCCAGGCAATTCAGAGCCTGGAAGGGGATCCAGCATGTTCAGTTTGCAGGGTGCCATACCTCTCGGAAAAGTGCTCCATAGAAAGTGACGGTGAAGGGGCAATCTACTGTCCTCATGGAGATATCCAGATCCATCAATAACCTCTTCTGCTCTTGGCTGTTCACCGTGGCTCGGATGCGCTGGAACACAAAGCATTTCAGCATTGGCTGGCAGCATCTCTGCACCATGCTGCTGTAGCTTGTGGTGCCCAGGCTGACCACCATGTCTTGACATCACGCCTTTACCCTTTGTCACACCTCTGTCATTGGCACATCCCAAGCACAGCCACCCAAACGCCACAGAAGGTGGATGAAGAGTTCTCCTCACCTCAGTTCAAAATGCAGGTGGTTTTGCTCTTCCCTACAAAAGTCACCCATTTTTACAACAACCAAAAGACTCTACAACAGCTGTGACTTAAGAGAAGAGAAGGGAGGAGGAAATAAAATTCCAGGCTGGTGGAAAGCTGTGACTTTTGGAGCTGTAGTGCACATCTATTCCATCACTGGACTTTGGGGTAAGATGGCATCATTCCCAGAGCCCAAGGCCATGTGCTCCTCATGGTTTGGCATGTGGGCACTTCCCAGTCATCCAGGGAAGAGATGTCATCTGTGTGGAACACCTGCAGCCCCTCAGTAGGGAAACACTACGAATGGGCTCAACACACATCACACATGCATTTAGGCTTCTTCGTTAAAGCCACTCAAGATCAATAATGATGGAATTAAACATGGCTTAGTGGGCATAGTTGTTATGGGTTGACGGTTGAACTACATGATCTGAGTTGTCTTTTCCTACCTTAATGACTCTGTAATTCTAAGATTCTATGATTCTATTTAGTTCTGCAGATGCAATAGCCTGAATGTCCCTGCCATATCTTCTTCCATCATTCTCAAAGAGATCTTTTGCAGTATGGTGAACAAGAAAAGAAAATGCAGAGCATGGAGGCCCTAAGACACATCCCAGCATCAAGAGCAAGGTTTAGTCGCAACAGAGGAGCTAAGAATTTCCTTTCAGTTTGCTCATAGCTTCCAGTTCTGCATCTTTTTTTCGCCTTTTTTCTTATTCTGAAAGGAAATTTGAGCTAAAACTCAGTCCTGTAAAAATTGGCCTTTCCCAAGGTACAAATTTTCCCATGACTATTTCCTTCAGCTGCAGGCTTATGAGTCAAAGCTGCTGTTATGAAAACTTTTCATAATAGCATCAACAAACCTGTCATGAACCAAGACCCCACTGCAGCAGACAAAACGTGGAGAAAAAAAAAAAAGCCAACAAAAATTCCCCATTCCAAAGAAACTGAAACAGTACCAGCTGAAGAAAATGATCTTATGCAACTGAATTTACAGTACAGTCTTCTTTGTAAGTACTGTGCAGAGGTCTGAATTGAGGTTTGTTAGAAAAATACATGCATACTTTAAAGAAATGATGGCAAATTGCTTCTAGAATCCTAGCAAAGACAGACTTGTTGCTACCCAGATGAACCATGATGCTTGAGCTACATTATGTATCATTCTTCTTCAGCACACCCAATTTTTTGTTAAATGGGGCCCGAATCTACTGAATGTATGAATCGGCACTCCTTGCCCCTGAGAAGAAAGAAGATTCCAATTGGAAAGAATTGGTCCAGGCATCCATACAACACACACAGAAAGCATGGAGGCTCACTCTACCTTCACTGCCATGATCTGCCCGCTAGGCATGTGCCGCATCTTCTCCACCACCCCGTATGCACCTCGTCCCAGCTCAGAGATGGGCTCCAGGTCATCAGCTTTCACCTCAAAGTTCTGCAGGGAGAAAGCCATTAGCAAGAAGGTGGCTGCAAGGAGCATCATTGCCCTACAACCTAACCCCGAGCACGTAAATTCATCTCAACTGGGTACCTCCCCATCTGCTCCATGAGGCTACAAACAAAACCATGGCTCCCAGCAGCTGTATGGAGGGTTAACTAATTCACAGTAATTAACAGAGCTCTGGGGTAGATGCAGGAAGGAGCACTCCTTGGTGGGATGCCGCCTGCATGCTCCCACCCTTCACCTGCAGCCTCCCCATCCGTTAGGACATGCGATGGAAAACCCCCCAGCAGCCTCCCGCCTGGAATCACCTTCAGTTTTCCTATTTCTTTTTTTAAATTTCCTCCCTCCTCCTCCTCCCCCAAACACTCAAGGAAGCATCCCTGATTCGTTTCAAGGCTTATTTCTTCAGGCCTGCAGATGGCCCAAAAGCTAGCCGAGTGTGCCCCGATTGTAAACCACAAAGGATTTATTTTGTCTAGCCTTGGAGGTCTCCTTCTGCTGGCCTTACACAAAGGATAACTTTGTTTGGAGCCTTGCATTTTAACCTGCCCTTCTCCCTTCTGCTGCGATATTGTGCAGCAGCCCTATTTCTTTTTATTTTTTTTTGCTTATTATTATTTTTGGATCTTTAAAATATGCTCTCGCTACTAAAACCAGCCATTCTGTTTGCTGAACGCACCACCACATCAGTCAATCATCCTACAGAAAGAAGCGGGTTATAATGAACTGATTCACAGCGCATAATCCCACACCGCTTTTTGCCTGCGCAGCAGAAAAATCCTGCAGTCTGACCCGTGCCTGCAAGGGCCCATACACTGTGTTACTGTGCTCAGGCTACATCCCCTGCACAAGGAGCCCTCCTCAATATTTCTGCTTGATTTAAGCATCGCTGACTGCCTGACACTGCTGCTACTGTTCCATGGGACCCTCTCAAGGAAAGCACTCTGACGTGCTCCGAGCTCTTCCAATTAGCAGGGAAGTTTAAAGGGAGAAAGGGAAAGTGGATTTCTCCAGGGATTAGGGTGAGTGTAGGAAGAGGGGAGCACATCCTAAAGGAACTGGCTGGACAAATAAGTGATGGGTCTGTGGGACATTCAAGCTATGGCACACTGGCTTCTTTGAGATAGCCACAGATCTGCATCCATAAGAAAGCCCAAGTGTTGTGTTTTAGAAGACTGCCTCTCTGCTTCCATGCACAGAGCACAGGGAGGGCTGGGATGGATGTTCCCCTTTCCTGGGACTGCAGGGAGCAGGGATTTTCATGCAGCTCCAGCAGAAGCACTGCTCTGCCTCGGGCTGCACCGCTGTGCTCCAGAGGCATCTCACACTCTTGTCCACCTCCCAGCTCCTCCCCATGCCAGGGAAAATATCAGATCCAAAATGAAAGAAAAGCATCCAAAGATAGACGACATAAAACACCTCTGCATTAGTATTTCACTTCATAAATTAACTCGCTGACACTGAGGCCTATCTTCTGCACCTAATAAATTTATTGCCTGGCTTTAAAGCGTTTTGCTGAATGCTGCTGGGCCATTTTCTCGTATCAAAATAGCTGTCCTTGGTTTGGGATGTTTTTGTTTTTTTTTCCTGCTGTGTTTTTATAGCATCAGGTGGACAGGTTTCCATGCTGTCAGAAGGTTTCACTTCCAGGACAGGAAGATCTACTCTAAGTTAAGACTCTCGAGGAGAAGGTCTCTAGTATTAGCAAAGGGAAGTAATTTGGATGAAGGCTTTAAATCAGCAAAGCAGACGCAAAGGAGAGTAAAATCCGCTGCTAGCAGTCCCTTGGATTGTAATGGATATTTCCAGGGGATTAGCTGCACCTTATCCAAGTCAGGGCAGGAATTTCCAAGGTGGAAAACACAAATGGGACCCAGGAGTGATGGGTGAACACTTGGAGCATGGTCAGTAGCAAGGACCACCAGCAGGCTGTTCTGCAGCAGCCCCAGGGCTGCACATGTAAATTGCTGGGGTGTGCCAACCTGCCCTATTTTGGCTGCAGTTAAGTAGGAAGCAATGCCAGCAGCAGCCTGCCTGGAGAAGGAGGGTCACCAGTCCCCAAAGGTCTCCTCCTCACCATAACCCCCAAGCTTACCTCCTCGCCAATAGAGATGCAGGCTTTAGAGTCTAGATCCCTGGGTGGCCTGCAGGAGAGAAAAAAGATGTGAAATGTTCCTTAAAGGGCCTGTTTTCCCTCAACAAGTATTTACAACCCCCAAGCTATCCCCCTGCACAGCAAACCAGCAGCCTTCACACCTAATGGGTCTCTTAGCTTTGTTGGATCAACAGATGCAACCAAGGTCCTCAAAGTCATCCTAAAAAGGTGTCAGGGAGGCAGCTGCTGGAGCTGGCATTCCTCACATCCATACCCCCTGTGGGATGTGCTCCTCCAGCAGGCTGGGACTGCAGCCTGGTCCTAGGAAAGGCAAGCGAGGTGACAAGCACCAAATCTCTGTCAGCCCATATGAAATATGGACTAAGTGGGTATAAAGGTCAAAAGCAAAAGCTGGTTTCCATTAATCCTTTCCAGAAATAGCAAAGGCAAGATGGGGAGGGCTCAGCTTCTCACCACATCTTTCACCTTCTCCCAGGGAAGGGAAGGTGTCAGCTTTGCACTGCCAGGGATGGGGCTCTCAGGGAGCACCTTGTTTCCAGCATGCTGAACTGACTGTCTGTGCCAAAAACATTGCCCATGCCATGAATACAGCATGGGATCTGAGCTGACCCACTCTAATGAATGCAAAAATTGGGATCTCAGCTTTCTCATGTTGTGCATTCACTGGCTGCTACTCCAAAATGCCCAGGGACTGCCTTAGGGAAAAAGGGATGGAGCTCTGATCACCAGTACAAGGTAATGGGCTGATAGAACGCAGTCCTCAAAGAATCAAGAAAGCCAGGCAGCTTGGAGCTGGAAAAACTGCCATAAAAACACAGTGTTTTCTTTTTCAAGGCAGAATAGATAGGGAAAGAGGTGGTTCTATGCCTCAACCAAATCAATCTGGGTGGAAGAAGTGCCACATGGGTTAAGATCAGATGCTCATGATATTTTCCTTTCCCTGGGCACATCACGAAGCAGCAAATGAGACACAGACCATGGCAGTGACAGGCAGGGTGCAATGGGGCTACATCAAAAATACAAGGGTTGCTAATTACAGCCTTCTCTAACAGTGAACCCAGGCACTGTCCTCGGGCAGGGTCTTATTACCCAGTCCTGCAGGGATGAGCCCCAGCAGCACTCCCACAAACACTGGAAGGCAGCTGAGGCCCATGGTTTGCTTTTTATTCCCTGTTACTCTTTGGGTGACTTACGTGGAGCTCGTCTGTGGTTGCTCAAATGCTTCTTTAGGAATTTTCAGCCCAGGGTTTCTCTTCTTGCCTATGAAACAAGAAAGAGGCAGAATTAAAGAAAGGCCTTTATTATTATTATTTTTTTTTTTTTTTGGTGGGAGGAGGGTGGTGGTTAATTTGCGAAATACAGCTTGCCTATATTTGTTGACCTTATTTAACATAAATGCCAGGCCAGGCTGGTGGTGTAGACTCAGGGCACAGAGTTCAAAACATAAAGTGCCTTTGTTCAGCTACGCTTCATTTAGACCTGCACGGTCTGGCTGCCAACTTGGTATGGAACACAGGCAAGGGCTCTGGCAAAGACAGCCCATGTGAAAATGCAAAAAGAAAGGTATTTCTCCTCCGTCAGCCCTACCCATGTAGAATCCCTTCAAATGTTTCTTAGGCCGATTTTAAACCATTCCAGATATATAACTGTGAATGCCGGCAGGATTAAAAACCTTTTTCAGATTGAATCTGAACGTCCAGAGCTACATTCTGACTCTGTTCAAACTGACGTTTCACCTCTTGGTCATTAAAGTTATGCAAACCCAGCAAAAATACAGCAGAATGAAGTTTGCAGGCTTCAAAGCCATTTGTTTCTGTTCACGCTGACCGGCCAAGCCATTCTGAGCTGGATGCAGCTCAAGCTCTGAAGCAGTTCAAATGCAGCCTCTGCTGGAAAGGGAGTCCAGCAGGCAGACACGAGAGCCAGGCAGACAGAGAAACACAAGAAGCTTTTTATGACTAAACGTATACAGCCACACTTCAACACAGGGTTTTGAATTCATGGATAGAATGACCTGAAAACATAAGTCATGTCACCAAAACCCCAAGGTAAACCTCTGGCTGTTTGGGTGTGTAAGAAAACCCCGTGTGCCCCCCAAAAAGGCACAGGCATCTAATTTAGGCATCAAACATTTTCAACCTAACAATTTATATCAATTACTCTTTCTTTTAAGCATGAGTTTTACTCCTTATTCTCAACGCTCCCCTTCATGTTTGAGTTTGTTTTTCCCCTTGACACAAGCCCAGGTCGACAGAAGTGTGTGCATCCCAATGCTGGAGGGGTGCTAGATCAAAGTGCAAGCACCCAGCTCTGAAAATGACCTTTTTGAAGCAATTAGTCAATGCAGACTGCCAACTTTTTATTTGTTGTTGTTTGTCTGTTTGCTCCAAAAGACAAGACTACGCTCGCTCCGCTTGGCAAAGAGCAATTCCAGGATGGGACAGGCTGCTGCAGCCCAGCTGACACCTCGTGGGAAAAGCATTCATGGGAAACCGCCGTGCACACTTGCTATTGTTGCTAGAAATCTGCAGAGCAGCAAACTCACAAAGCAAAAAACCAACCGACCAACCAAACAACAACAACAAAACCAACAGGAGCTCCAGGGAGCTCCCGGTCCAACACAGAAAAGGCAAACTAAAAGAAGCAAGGTCACTCAGAAACATGAGGAACAGCTCTCCATTTTTCCAAGAGGTTTCCAAGAGGTGGGAGCTGCTCTGAAAGGAAGTACAAATAAATGTGAAGGCAAGTGCAGGAATTTCTACAGCTCGCAGAGCCGTTCTGTGATCCTTTTACTTCTCAATTTCCCAGTTGCACACAGAAGGCACAACAGAGCACAACTGACCCTGCTATGTCAGGTCCCATTTCTCGCCCGAGCTGTGCATGGATCCAACAGGATGTTAAATCCATAGTGGTACTCTTGATGTTGTCATGTTTTAGCTTAAAAAGGAGTCTCACAAACACAGGACTTACAGTGCAAACAAACAACCCCTGTTCCCTGGCAGTCTCCCATTCTCCCATCCCACCTCTGCCTCCAAAACCTGTCCGCATCCTCTTACAGTTAAAGCAAACAACACAATCACCTCCATAAGGAAAGCAGTATTTTCATCCTCATTCTGCTCATGGGAATAAGCCAGAACTTCTCCTGCAAACACTCCGCAGCCATCTCTTAGCACACCACTACTTCTGCACATCGGTCATCCATCCATCCACACTGCTGCAGTGATGTGCACGCAGCCACCAAAATAATAAGGGAAGCAAGTATATATTTGCTTTGTTTTTCCTCTGTTTTTTTTTTCCTTGATGGATTTGCTTGCACAGCCTCAGGTGCTGCAGTCATACCTCACGAGCTGCTCTCAGGTGGCTCCAGGAGAGCATAAATGAACCGAATGGAAATTACCCTCATTTGAACATGAATCAGAGTAGACTGCGCAGCACTCAATCCTGCCGTGGTTCACAAGTGGTGTCAGCAGAAGAACTAAGTAGCAAGACGACAAACCCAAATAAATATTAAAAGCCCTCCGCCTTCTGGTGAAATAAAATCTGCACTTTGGGGAGTTTATTTTCCTTGTCTCTTCTTCACAGAATACAATATTTTGAAACTTTGCCATTTTTTTGAAGTACAATCTGTTCCCATGTTCGAGTTGCCAAGACGCAGACACAGCCTAACGGTTCTTTGGGGTTTTCTTCTTGAGACAGAAGAAAGCAGTGGCAGCAGCACAGAGAACGCATGGGTCAGGACTGAGCTGGGAAGGACTGCGAGTGGGAACTGTGGGAGGACCTGAATTTTAACCATCCTGCAATGAAGCATTAGCCATCTTGTCCGTGAAGAATTCGCCATCCTGACCATCAAGAGTTTGACATCCTGACCATGGAACGTGAGCCATTCTGGCCATGAAGAGTTAGCCATCCTGACCATAGACATTAGCCATCCTGACCATAAACCATCAGCCATCCTAAAATGAAGAGTTTGCCATACTAACCATAAAACATCAGCCATCCTGACCATGAAATGTTAGCCATCCTAACCACGAAGAGTTAGTCATACTGAAAGGAAGCATGAGCCATTCTGACCATGCAGCAGGGACCCCCTTGCTGGCATGGGGGAGCTCAGCTGATGCTCCACAGCTGCTCCAAGACAACGACCCTGCCTAAGTAGCATGCTCTACAAAAATCTGGGGACCCTGGCAGGTGAGCAGCAGGGATGGGAACAGAGCACCCAGTGCCCAAACCATTCCCTGCATATGTGTTGGGAAAAAAAAAAAAAGAAACTAACCCTGATTGCATGTGTGCATAAGCAAGTGGTCTGAACTGGTCAAGACCTGCTTCCAAATGAGCAGTACATGGGGAAACCCAGCAAGAGACCCCAGGCAGGCAGGCAGTGCTGGGTCCCACGTCTCTGAGGCACTTATGTCTGAAGGTGTTTTTTTTTTTTTAAGTAAATGTAAGTCCCAAGATCAGTTCTTTTCAATCACAGCTGCCAAACAAGCTGTCAGATAACACCCTCCAGTTTGCCACAGCAGACACCAGCTTTGAACGATGACGCTGGATGAAACTGCAGCTTGCTGAGAGAAGTCATCTGTACAAAGCTCCAAACGTGGAGGCAGCTCAATCACACAGCAAATTGGATGCTACCTGCTCCATCCACTAGAAAAAAAATGGTCGTTTTCACAGCATTTTTATGAATCATTATTATTTTTAGCTTTGCTTCCTAAAGAAAATCACCACATCTGTGCATCTGCCTGCATCCCTCATGGGAGGTTTAAATCCAGAGGCCAACTCCATCTAACAGAGAAATGGAGCTCTGGGAGACTGCAGATCTGGGCAGCAGGTGGCACAGCGCAGGTGTCCAGCATCGGTACAAGGGCTCACTGCAGCTCTGAGCACGGAAAGCCCCAGTGAGGTATTGCACAAAGCACAGAGTGCAGAAGGCTCACGGTCTGACGTGCAGATGTGACTGCACATCTGCACCCCAGCATCCAAAAAGCTGTGAGTTTTCCATGTGAACAACCACCAGTGGCCCACCAGCCTCGCAGCTTCCGTGCTAACGCTCATCTGAAAGCTCTCCCCTGCAATTTCCCGTGCAGAGACTTTCACAAACACCCACCTCAAAAGCCAAGTTTTAAGAATAACTGAGGAAAAAATATATATATTAAAAAAACAAAATTGGTTTCAAGCGGTGCACAGAGGCATCTCCAGACCCTTGTTCTGATCCAGCAGAACACCCCGGGTGCACGTAACTTAAATCCACCTCCTTTTGCAAGCAGTTACAAACACGATGCACTGCAGTGGCCATCTTTAAACCCTTTGGTTTCCAACCCCTCACCCTTAGCCCCTCTGTTTCCAACCCCTTCCCTCCAGCCCCACTGCAGCATCGCTGCTGGAGCCATGTCCGGAGGCAAAACTACAGCAGGAAAAAGAAAAACTGACTTAATGAAAACACATTAAATACTTCCCTGCGAAGGTCTTAAACCAATTCCTCCGGGAGGGGAGAAAAATACAGCCTCCAATCAGCTTGTTAACCTCTTCCCACCACTGCGCCGAGATTAATGGGGCTGGCCCCGTTCTATTAGAGCAATGTTAAATATCAATATTGAAAAATGAGACTTCAAAGCTTCGTGGCGGAAGGGTAGGGAACATAATGGGGAATAATAAAGAGGAAGACAGAGGAATTTGCTGCCCACATATGCTGTAGCAGAAAACAAACCTTCGCTTCTGAAGGAAAATCCCATTCCCCATCTCCAGACTTTTCTTTGCAGTCAAAAACTTTTTATGATTTAATCCAAAGTAAATGGTTCCTTGCCACAAAAAGCTCCTATTTCCTTCAAAGGATATTAACCAGTTCTGTCTTCACCACAATTTATTATTAAAGCCATGTTCAATAGCCGTGCAGCGGCACCTTCTTTCACATAACACTCTTTAGCACAGAGTCTGATGGTAAAATTTCACAGGAGGGAAATGCCTCTTTCTGCTCCTTTTGAAGAGATAAAAGCAGCTCATTACAATTCCTGAGTTTTTGTCTGGTTTTCTCAGTACTCGTGAAAGCCAAACGATGCCCTTTCCCTACTGTGTGTCCTCAGCTCTGCCAGCAACACCCCATCCAAATTGAGGGCAGAACGGAGATGCTCGGTGCATTTCCATACGACAAGGGCAAATCAGCATCTCCTCTGCAAGACTGAGGGCTCATGACCATGGCTTGCTGCAAAACCTCAGGCTGAAACACCTCTTGAACAACCAAGAAGTTAGATTTACTTTTTGAGGTCCCACGCGCCCTGCAAATGCCCAGCTCTGCAGGCTTCCAGTGAAAATACCCAAAGTTTTGAGTTACTAAAGATCATTCCGTAGCTTTATTCTTTACTCTTGCAAATTATTGAAGGTTAATGCATGCAAAATGGTTGGAGCTGATGGAAGCCTCCTGGGAAGCTCTCCTCCCATCACTTCCATCTCCTCCCATCACATTTCCAGGGCTGTGTGATGCTCAGAGCCAGGAGCAGGCAGGGTAAGCAGCTGAGCTCCATACGCCCCCAGTTTGTGGACACACAGCTTCAGACAAGCCCTTGTTTCTGGAGGAAACCAAAAGCTCCACATGGTGTCCGTGCAAGCACCATGAAAGTGGGCCTGAAAATCTGTTTTCCAGCTCCTTGTTCAAGGAATTAGCATGCAGGAGGCTCTTAAAGGCTCAACCAAAAGCCAAGGGCTAAAGTGCTTGCTGTGCTTTATTTGCCTCCCTGAAAAATAATTCAGGTGCTCTCTCCTTGCTAATAAGCAAGCCTGGCCGTTTGTGGCTGCTCCTCCACCACTGCACTGCTGGGATGAAGACTCTGCTTCTCCTTCATCCCCATCCTCCCTCATGTTGTTTGCAAGAACTCCTTGGAAACAGCCAGCTTGGAATCTGTTTCCTTAACAACTCAGTGCAGGGCTGCTGGGAAAGGGGCTGCAGCAGCTCCAAGCTCCTACATCCTAGGTTCCAGATCCCAGCTCCTGGATCCCAGCTGCAGCCCCTGAGCTGCACTCCATACCCGTGCTGCGGCTCACACTTCTTTGTCTCTGTCTCCTTTTTTCTTTTTTCTTTTTTTTTTTTCCCCTTAGAAACCGCATTTGGGGACAGGAAGCAGGAAAAGCAAGGGAGCTTTTGTGATTGTCATGGATGTGGCAAGATCCGGAGTCAGGATGTGCCTGAAACACAGAGCCAGGCACAGAGACCAGGGCACAGCCCTGACTTCCTCTGACCTTCAGCCCTCCACTCCTCCCTTGCTTTTCTCCAAAACCAATCCATCAATTAGTCCCATTTAACAACACGGTGACGGCAAACCCTGCATCCCTATCTGGCCAGACACAACGTCTGGAAAGCTGTGCAGCTGGAAGCCTGCAAGCAGAGGATGCTGCATGCATCCCAGTACAATTCCCACTGACCACGGCAGCGTACCACACTGATTCTCCTGCTGCCCCACACCACGATCCCATGGCCCAGGCTGACACTATTAGCACCCACACCGCTGGGACTGCTGCAAGGCTCTGCTCACTCCTTATGACTCAACTCTGCAACCTGTAATCAACCCTGCAGGAGAGGCCCCAAACCAAAATAGCAGGGTTTCTGCAAGGAGGTGCATGGTGCGAAGGTTGTGCAACGCCCTGCTGCTCGCTGTTGCGTCCCGATGCAAGAGAGCTGCGTTTCCAGCTTGTGTTAGCTCTGCCCAGGTGCAAACGCAATGCAAAGATCTCTGGGTGTGCTGCAGGGTGAGCTCAGCCTCCTGCAAGGGACGGGTCAGGAAAGCGGCACAAGAACGAAACACGTGAGGAAGGCCATGCAGAAAGCTTTGCACTCGGGGCTCCAGCAGGCTAATCTGTGTGCTCCTGCAGTGCTGAACCATACAGCAGCGACACCAAACTGTGCAAATATCAGAACCCATTTGCCTGCCTTTCAATAAGCTCTGTATTTCCGTAATTCAATTTGGAAGGTAATTTCCTGATTCAGGCTCAGCTCTTGTACTCTGCCCATTTTTCTCTTAACACATCCTGCAAACAGGCTGCAGGCTGCTGTTTATTTGTGTCAATACAGAAAGCAGAGGGTTGCCATTTCTTCCTATCTGCCTGTATATTTTGGTTGCAGGAGGTCTGATATGGCTGCACCTCTGCATGTTGGAGGCATTAAGAGCTTTGGAATGGAAGGGATGCTTTGATTGGGGTTTGACATGAGTCCTGCAATGATGTAGGATGAGAGTGATGGCTGAGGACCAGGAGAGGTTCAGGTTGGATATTAGGAACAATTTCATCTCCAAAAAAGCAGTGATGCAGTGGCACAGCTGCCCAAGGAATGGAGGAGTCATCAACCCCAGAGGTGTTCCAGAACCATGGGGATGTGGCACTGAGGGATGTGGTTATGGGCATGGTGGGGGTGGGGTGGGGTTGGACTTGGAGATCTCAGTGCTCTTTTCCAACCTTAATGACTCTGTGATCTTAATGAACTGATTCTACACCTCCCCAGATTCCCACCAACCAAAAATGAACCAAGACCTTGGGTTTCACTTCCCAGCCAAAACAGATGCAATGCAAAACAACCCGAAATCCATCATACTTCAGGTGCTAACGCAAGTAGGAGATGGTAGATAGGAGAGTTTTGCTTGCCTACGGCTTTCAGCACAGGTCACAGGAGGTCTTCATATTAAAAACCTAATTACAACACTTTGGCTGAAGGCATCCCACATGTGCATCCACCCAGTTCAGTGGCCAGGGGAAAGGGCACGGCTGGGTGCAACCAGCAGCAGCGATGTCCCAGCGCACAGAGGCACACAGCTGGGCACAGCTGGCAGCAATCCCCCCCAGCACAGTGCAGCACATCCCTCCTGGGCACATCCCACACAGAGGGGAGGTGGCAGGTTGCAGGGATGTGCCCACTCCGGTTCCAGCTCCGATGACCCCGGCCGTGGCCACGTTGCACAAGGTTTGTTTGTGTGTGCCAAGCACTCAGGTGTGCTGCAATAACGAATTAAGGCACAAACACGCCTGGGCTCTGACTCACACCCACTGGAGTGAAGAGCCATGGGCAGCCGCTGGGGGATGCTGCCTGTGTTGCATGGAGTCTGTGGTCCCATTCTCCTTAGCACAATGCAAGTGTACCTCCAAACCCATCTGCAATGGTTACGAGGATGCTTGCAGAAAAAAAAAAACCATGAAAAAAAAAGAAAAAAAAGAAAAATTGGACAGTTTGCCTGCACATACAGCCTACTTACAGTGAAAAACCTATTCCAGCCTGCTCCTGTCCCAAATGCCTCAAATCTCACAAATCACTCATGGCCACCCCAACACCCATGTGGGCACCCAGCACTGGGGACAGCTTCCCTGCAGGGCTCCTGCAATGGGCTCTGGGAAGGATGTGCCAGCAGTGGGGAGAAATCCCAGCACGGAAATTACACTAATATCTCCCCTCTGCTTTCACTACCTTTCCATCTCGGATCCTGTGTGCTTTGCTGCTATCTCCAATTTGGAAACCCACAGCACTGCCACCCAGAGAAGCTGCTGCTGGGAGCCTGCAGCCCGCACAGGGTTTGGGGAGGGACTGCTGCAGTCACCGCTTTGTTTCCAAACCATCGGCTGTCTGCTTCCAGTGGGAGTTTGCTGGAATCCAAACTGGAGAAAAGCTCCTGGAATCCACCCGTGGAACAAAAGGGCTTTTGTGCAAGAAGAGCTGGAGGATGAGGCTGCTCTCATTGCTGCTACCTTCATTTCTCTACTCCGTCTGCCAAAGGGCACCTGCCAGCGGCAATGGGATGGCCAGCGCATGTGGGTGGGCAGATGGACATAAGGACACACAGACACATGGACACGTGGACATACAGGCAAGGGGACACATGGATATATGGGCATCAAGACACAGAAACACACAGACACACTGACACATGGACACAAAGACATCAAGACGCAAGGACACAAGGGCATGCAGACACACGGACACGCACACGCACAGCCTTAGCCATAGTGGGAGCACATCTGCCTTAAACCCCCCAACCACAGCCCAGCTACAAACACTTCTGTCCTTCCTAACACACCCACTCCCTGGAAAACTCAACGGAGGAACAGCATTCCTCCACTGCTCAGCTGAGCCCCAGAGGAACAGCTTTCTTCTGTCGCTGGGACACCAACCCTGGTGCCACACCAACCCCCAGCGTGGTGACATTCCCTCTGCTCCGTGCTCAGCAGCCGCAAGGGGTTCATTTTGCTGAGATGGACTGAACTGCCTCCGCATACTGCAAATGCTGGACATTTACGCAATGCCATGGAGCCACCTCCTGCTGCTGATTCACTGCATGTAAACCTGAGTTTATAATCTCCTGTTCACAAGAAAAGCCACCTTTGGATAAAACAGGCGATTCACGTTCCAAGCACAGTAGAGAGAGAAAAGCCCATTGATCCTGTAATTCTGTTTGTTGGCAACACGATCAAGATTCTGACCAATGTGACTGTGTTCTCTCCCATTAAGAACCCTCTTCTATTCATTTCTCATCTGAGAGCTTGCTTGCTTAATTTTGTACCAAGACAATTCAAGATGATACTTCGCTCTGAGCAGTGCAGATGGCAGAGCTCACTCATGCTCCCTCTGCTGGCAGTGCCTCTCAGCAAACAGGTAGGG
Organism: Centrocercus urophasianus; assembly: GCF_019232065.1. Lineage (NCBI taxonomy): Eukaryota > Metazoa > Chordata > Aves > Galliformes > Phasianidae > Centrocercus > Centrocercus urophasianus. Next base: position 1,631,730 of record NW_024884978.1, read on the forward strand.
CCCCCCACTCACAGTGAGTTCGGGATACAGGATGTAGGATGTAGGATGCGTGATGAAGGATGCGGGATGCAGGCTGGAGTAGAAACGATGGAGGATGCAAGATGCAGTATGCAAGATGTGGGATGCAAACTGCAGGATATGGGATGTGAGATGGAGGATATGGGATGTGGGATGGAGGATACGAGATGGAAGATGCAGGATGTATGGGATGCAGGATCCCAGCTGCAAAATATGGGATGTAGGACCAAGGACACAGGATGTAGAATATGGGATGCATTGTGCGGGCCGCCAAGGAAGACCTGAGGTTCAAGTGGATTTAGACAGAAGTCAGAGAGCAGGGACTTGCAGCTCTCCTGCCAGGCACCTGCCAAGAGCGTGGACGTGCTTGCACCTCATCTAATAAAGCAAAGCAAGATTTTTATCACACCATTTTTATTTCAGTTTAGAACACATTACAAAATGCATGACGGCACAGCACTCTGGCAGAAGACAGCACTCCCTGCCCTTTTTCCCATCCAGCCAAGCATCCCTGACACAAGTGAGCAAATGTTTTTCTACCCACGTAAGCCCAACATGGATCAAACCCCACCAGGCTGCACCTCTCCACCCAGCCTAAGCCAGGAGCTGTGACCACAGAACTTCCTTTAGGAGCCTTTCTGTCAAAGCCTCTGTAGAACTCCCTGTGCTGGGTTTGTGACTGAACGTTCAGTTAGATGCACAAACACTCTCAAGTACAGCACTGCTTTCTGACAAGGACACGGAGAAATAGGAGAAAAGGAACCAAGGGAGAGCAGCAGGGTGGTGTAAATCATCACACAGATCCCACATGTCCACCCCACTTAGCAACCAGGAGCAAATACATCCCCAGCCCTGTAAATTCTTATGTGTGTGCTCAGCTGCAAGCACATCCAGTACCACTGACTCTGCTCACGCACTCCAAGTTTAACACATGCATAAGGAGTTTCAAGATCAGAATATGAATTAAAAAAATCACGCTCAACTTCGCTTGTATAGGGAAAGCAAACAAATCTCCAGACCCCTCCCAGCCCAGCTGCTCTGAATCTGTTCCCATTCATTGCTGCTTGGCATCAGCTGTGGCAATGCCTTTGTAAAGCAGGATCCTGGGGACAGATCCTGCAAGAGGTGCTCCTGGGGGTGGTGCTGGCAGAGGACAGCTCTAATGTGTGTGCTGCAAGGTAAGGTAATTGCTAGTGCTGGTATTGGGCTGGAAGAAGAGGAGGAATGCTCCCTGCTTGCAGGAAGCTGTTCCAGCCCCTTATCTGACACAGAGCTCCTGATTTCTTGCGGGGGAAGTGCCAAATGTTTTTGAGAGGGGAAAAAAGATAAATCACAGCTAGCTCCAAGGGAAGCTGCCTATGACATGAATGGAGCTGCCCTGGGTGGGAGCACGCTCCCTGCCCTGCCGCGGGTGCTGCTGTGACCCCAGTGCCCCTTCTACAAGGGACCTCTGTGAACGCAATCACTCTGACCTCCAGAAAGTGATTTACAACTGATAACCTCTGAGTGCAACATCTGCCAGGGATGGCCTGGGATCTGCCTGCAGCTGGGATGCTGCTGTCCTGCCGTGTCCTCCCGTGACACACACACACACACACACACACACACACACACTGCACTGCTCCTTCCCTTCGTTGGTGAAACTGCTCCTTTGGCAGTGAGTCAAATCCTCTGCAGAGAGGTTCGAAGCTGTGTGAGCAATAAGCATATCAGTGCTGTCCTTGGGAAAGGTAAGGCAGCCAAGCTCTGTGTTAATTGCCTTTATTATTATTAATTTTTTTTTTTCTAGAGGGTATCTCCCCAAGGATGGCCCTGTGCTGTGCAGAACTATTAGGTAAGCATCCCTATGGATGGATGTTGGCTGCTGTGGTTTCTTGCATACGGACCTGGGGAGCTCCAGCCTGGGGGATGCTGACTGTTCTATCAGACTTTGTGCTGAGCATTCCTCATCTCCAGCCTGGCTCTTCCTCTAGGCTATTAAGGGATTATGGCTCCCAGCCCCATAGCTAAAAAGCAAAAAACACATTGGAACAGGTTGGGAAAACAACAGTATCTAGAGCACTGCTATTTTCCTTTAATAGGTTACCCCGTCAACCCTGTACTCGTTAAATAAGAGAAAAATCTGTGGGCATGCAGTGAAGGTCAATCTTGTGGTTTCTGAAAACATTTAATTAGTACAGTTAAGTGCTGAGGTCCGCCTGGGAGTGAGCTGCTGCATCAACAGCTCTGAGCAGGGGGAAGGAATCCTGCAGCAGGAGTGCAGTAGGGGCTGCATCACTGTGCCCAAGCTCCAGAGGTTACTCAGCTTATAGGAAACCCACTGCAGTGTCCCTTAATGGCCTCAAGTTGCACCAGGGGATGTTCAGGTTGGTTCTAGGAAACTTTTCTTCTCTGAAAGAGCAGTGATGCAGTGGCACAGCTGCCCAAGGAGTGGGGGGGAGGGCAGGGAGGTGTCCCAAAACCACAAAGATGTGGCACTGAGGGATGGGGTCAGTGGGCACAACGGGGGTGGGCTGGTGTTGATGATCTTAGCGGTCCTTTCCAACCTTAATGATGCTATGATTCTACATCACAAGCCACTTAATATGGGCTCAAACCAGCAGGCATAGCATGCACAACTGCTGTTCTCGTGGGCTGGCACTTCCCTTAGAAAAGGCCACAGTTTGGAAGACAAAAATCAGCTCCAGCCCTTGCAAAGGCAAAGCTGGTTTGCTTTCTTTCCCATTTTTGCAGCATGGGAGACCCTAATTGTAGGCAATTAAAACAGCACTAGAAAGAAAGGGCTGTGTTGAAATCTAAGCTGGAAAGTGTGCCTCTAAATGGCTTCCAGTTGCCAGTACTGGAAAAGTGCCTGGGGAGTGTGGAGCCCATGCCAAGGGCAGCACAGTGCTCTGTGGGACCTCAGCCCATGCACCCTCTGCTCAGGGCAGGGGTGCACAGCTTAGAGGGATGGAGCTGCTGGGCGACTGAGCTGGAGCAGAGCAAGCCCAGGGCACAGCCAGCAGTCGTTGCTGGAGCTCCTCAGCTGAAAAAGGTTGAAAAACCTTTTTTTCCTCCTTTTCCTCTCAACACAGGGTTGTGCCAGAGGGAAATCCATTACTTTAGAACCATCAGAGCAACAAAAGGCTTTGTTTTTTTTTTTTTTTTTTGCCATTTTCTGTATCTGCCCTTGAACTACTGGAGAAGCAATAAACGCACTTAAGAGAAACAACTGCATGGAAGGAAGCAGTAATTTCCATAAAGCAGTGTCAGATGGGCCCTGCTGCAAACACAGCAATGGGCAGAGCCAGGATGAGACCCACCGTGGGGTGAAGCAGCACAACAACACAGGTACTGGGATTTCCACCACACACACTGCTCTGAGGCCACTGTGTACTGATAAGCATTGCTTTATGAAGTGCAACTGCATACTTTTGTTTAGGAGATTCTCCTTCAAACGCAGCTACAGCAGCTCTGCCCATTCAGCCTTCCTGAAGGCCTCTTGCTGCAGACAGAAGTGGTGACTCCTGTACTTATTTTCTATTGCTGCCTTATCTTTGGCATCTCAGCTGTGACTTTTACTGTTTTTTTCCACTGGTTTCATCAGAGTGCAGTAGAAGTGGATGTTTGGGCTTCAGCTCTGCTAATGATTCTTGATCTGCGTGGTGCAGATGAGGAGAGCCCAGCCTTGATGAGAAAATGGCAAGCTAAGTAGGCTAACAAAACAGCAGCAGCAATAAGAAACTGGATCAGCTCTGCTCGGTGAAGTTTTCCTGCTTCAACAGGGGGAAAAAAAATCTCTCTTTCTTTCCCTGAAGTCTTTCTTACAAATACCAAACTGCAAAGGCTGCTCCCTCCGGCTGCTTGCACAATGCTCCTTGGGCTTCACTGCACTCAGCCTAATGTGCAAAGGCCCTTGGTGTGATGGTTTTGGGGCAGCAACGCAGCCTGAGCAGTGCCTGCCCCACATTCAGCAATTATGGGGTGCACACCCTGAAGGATGCTCAGCACACTGCTTCAGTGCTTTTCACTTGGGATGCGCCAGCAGCTTCCTGCAGCCCTTGTGGAGGATGTGCTGCATCTGCTTGCAACATCTCCAAAACCAAGATGACTCACGAGTGCTTTCGCACCCCAGAGACCTTAATGATGGGATGAACTCCCTGAAACGTCAAGCAAGTGTTTGGGATTTCCTGCTCTGGGGGAAGGAGAGCTTTCGGTTTGGCTTTGAGGCAGAAGAAAGCCCTATAAGCATGGCTCAGGCTTCCCCCTCCCAATGGCTTTTCACTGAGCCAGGATTACAGTGCACTTTTTCATTTGTACTCGTCAAAATTTGAACTCGTGCAAAATAACATGGATTTGGAAGACAAAAAGCAAAAATGCCGAAACCTTTTTGCACTGTGTGTGGGTACAGAGTGGTACTGAATGGCCTTTGCTGCTCTGCTGCTGCAGAATATATCTGGCGTGGCAAAGCTCCAGGATCCTAGATCTGCTTTAGTGCTAACATTGCTCTAGCTGATAATGCTAATCTCTTAAACTATTCCCAGCCAGGCCCTAAGGAAGGGAGCTAAGCAACTCTGCAGCTAACGAAACAACTTTTGTAATTATAGCTCTGGCCATGGCTGAAATGCACAGAGCAGACCTGCGTTTTTTCCAGTCTCCAGTGACCCCACAGCCAAACTATCACCCAGTGCACCCTACTGGCACAGGGCTGCCTTTGGGGCCATCATCCATCCTGCCCCATTGGCCCAGGGTTGCCCCTGGAGCCAAACAAGCCAACCAAACCAACTTCTTAGTTATCTGACACATCTGCAACCACAGCATGAGATGGACAAGTCTGCTTTGTGACTTCCATGCTAATTGTGTTCCGTGAACGCCAATATTCTTGGAAGAATGAAGAGTCTCAGCTCCCTAAATTACTCCTGTGGTTTTAACTGAGCATCGTTTGTTTCACCTTAGCAGCTAATGTGTATGTGTGTGTCACAGGAGGGAATTCACCCCAAAGGAAGGTCTGCTTTTTGGGAACTGAAGGAAACAAATGAGCACCACTTGGTGTGGCAGTGAGAAACCTAAAAAAGACACGCTGTGGCTTTACTCCTTTCCCCCCACAACGTATCACTTTTATTGCTGTAATTGCTCGTATAGTTCAAGCTTTTTATATGCTGATGGTTTCCTGTCCCTGCTGAGCCCTGGGGAGCGTTGCCCTCCTGCCACATTGCTGCAGGAACAGCACCGTGGGTGCAGCACAGCCCGAGGTGCAGCTCCATCTTCAGGGCAATGCCATGGGAGCAGCAGAGCAGCACCACGAGGTGCAGGGTGCACGATTCCCCCTCGCTCAGCTGCACAGTGCACTTCTTTGACTGACATCAAACACTGCTGCCTGCTGCTTTCCACCCCAGCCATCTGCCTGTCCTTCATCCCATGCTACTTAACTCCTCCAGCAATGCACCGCACTTCCACACTTCCTTATCCATACCTGCATGCTGCTTATCACAGAATGGCCTGGATTGAAAAGGGCCACAGTGCTCATCCAGTTTCAACCCCCTGCTATGTGCAGGGTCACCAACCACCAGACCAAGCTGCCCAGAGCCACATCCAGCCTGGCCCTGAATACCTCCAGGGATGGGGCATCCACAACCTTCTTGGGCAACCTGTTCCAGTGCGTCACCATTCTCTGCATCCTATCACTGTCCACCCTCATAAACAGCCATTCCTCCTCCTATTTATACACTCCTTTCAAGTACTGGAAGGCCTCATTGAGGTTTCCAGGAGCCTTCTCTTTTCCAAGCTAAACAAGTCCAATTCCCTCCACCTTTTTTCATAGCAGAGGTGCTCCAGCCTTCAAAAGTGCTTAACGCAGGCAAGCTCCATCACAAAAAGCAGCACAGAGTAAACAAGTCATGCAACGGGGACGAGGCAATTTGCATTGTCAGATAGCAATTCAGCAAAAAAATACTATAGGGAAAAAAAAAAAAAGCAAAAAAAAAAAGCAACACTGTAGAACTTGAGCTGAGATGGGTTGGTTTGCAGCCAGACCCGGCCCTATTCCACCCATGCCAAGTGCCTGTGTCATGGCAGCACGGAGCGCTGAGGTGGTGCTGACGAGGCAACCTGGCGTTGCACAACGCGGTGCTCGTGGGTCAATTTGCTACGAGCAAAGACCTGCTGCCTCCCCACGGCGGTTGTTTTGTTTTGTTTGGAAAAGAAAACGTCCACCATTTTGGATTCGCATTCGTTCCGTTGCAATTTCTGGGCGGAAAAAGAGAGCTCTCCATGAAATGCAGCGCTGCGGAGAGGTGCAGAGCCTTTGATCAAAGTCCATAGGGTACGCGATCAGCAGCGTCACGTGGGCCGTGGTTCTCACTATTGCTGTTCCCTTTGCAGCTGCAGTGCAGAAAGGAGAATCAATCTGAAGCAACAAACTGTGAGAACTGGGAATGAGATCCGTATGCAGCCATATTTCGTGGTTAAGCGGAGCTCGTGCCCGTGAAGTATTTATAATTAGTTCTCTAACGACCATTGCTCCCCTTCATTTTCTTATTTCTGGGCAGCACGCTGTGTGTTTGCAGGTGCTTCTCCAACGTGGGCTTCCCCAGGCAACAGTTCCCCATCACAACAAATTTGGAAGTCTCCCAAGCATATCCACTGCCACGAGGGTTCAGATTTACAGCATCAAACCGTGCTTAGCTTGCCATGAACGCAACCTTCTGTGTAGTTGTTCTTCCAGAAGAACATCCCATAGGTGACAGCCAAAGGCCCCACTGCTCCCACTGGGGCTCCAGACCGGGTCTCAGCAGTGCCACAGGTGGGAGCAAACTGCTGCAGCTCCTCCATCCAACCCAAAATACCACTTGTCAGCTTGAAGGAAGAATGGAAGTAGAAACGAGCAGGAGGTGGAACACAGCAGTTGGTATGCAGTGATGGTATGTTTTGTTGGCCACAAAATGTTGGGGAGCCCAGTGGGTACCATGGCTGTGTAACACAGGGATGATGATGCTGAAAGCATCACCGCTTTCTGCTGTAGGAAGGGCCAGAAGGAAGGAGCTGTTTCTGAGCTCCAGGCCAAGTCAGCTCCAGCAGCTCATGGCCATGTAAAAGCAGATCCCACTGCACAGCACAGCACAGCACAGGTGCGGGGGCTGCAGAGCGCTCCTGCCTGGAGCTAGGCAAGATGCTTTGCAGGGAGAAGCCCTGTGGCAAAAGCAGCCCCTCAGTTCCCAGCCTGAGAGGGAGCACTGAAACATCCATTGCTGCCAAACAACTTTGGAGCAGGTTCAAAGCCGGACGAGGGCTGTGCAGCCCCGCAGCCTTCTGCAGCCCTGCGCAGCATTGCAGAGCGCTGATGAAGAACCTCCTGTGCAATGCAAAAAAGCTGCTCCAAAATGCAGATTTGGGGTGGTTCAGTTCATCCCAAGGAGAGGAGCCTGCACACAGAATTCCACACCAGTGCTCCCATCACAGAGCACGAGATGGTCAGGCAGCGGAGCGCAGAACGATGCCATTCACTGAGGCCACACTCAGTGGGTTGGCTGCTCGCTTTTTCCCATTTTCCTGGTACTGGGGCTGTGGGATATCCCTGTGGGTCCCTGCTGTCAGTGGCCCCAATTCCTCACCCCATTTTTGGGGGGACCCCCAGGATGCAGCCGTCCCCCACTCACCCCCTGCCATGCACTGGGACCCCCAGAGAGCAGCTCCGGGTCCCATCCTGCTCAATTCCGCCCTATCAAACTCCCTTGGCTTGTCCTATTGGAAACTTTTACAATTCCCTGCCTGCCTGGAAAAGATGACTGCAGCAAACCCAAATTAGGAATAAATTATACAACAACTTTACATTTTTCTTACAAAGGAAAACTCCTGCCATGTCCCCCAGCACTGGAAGGGCCACCAAAGGAGCACAGCCCAGAACGACCCGGAGTGAGCCCAGCGCCAAGCCGGGGGCTGCAACCACCCCAGGCTGCAAAATGCATTGCAACAGCAAATCCACGCGCTTCCAAAAGCTGCATCTGCGTGGCCGCTCGCTGACATATGTGCATTATTTCCACAATGAATGGCCACAGCGGCAGCTCCCCCAGCGCCTCAATTAGAGTCCCCCTGCAGGGACTATTTGCATTCCCTCCGCATTTCTGCAATATTTCACCCCCCCTCCCTCCCCCCCCCCCGTCGCCCCCGTGCCCCTCGCAGAGGTTCTGCTGTACCCCCCGCAGCCCCCCCGAGCCATCGCAGCGCTGCACCCCGCGGCCCCGCTGCACGCGTTGCTCCCTGCAAAAGTTACACATCTTATTTGGGGGGGGGGGGGGGGGAAGGGGGGAGAGAGAGATCGGTGGAAAAATGATCTCAGCCCTGGCACCAGAACAATACTTTCCCATGGAAACATAGGTATATATTTAATTCCTGGTAACTCCGCTCGAGTTTCACCTTTCATCTCGTCCCCGGAGTTCTGCAAAAGTTTCATTTCATTTTGCGCTGCAAATCAGCTGCGGTTCTCCTGCACCGTGCCCATTTTGCATGCACACCACACGACAGCGAATGCATCTGCTCCTCCGCACCCTCTCCCTGTCCTGACTGTGCAAAAGGCAGAAAGGGCTCCGTAATGCCCGCAGAAGAATTCAAATAACGTCAATGCACAGCTGAAGTGCGAGCCCTGCCTTACAGGAACTGTGTGTGTGAGTGTGTGTGTGGCTGCAAAAAGGCACATACTAAACAGGAAATGCAACTGAGAGCCATTGAAAGCCTCAAACTTCAAAATGCAATTGCATCCCGAAAAATGCATGCATGCACTGCAAAATGCATGCACGGCTTTTTGCATATTTGCAACGAACAGAAGTAGGAGCCTTACCTCTCGACTGAGACATTTTCCCCTTTGCTTTGATGGGGGAGGGGAGCACAAAAGACTTTGCCTTGCCTCTCTTCTGGAGCTAGTTTTGCAACAAAGATGCAAACTGCAAGCGCTCAATCTTCATGCAACTGGAGTTTTCCTGACTCGCTGCAGCAGCTCTCCTTGCAGCGGGGGGCCGTGCAATTGCACACTTTGCAGGGCAGCTTGCAGCGCGGGGGGTTTCCTCCCCCCCTGCTTGCAGTGCTGGGGAAGGCTCTGCTGCACCTACATGATGGGCCAGGGCTGGCAGCTCGCAGCTCCAAACTTGGAGCTGGGGGGCGCAGTGCGCAGGCGCGCTGCCGACGGCCGCCGCACTGCCCTCTGGGAGCTGTAGTCCCGCAGCCTCCGGCGGCCGCCTGCAGGGGGCGCTGCTGCGCGGAGCGGCGCGGAGGCTGCGCGGTGGGAGGGGGGGGCAGCGGCGGGGGTCGCGCTCAGGGCGGTGCGTGGCTCCGCTCCTGCAGCGCAGTGATGTAGGGAGGGGTTGTTTTTTTGCACCCTCCCCCCCCCCCACTCCCCAAATTTTTGAGGGGTTCGTCCTTGCATACATCATGAATCTCTCCGTCCATCTCTTCCTTCACCCTTCCGTGCATTTCTGCATGCAGCCCTGCTTGCATTCCTGCCTTCACCCCAGCGTGCATCCCTGTTCACATCCCGGCATGCATCCTTCCATCAGTCCCACTGTGCATCTCTTACTTCAACCCTCAGTGCATTTCTGCATGCATCCCTGCATGCATCCTTGCTCGCATCCCTGCCTTCACCACTGTGTGCATCCCTGCCTGCCATCCCTATGTGAATCCTTTTCTTCACCCCTCTGTGCATTCATCTCTGCCTGCATCCCTGCGTACATCTCCTCCTCCCACCCGCACTGCTTCCAAACTGTGCAAAAAAAGGCCATTTGTCTCCTGAGATCTTTTAAGCAATTTTTTAAACACGATGTGAGTTGCTGGCTGCTGGTTTGTTTACAGCGAAGCACCTCGCTTTGCTGTGCAGCAATTAATTCCAGAGAGCAAATGCTGAAGCAAAACATAGAGATCAGCTCTGGAATGGCAAAGATCTGGGAGCTGCAGGAGGAGCCTGAGGTGCAAGAGTTGGATCACAGAATGGCCCAGCTTGGAAGGGACCTTAAGGATCATGAATCTCCAACCTCCCCATTTAATACTAGACCAGGCTGCCCAGGGCCCCATCCAACCTGGCCTTGAGCACCTCCAGGGACACGACATCCAGCTGTGTCAGTCAGCAGCGTCACACTTGGTGACTTTTTAGACAATGACTTGCTGCTTTGTCTGCAAGCCACAGGGATTGCACGCAGTGACAGACCCCAGCAGCAGTGCTGCTGTTTGCTCTGCTCGTGCTCTACTGGCATGCATGGGATCTCCATGCCTTCAACTGCAGCAATGAGAACAAAAAGCTCCGAGGGAAAAAGTTCATTTCACTAAGAGTCCATAAGACTGAAAGAAGAGCTCCGATCCCAAAATCTGTGCCTGCCCTTAATTTTGTCTGTGCCCATTGCCTCTGTGTAATCCGTCCCATTTTATGCATGATTATGGTTTGTTTATTCCTTCATTGCTAAGAGTGCAGAGAAAAAAAAAAATACTGGGAAAAAAAAAGAAAAGAAAATTGATAACCATAGCATAGATTTGCACTCAAGTGTGTATTTGTTCGTAGGCCGTGCTTTGCTTGGGGCACTGAGGAGCCTTCCTGCTTTCCCCTCTGTGAGTCTCCTCTTGCAGCAGTTGCTTCCTACTGCATTTCCATTGCAGACACCTTGAGGTCAGGTGAATGCATCACCTCCTGCTGCTGAGCTGCATCCCACCCAGCAGAAGATGCAGAGCACTGGGGTAGGCACAGGGAGGACCCTGCAGGAAATCCTCCCAGTGGGGCAAAGGGCTGTTCAGCAGGGAAGGAGCTGCAGGGAGAGCCAAACAGTGCTGCAGATGCTGAGGAGGAGAAAAACGCTTTTGGAGAGAGAGAAGAGGTGAGAAACAAAGAGCATGAGCTCGGCCATCTGCTCCCCACGGCCTGAATGGTGCCGGCCGATACCCTGCGTTCCTTTGTTCCCTAAATTAAAGAGAACTGCAAGCTGTGAGCAGGCTGAAAGCCTCTGGGCTCAGCCACACTGTGCCTTTTGTCTGCTCTGCCTCTGCCACTTGCTTCTCCATCATTTTTCCTTGCGTGCTGAGAGTTTTCCCACCCTAGAGCTAACATGGAAGGGAGAAGCAGAGGAACACTGCAGCCAGTACTGTGGCACTCAATGTGCAGAGGGGTCAGGGCCCCAAGGACCACCTGCAGCACATAGAAGTGTCCGAGGCCAATGTGCAAAACCTGATCACAACTCAATAACCAAAGAAATGATAACAGAATCATCGACTCATGGAGGTTGGAAAAGACCTCTCAGATCCCCAGGCCAAAGCCCAGACCACCCTCACTGTGTCCACTGACCACATCCTTCTGTGTCACATCTCTATGGTTCTAGAACACTTCCAGGGGTGGTGACCCTATCAGTCCTTGTGCCAGTGCCTGACTGCTGCTTCTCAGAAGAAATGGTTCCTAATACACACAGTCTCAGAGCTCTGAGAGTTGCTGGGTCAGAGGAATGGGCTGAGCACACTTTTCCAGCTACGTAAGGAGTTACACTCCTAAATAAAAGGGATAGTGATGGAGATGCTCTAGTTCAGACTGATAAGGGCTGTGATGTGTAAGAGCCCAGTATGGTGACTGACCTTTGTTTTGACAGATGTGAGGCTAATGACAAAGTGCCACCATTCCAGCTACTTGTTTTTGGAGCAGCTTTCTTCTGCTCCTATCCTGACGGACCTAACCTGGGTTAAGCTGCAGTTTGTGGCATACTCTGTGCATGAGAAACAGAGTTGCACGTGAGCAAGGAGCGGGCCCTGAGGCAGCTAACAAGCAGATGTGAGTCCAAAGGAAAATGCAAAACACAGGGTTTCATCTGTATAATCTGATTCTCAGAGGGCTCCACAGGGCTGGGCTGAAAGAGGAGCAGTGAGGACAGCTGTGCACCTGCAGCTCCTGGGCAAACTCATTGGAGCTTTCCTGTTGGGTTATTTTTGCATATCTCTGCTGGATGTGAAGGGCCACCAGAGCCTGTGTGCTCCCCCTGTGACACAAACACTATCAAGGACAGAACCAAACTGAAACTGGAGAACCCGCTCACTCCCAGTGCAGCCATTTGGCTCTGGTTCCGAATTTCTCCATCCCGCTGTGCATGGCATAGGGAGGGATGGGCAGAGCTCCCCTCTCTGGCTGCAGGACACAGGACAAGCAGGGATGCCAGCAAACATCTGCAAGCAGCCCTCTGTGGTTGTACTTTTCTTTTCAGTGCTCTTTTGGCTTCACTCCTTGCACAGATGCTGCAGCAGCACCCAATGGGTGGCTCAGCAAAATGCATTCCCTATTACACGATGTTGTCTCCCATTGCTTTGGAGCTCCTGCACTACTCCCAATCTGCATGGTTGCATTTCCTTGCACTGCACTGCACCAATGGCTGCAGCCCTTGCCCCAATCCCCAGGCCCAATCCCTCACCCCAGTGCCTAAGCTGCAGTTCAGAGTTCTGCAGGTAGGACATAACCAGGAGTGCTTAGAACTAAGTATGAAAAGAGACCACAACAGACATCAAAGTGACCAGAAGAACTCAGCTCCAGACTTCTTGCTGTTTGATGCTCGTTGGATGACAATAAGAAGTTTGTTCTTCTTTCTTTTTCCTCATTGAAGCTCCAGTTACGATGCCCTTTATTTACTCACTCTTCATTAGACAAAACTAAAGGCATTATTTAATTATAACGCTTGTATTTATTGCTCCTCTCCTCTCCTCTCCTCTCCTCTCCTCTCCTCTCCCTTCCGATTTCCCATCCCTTCCCTTCCCTTCTTTTGCGAGACATATCATCTTAGCTGATCACCAGTAAGGCACAGATGTATAGATATACATATACATATATATAGATATGTCAATATGCAGATACAGAGATGTACAGATGTACAGAGATACAGAGGTATGTAGTTACACTCTGTGCCTTGTGCTCAGTATCATACTGGCATACAAATAAAGGTACAGTGCTCAGCACTGGGAGCTCAGCAGCTGCTGCTCTGAGTGGCATTTTCAGTGTTTTTGTTCTGTTTCTGATAATGCAATAAAATGACAGAAAGTTCCAGAAGCAGATAGGGAGAGCAGTGCTGGGTCTGTCATGGGGGTTCCCACTCTGCCCAAAGGGGGACCCCCACACAGAACCCTCCATCTAGGATCCCCTCTCCAGGACTCTTCAAATCAGAACCCCCCCATTGAGAACTCCCTATCCAAACCCTTCCATCCAAGACCCCCCCCCCACATCGGAACCTATCCAGAACACCTCCATCCAGAATACTCCCATCAGAAACCCTCCCCTCCAGACCTCCCCATCCACAACCCCTCCACCTGAGATCCCTCCCCCAGCACCCCTCTACTCACGCCAACCCCCCTCCCCTCCAACCCCCACCCATCAAAGCTCCCCCCCGCCCCTACAAACCCCACCCCCCATCCCCAACTCC